>NW_024429206.1:19772500-20192500 GCF_017639785.1 Mesocricetus auratus | reverse complement strand
GGCTGGGGTTACACAGTGAATCCAAGCCAGCCTAGGCTACAGAGGGAGACTCTCTCTCTCTCTCTCTCTCTCTCTCTCTCTCTCTCTCTCTCTCTCTCTCTCTCTCTCTCTCTCTCTCTCTCCCTCCCTCCCTCCCCCTCTTTTTTTTGTTTTAGTTTTTCCAAACAGGGTTTCTCTATATAGCCTCAGCTGTCTTGGAACTCACTCTGTAGTCCAGGCTACCCTCAAACCCATAGAGATTCTTCTGCTTCTGCCTCCCAACTTCGGGGATCTAAGGTGTGTGACACTATGCCCAGCTTTCTTTCTTTCTTTTTTTTTTAATATTTTATTTATTTATTGTGTATACAGTCTTCTGCCTGCATGCCAGCGGAGGACACCAGATCTCATTCAAGGTGGTTGTGAGCCACCATGTGGTTACCAGGAATTGAACTCAGGACCTCTGGAAGAACACTCAGTGCTCTTAACCACTGAGCCATCTCTCCAGCCCCTATGCCCAGCTTTCTGAGAATAATTTTTTAGGGCTTCAAGATGGCTGAGCAGATAAACATGCTTGCCTCTTTTCCAGAGAATGTGAGTTTAGTTCCCAGTATGCACATCTGGCAGCTCACAAACATCTGTTACTCCTTATATGTCATGTTGTAGGTGACTGGTCTAAACTGGGTCCAGAACAGCAATTGGCCCCCACTACTGTAGGGGACTCAGACCCTCCGCATCTTTTCAAGCGCCAGTGTAGGGCAGGGCAGGAAGATGAGTGAGTGGTCTTGGCATACACATACCCTTCAAGCCCCCTCGGGCCGCAAACTCCCACTCTTCTTCGGTGGGCAAGCGCTTCCCCCGCCATGCGCAGTAAGCGCCAGCATCGTTCCAGCTCACGTGAACCACCGGAAGCTCCAGTTTCTCTCGGATGCCAGAACCGGGCCCTGCAGGCTGACAGGGTGAAGTGAGACAGGCATCCGGGATCTAGGGAAAGGCTGGAAAAGGCTTGGCTTGGGGTGACTCGGTTCAGCTTTTACACTAGGTAGAGGAAGGACATTGGGAAAGATGGCTCGGTGACAGCTGGGCGGTGGTGGCACATGCCTTTAATCCCAGCACTCGGGAGGCAGAGGCAAGTGGATCTCTGTGAGTTCGAGACCACGCCTGGTCTACCGAGAGAGTTCTAGGACAGGCCCCGAAACAATACAGAGAAACCCTGTCTCGAAAAACAAAAACGAAAACAAAACAAAAAAAGATGGCTCGGTGAGTTAGAAACACAGAAGAGACAAGGAGAACAGTGGTTGCACACACCTGTCATTCCAGCACTCAGGAGGTTGAGGAGAGAGGAACTGGGCTACAGAGTGAGATGCCATGAGAGAAGGGAGGAGGGAGACAAAAAGATTCTTCAGTAAAGAGAGCAGCAGGAAACGTGGAACAGAATCAGAGCAGAGGGAACAGGGTTACTCCTGCAATGTCCTAGTCACTCCCTAAGACAGCATCCCCGTCCGGGTGCGGTGGCGAGCCTTGACTCCCAGCACTCAGAGGAAGAGACAGGCAGATCTGAGTTCGAGGCCAGTCTGATCTACAGAGCCTGTCCAGGTCAGCCATGGTTACACAGTGAGACCCTGTGTCAAAAACAAGTCAGATAAAAGCACCCCGGTACTCCTGGTGTTTTTAGGGACTGGGGGATTCAGGGAGGCGAAATTTCCAGAATGAAACTGCAGTAGAAGAACATGAGGCAAAGGAACCAATACTCACCTGCCTCCAAAATGCCTTTTGCACTGGTTGCCACCAGAGAACTGACTGCAAAGACAAAATCAATATGAGGATGGGTGAGACAGTCTGACCCAGCAGAGGGCCCTTCTGTTTGGTTTTTTTTTTTTTTTTTTTTGTTTTGTTTTGTTTTGTTTTTCGAGACAGGGTTTCTCTGTGGCTTTGGAGGCTGTCCTGGAACTAGCTCTTGTAGACCAGGCTGGCCTCGAACTCACAGAGATCCGCCTGCCTCTGCCTCCCAAGTGCTGGGATTAAAGGCGTGCGCCACCAACGCCCGGGCCCTTCTGGACTGGAGATGAAACACAGACTGGGCTGAGGATAGAATCTTTTTTTGTTTTGGGGGGCAGGTTTCATTATGTAGCCTTGGATGGCCTGGAACTGGCTGGCACTCACTACGTAGATCAGGCTGGCCACAAACTCGGGGACACTGAGTCTGGAATTGAATGTATGCTCAACAACACCTGGATATGGATGGAATCTATTTCAAATGATACTCTGGGGTTAGGGAGCTGGAGAGACGACTCAGAGGTTAAGAGTACTTACTGGCTGCTCTTCCAGAAGACCTGAGTTCAATTCCCAGCAACCACATGGTGGCTCACAACCATCTGTAATGAGATCTGGTGCCCTTTTCTGGGCAGAACACTGTATACATAATAAATAAATAAATCTTTAAAAAAGCATACTCGGGTTGGGCATGTAGCTCAGCTGACAAAGTGCTCGCCCAGCATGCATGAAGTCCTGGGTTTG
This sequence comes from Mesocricetus auratus, assembly GCF_017639785.1. Classification (NCBI taxonomy): domain Eukaryota; kingdom Metazoa; phylum Chordata; class Mammalia; order Rodentia; family Cricetidae; genus Mesocricetus; species Mesocricetus auratus. The sequence goes on along the minus strand of NW_024429206.1, from coordinate 20,190,007 downwards.
GGCACCAGCAGCACATAAACCCAGCACAACAGCACACACCTGTAATCTCAGTGCTGAGGAGGCAGAGGCAAGAGGACCCAGTGTTTAAGGTCACCTTTGCTTATAGTGCGAGACTGGGTTATGTAACGAGTCTCAAAATAGTAGAGTGATGCTGGACATGGTGGTACACGCCCATAATCCAGCACTTAGGAGGCAGAGGCAGGAGGACCTCTGTGAGTTCAAGACAAACCTGGTCTACATCGTGAGCTCCAGGCCAAGTTCCAGGGTCTACATCGTGAGACAATGTCTTAAAACAAACAGACACCCCCCAACAACAACAACAACAACAACAAAGTAGGAGGATATCTTTTTCCAGCTTCCGTCCTCCCCCATGCCCCCAGTACTGGGGACTGAACCTACAGCTTTGAACATGACAGTAGGCAAGCCCTCTGCCACTGAGCTACACTTAGCCCCCTTTTAAAGAGTCCATTTGAGACAGGGTCTTCCTGAACTGCTCAGGCTGGCACTGGCCTTGCTACCCTGCCTCAGCCTCCCAAGGACCTGGGCTTCCAGGCATTCATCACCAGGCCTGGCGGTTACCATCCTGGTTGCTGAGGTTAACCTAACCAAGCACTGTATATTCTCTCTGGCTTCCACTCGCGTCCCAAGTCTGATCCTCCATGACACCCCAGGGGACCCCCCCTCAGATGACTGCCCAGGTTCCCCTCCTCCCCCGTCTCCCCATCCAGGCTCTCTCACCGGCATCTGATTTGCTTGATTTCTAAGCTCTGGGGAGACAAAATCCTCGAAGACGAAGCTCCACCCGAATGTCTCAGCCTCAGTCCGGTACTTTTTCTCCCGGACAAACTCCCTGGGAAGAGAGCATTCACTTGGCTCAGTGGCTAGGGTTCCACACCCATCCATCCCTACCATCCCCTGCCCCAGGAAGCCTTGTGTCCAGTCCTGAAAGAATTTTCACAAGCTCCTACAAAGCAGATGCAGTCACTACGAACATCAGAGATAAAAGATAAAAAACAATCTTGGTCAAGTGTGTTTGCCAGTCTGGTTTTGGGGCTTGTGAGCCCTTTTTTACAAAAAGAATTACCCTGCCAAGCTCCTTTAAATTTGTGTGTTTGTGCAACACTAAGATTATTCTTTGTTTCTAACACACCTGACCAGATTTTCTACAAAATTAGAATATGCATTAGTAAAAAAAAAATCCTGCTGCTGGGCGTTGGTGGCACACGCCTTTAATCCCAGCACTCGGGAAGCAGAGGCAGGTGGATCACTGTGAGTTCGAGACCAGCCTGGTTTGCAAGAGCTAGTTCCAGGACAGCCTCCAAAGCCACAGAGAAACCCTGTCTTGAAACAACCATAAATATAAATAAATAAGTACTGAGACGATATCTTTTATGATTTGTAAGATAACTTTTCTTCTTTTTAAACTTTATTTTTATTTTATGTGCATTGGTGTTTTGCCATGGGTGTTGGGTTCCCTGGAACTGGAATTACAGACAGTTGTGAGCTGCCATGTGGGTGCTGGGAATTGAACCCAGGTCCTCTAGAAGAGCAGTCAGTGTTCTTAACCACTGAGTCATCTCTCCAGCCTGTAGGATACTTTCATATTTAGCACCTTTTCTTTCTTTTTTTCATTTTTGGAAACAGGGTTTCACTGTGTTGTGTGGCCCTGGCTGTCCTGGAACTCACTCTGTAGACCAGGCTGAACTCAAACTCAGAAGTCCACCTGCCTCTGCCTCCTGAGTGCTGGGACCAAAGGTGTGCGCCACTGTAGTGTGAATCCAGCCACCACCACTCCGCTTTCTAATTAACATCTTACAGCTATATCTTGTATCAAGGTTTTTTTTTTTTTTAATTTTTGAGACAGGAATATTAAGAGTGAAGATTAGAATTAGATAAGGTAAGAAAGAACCTTTATCCCCCCACAAAGACAGCTGACCAGATAAGGGGGAGCTCTTGAATCCCAGACTGATGGCTGAGAGTCCAACAGGGGACTGATCCAGACTCCATGAATGTAGTGTCAGTGAGGAGGCCACAGAAATCACTGGGGCCTTGGGCAGTAGATCAGTGTTCACGAATGATTTTTGGGAGCCCATTCCAAATGGAGGGATGCTCTCTCAGCCTGGACACATGGGGAAGGGCCTAGGTCCTTCCCTGGATGAAATGACAGACTTTGGAGATCCCCCAAGGAGGGCCTCACCCTCTATGGGGAATGATGTGGGGACTGGGTGAGGGCCTGGGGGAGGCTGGTGGAGGGACAAGGGAGGAGGAGTGAGAGAGGGAGCTGGGATTGACATGTGGAGCATTCATGTTTCTAATTTAAATAAAACATATATGGAGAAAAAAAAAACCTTTATCCCCCAACACCACCCCCCCCCAAAAAAAAACCCTTGAAATACCTGAACTCTTTATTGGTGACTGGAAATACATCAATGGCAAAGGATTTTACTGTCACTTCCCGGGCAGGCCCTTCACCATCTCTGCCATCAGGAGCATCTGTCCCCATCAAAAATCGCCCGCCTGGCAGCTGCACCATGGCAGGTGCCTGGGCATTTCCTGCAGAACAGGACAGGTAGGAGTAATGCATGCAAATATATGTCCATAAAATACCACTTACCTCATCATTTTTTTTAAAGTTTATTATTGTTGTTGAGACAGTCTTACTCTACAGACCTGGCTCATCTGAAACTCACTATATAGACTGGGTTGACCCAGAACTCACAGAGTTTCATTTGTTCCTGCTTCCTTAGTGTTTAGACTCAAGGTGTGTACCAACATGTCCAGCTCCCTCCCCCCATGGGTTTCTCTGTATTGCTATGGAGACTGTCCTGGAACTCGTTCTGTAGACCAGGCTGGCCTTGAACTCACAGAGATCTGCCTATCTCTGCCTCCCAAGTGCTGGGATTACATGTGTGAGATTCAGGCCAGCCTGGTCTACATAGTGAGAATCTGTTTTAAAACAAACAAAATAAAACCCAGGCCACTTTTTTGTGCCTATAATCCCAACTCTAAGAAACCTGTGGCAGATAATCACAAGCTCAAGTCTAGTTTGGGCTATATAGCCAAGACGTTTAAACAAATCCCGCCTAAACAAGGCCTTGAGCTGTAGATCATCCGAGACCATGCTTGCCCAGGTGGCTCTCTATTCGAAGTCAGCCTGCTCTACATGCAGAGCTCCAGGCTAGACAAGGCGACATAGTTACTCTGCCTCAAAGATAAAGCAGGTTGCTAGAGAGACCGCTCAGCATGTAAGAGCACCTGTTGCTCTTGCAAGCACCCCATGTTCAGTTCCCAGCACCCATTCCATGGTTTCTGTGTTTCTTCAGTTCCAAAGATCCTACCACTTTCTTCTGACCACCGTGGGCACCAGGCACACTCGTGGTGCACAAACATACATAGAGGCCGAAGCACTCATACACATAAAACATTCAATCCGAATCGGGCGGTGGTGGCTCTCGCCTGTAATCCAGCACCCGTGAGGCAGAGGAAGGCCAAGCTCTGTGAGTTTGAAGCCATCCTGTTCTACAGAGTGAGTTCCAGGACAGTCAGAGCTGTTACAGAGAGGAAACCCTGACTCGTAAAAACAAAATAAAATGTTCAATTCAAAAAGTATCTAGAGATAAACGATATACTTAAACAGACGATATTGTCAGTTAGTTGTAAGGGGTAAAATGACATCGAATTTTTGTGTATGTGACTTTGTGATCTTGAGCTTTTAAAGCTAATTCTCTACAAATAAAAGCTATGTATCACACATGAGTACACCGGCTCAAGATGGGGAAGTGGGATAGAGAGAACAGGAAAACCAGCTTGCTGCACTCATCGGCCTGGGCAGGGCTGCGTACTAGTACTAGAAGAAACCCTGCTTTTAAAACCCGAAGTGTGCAGTCTCGTGGTGGTCAGCCCCAACAAGCCTCCCGAGATCCCGCAAAAAACCTCCGACGCGGGGGCAGTCCTTTTTTGAGTGCTCAGGGATAGGGGAAACAGACACAGGGCCACACACTGACCTAGCTGAAGTCTGGGACTGGATAGGATCCACAGCAGAGACAAGACAGGGAGCGAGGAACCCATGCTGGAGTCAGGACTCAACACGCATGCGTCAGCTCAGAGCCGGTCACCCGACTGTCTTCCTCGCGCCTGCGCACTTGCTTGATGGTAAGCCAACCTCATCTTTTTGACCAATGGCAGAGCTGTTGGGAGACTCAGGAGGCACTTCATGGGCGCCCGCCTGTAGGGACCTCCCACGAATTCAAACACTGGGTTACATGCCTACTTACACTGGAACTCATTTATTCCGAAAGTTTTGTACACGTGATGTAAGTAGCGTGCATACTCAGTGCCAGAATTGCAGCTGGTTAAGAGCAGCGCTGGGGGCTGGAGAGATGGCTCAGAGATTAAGAGCACTGACTGCTGCTCTTCCAGAGGTCTTGAGTTCAATTCCCAGCAACCACATGATGGCTGACAACCATCTACAATTCAATCTGGTGTATATGTAATAAATAAAATCTTTATAAAAAAAAGGGGAAAGTGTTTTAAAAAAAAAAAAAAGAGCAGCACTGGCCGGGAGTTGGTGGCGCACGCCTTTAATCCCAGCACTTGGGAGGCAGAGGCAGGCGGATCTCTGTGAGTTCGAGGCCAGCCTGGTCTACAAGAGCTAGTTCCAGGACAGCCTCCAAAGCCACAGAGAAACCCTGTCTCGAAAAACCAAAAAAAACAGCGCTGGCCGGCTGCTGGGAACTCAACTCCTGCCTTTCTGCATGAACAGTAAGCACTTCTACTAAACACCTATCTACCCACCCACATGACATTCTTTATTCAGTTGAACTGTGTATGTAACACAAGACCACAAATTTCAACTTTTTATTGCACTCACTGTAGAATACTGAGGACTCCCCCCCCAACACTCCACTTGGGGAAGATGTCATGATCCTACATACATAAACAAATACATGGAAACCAGGAATACCTAAGGTGAGAAAGATGACAACTAAGCTTGTTGGTAGGCACGATGTAAAAATTTAAAGTTTGGAAATAGCCTAAAAATACTGTGTTTCACTGAAGTCCTTATTCTTTTAACTGTTGTGCTCTCATTTCCCCAGCCTCCATCTGATAACCTCGTTAGTTTCTCCAGGGAAGCATTTTTTTAGCAGTTATTTCAAGAGTGTGAATGAGCAGTACACTTTTAAGTATTTATTAGAGACACCATGAAAACCATAAATTACCCAGATGTGTTTTGCACTTGCAAGAATCCTACGTGTTTAACAGGGAGTTAGCTGTCTAATTTAAAATACAAACATGAGGGAAAAAATTCTTTTGAGCTCAAGGGTCTCCTGTAGCCTGTGTGGGACAGAACTTCTGAACCCTTTTTCCACAGTTCTAGGCTTACAGACAAGCACCACCATGCTGTTAAGAAAAAAAACCATCACAATTTTTTGAAGAACATTTAAGGAACAAGGTAGACAACACGTTCATCTTAATATGTAATTTTTTGTGTTGCTGTAGCTAAAACATGTTCAGTGGATTAAAAAGGACTCTCTTTATGAGCATAAGCATACACTCAGCGCAGCTTTTTTTTCAGTATTATAATTTGAATAGATGCAAATGTCTTGTTCCTTTTCTTCAACCGGGAAGAGGAAATTCTTTTCCAAATCATTTGGACAAAAACGACCATTTCTCCACACCATTCTGTAGTACTACAGATGCAGTGACAAGGGGCTTCCTCAGCCTTTCAGAGAGGACATTCCCGCTCTCATGATCTCGTCAACCAGGAGAATGTTGGTGGCAATCACAGTACTGGAAGGGAAAGGAAGACAGCTCAGAACTAACATGATTTCAGCTTGTCCAACTAGACAACAAGAGCCAGCCCAAGTTTCCACTCACCAGGAGTGAAGCAGCTGCTTCTTCACACAGTAGTTATCCCACACACCCCTCTCTGCCGCTACCATTGGCTCCCCTGAAAAATAAACAAACACCACACCTTGAAATCACACCATTATCAGATGGCCCTTTCTTTTTAATTTCTTATTTTATATGGTCTTTTAACTGCATGTATGTCTGTTTGAGGGTATCAGACACCCCAGAACTGAAGTATAAGACCATGTGGTAGTCTAGAACTGGAACCCAGATCCTCTGGAAAAGTAGCCAGTGCTCTTAACCATCTTTCTCCAGCCACATCAAATGCCTCTTTCAAGAAATCATCCTATTTATGAACAAACCCTGCCAATGCTAGAACAGAAGACAAGGACCAATTTGGACTACTTTAGACAGCGCAGTCAAAGACAACCTCAAATCTTTAAAAATATAAAGCAACAGTACTGGTTATCATTGACTACTCATCCATGAGTAACTAGCAGTCCTCCAGTCACTGCTCCTTTCCAGAATTGTGGCCGTGTGGTTCATCTTGTTTCAGAGTCATCATATAGCACTAGCTGCTTGGCAAGTGTTTGGACACCCTCTGTCCTGGACACATTACTGTTGACTCTCCTCCTTCCAGAAATCTCTTTTTTTAAAGGTTTATTTATTTATTATGCATATAGTATTCTGCCTGCCTGTATGTCTGAAAAGAGGGCACCAGATCTCATTATAGATGGTTGTGAGCCACTGTGTGGTTGCTGGGAATTGAACTCGGGACCGTTGGAAGAACAGTCAGTCAGTGCTCTTAACTTCTGAGCCATCTTTCCAGCCCCCAGAAATCTCTTCTATCAACTCAGTGAGAGTATGGACAATAGGCCTTCTGCTTTATACTGTCCATTTGTGTTATAGGGGCTAAAAAGCAGGGATACAATTATGCTGCTAGCTTTACTTCACCATTTAAAACATCCATGCCTGAATGAATCTCCATGTAGTTAGTCCAGTCAGGTGTCACATTAACTTAGAAGGACAGCACTGACACCAAACCAGAGAAGCACAGCAAGATCCCCCACTCGTTTTCACTTTGCCCAGCTTCACGCCATCTAATCTAGCTCTACCCACAAAGAAGGTACACTCTTACCTGTGTTCAAGTCCACACCAACAAGTTGACCCGATTCTGAATGTTCAGCTTGAACTTTAACTAATGTTTCCTGAAGGTCAAAACCAGAGTTCTGTGCAAGAACCTAGCAAACAAATTTAATTCTTTAAGAGACGAACTGAAAAGTGAATGTGAAACCTACAGTATTTAAAAAAAAAATTGGGGGTGGTGGTTTGCATGCATTGAGATAGAACCATTTATTATTCATGTTCTCTTCCAGAGAATAGACATGTGTTGTTGACTGACTCTAATACCCACCCCCCACACTCAAAAAGCACTGGTCATAAGCCCTCACCCTTATGGAGTACCTCACAGAGAATGACAAGTCCATTAGTTTTACTAAGTGAAAAAAGCAAGTTCATCCTTGAGCAACCCATACAGGCAATGGTTTACTGGGCTGGTGCCACACAGCTGTTATCTGTCCACCTTGCCTCTTGCCTTGCTATATACGGCTGCTAGTCTTCACTTTGTGACCGACCTCCATACTGCCCCCCCATTCTCTTCTGTATAGCTGAGGAGATTTACAGCTTGCCTATCCTGGGGTGTGGTAGGGTGGGTGTTCTAAATTTTACCCACCCAGGACTGAGGGAGACTATCTTGTTACAAACGATCACCCTGCCTCTGCCTCACAGGTGCCAAGACTAAAGGCATGTGCCACCCTGCCTGGGTTGACATAGTTTTGGAAAGGCTGTCAGCAAGGAAAATGAAGGTAAATATTCAAACCTTGGGAATAATGAGCAAGGCATCTGCAAATGCCTGGACTCCAAGCTGAGCCCTGCCTTTCACGCTGGGCTTGTATTTAATCAGAGCTTCAGCCATTGCCACTTCTATTGCACCAGCGCCTGGGACAATACAGCCTGTGGACAGGGAAGAAGTCACAGAGAAAGAAACAAAACTCAGCAAATACAAAATAAAATTTCAGAACATTATTTAACTTCTTATGAATTCACTAGGCCTGTGATTAGTTATAGGCATTTATATGTTACAGTACTAGAGATGGAAATGTGGGTCTCACATGCTAGGCAGGTGTCTTACCAACAGCAACACCCCAACACAGACTTGCCCCTTGAACAACAATATAAGCAACCACAACGAAGAACAAAATGTTCCAATCGGTAGCTCAAGAGCCACCAGCTTCAATCGCTCATTTGTACTCACTTTTAGTAATGATACACCATAAAAAACAGCATACCAATCATTTTAAAAGGAAGACTTTACTTTTGCATGGTGTCTGGCTGTGTAAATTACAGACTAAAGAACACAGTATTCAGCCATGCCTTTAAGACTAACAAGAATACAAGTCCAGTATAGTGTGGCGCTTACCATCATCAATAGCGTTCTTGACAGCCCTCAAGCCATCTCTTATCGCATCCTTGATTTGAGTCAGTGTGTGCTTGTTCGGTCCTTTAACCAGTAATGTGACAGAACGGGGATTGTTACATTTCTCAATAAAGGTGAATTTCTCTTCGCCCTGGGAGAAGAGAATTATTGTCAAAACAGGTTACCCCCGGGACATGGTAATGCATACCCATATCCCTGAACTTGAAAGACAGAGGCTGTGAGTTCTTACACACCCAAGGATATATAGTAAAACCTTTTTTTTTCTGGTTTTTTTGAGAAAGGGCTTTTCTGTGTAGCTTTGGAGCCTATCCTGGCACTCGCTTTGTAGACTAGGCTGGCCTTGAACTCAGAGATTCGCCTGCCTCTGACTTCCGAGTGCTAGGATGTGCGCCACCAACCTACACTGGGCGTTGGTGGCACACGCCTTTAATCCCAGTACTCAGAAGGCAGAGAGATCTCTGTGTTCAAGACCAGCCTGGTCTACAAGAACTAGTTCCACGACAGCTTCCAAAGTGCCACAGAAAAACCCTGTCTCGAACCCCCCCCCCAAAAACCCAAAACACCAAAACAAAAACTCGTAACACAGTATCATCCAAGGAGTATAGGGAGAGGTATGCGAAAAGTAGTGTAATAGGAAACAGCCATCATCCCATTAAAGAAAAATTTAAAAGGGGGGGGGTAATCAGGTACAAAAGAAATTAAAAACTTAAAGTCAACTCATATTACACATAAATAAAGCACGAAGATGCACAAGGAAGCCGGGCGTTGGTGGCTCACGCCTTTAATCCCAGCACTCGGGAGGCAGAGACAGGCGGATCTCTGTGAGTTTGAGACCAGCCTGGACTACCAAGCGAGTTCCAGGACAGCCTCCAAAGCCACAGAGAAACCCTGCCTCGGAAAAAAAAAAAAAAATGATGCACAAGGAAGTCTTTTTTTTGGGAGGGGGGGGTTGGAGTGCTGGGATTAAAGGTGTGAGCCACTACCACCCTGGCTATAAGGAAGCCATTTTTTAAAAATGGTGGAACCACTATCAAATTGCCCAAGTCCAGTAAATAACCCTCACACAAACAACCTGGAATAAACTTAGTGAAAGCCCTATACAGCAGGGCAGTGGTGACAAATGCCTTTAATCCCAACACTAAAGCGGCAAGACAGGAGGATGTCTGAATTCGAGGCCAGCCGGGTCTACAGAGCAAGTTCCAGGACAGCCAAGGTGACACAGGGAAACTGTCCTTTTTTTCATTTTTGTTTCTAAAGACAGTGGTTCTCTGTGTAGCTTAGGAGCATGCCCTAGAAGTCACTCTGTAGACCAGGCTGGCCAGGAAACCCTGTCTCGAGAAACCACACAGGCCAGCCCAGACAATATAGCAATACCCTGTCTCAAAATAAATACATAAAATTTAATCCCAGCACTCAGGAGACAGAGGTAGGTGGGCCTCTAAGTTTGAGGCCATCTTTGCTGACAGAGTCGTAGGACAGCCAGAGCTGCTACAGAGAAACCCTGTCTCAAAAATCAAACAAAAACTTGTTAAAAACATGTGAGTTTGAAATTTCCTATTCAACCACTGCTAAACAAAATACTATTGTTTTTAGGAGAACACACTTACCAGCGTATACTCATAGACAAGACCTGCATGTCCCAAACAGTCAGGATTCAGGTCATCTAAGGAATTTAGAGCTATACCACCACAAGCAAGCGTCAGCCTGTAACAGTGAAGCACATTATGTGAAAACTTAGTAAGCCATGCTGGTTATGCTCAATAAGACAACAATCTTTAGGAAGGTGGTTTTCAGAATGACATGATCAAAGTTTTGGTTTTTTTCTGAGATAGGGTTTCTTTGTGTAACAGTCCTGGCTGGGCTAAACTAGCAGAGATCCACCTGCCTCCTGAGTACTGGAACTAAAAGGTGTGCGTCACCACTCACGTGGGTGATAGGAATTGAGACCAGGTCTGCCTGAAGGACAACCAGTGCTCTTAACCACTTCCTCCAGCCCATGATGAAACTGCATTTTTATGTATTTATTTAGGTTTTCCAGGACAGGATTTCTCTGTGTAACAGCCCTGGCTGTCCTGGAGGTAGTGTATCTTAAACCAAAGCTCTTGCCATTCATCATAAATCAGTTGGTAACCGAGCTTCAATTCTCCACTTAAACCTCCTCGCCAAGGCCATCACAATACAAGGAAACGAACAGTTTCTGTGTGGGAATATTTCTTAGGAATCTCCTCTCCTCAATTTTGAATGTTCAGTTGAGGTATGTATTCAGGCTGACATGCTGCCTCCTTGCCCCAAGTGACAGCATTACAGGTTTGCATGCACTCATACCTTAACACACTATTCTCCTGATGTTGCCTCTAGACTAGGGACCCTGCACTTTTGAAGAGGTTAAAATACAAGCTGGCCCTATTGGTACTTATCTATAATGGAGTACTTGGGAAGCTGAGGAACAATGAAGTTAAATGCTAAATTTGGGGGCCTGTTATAGGACCTCAAGCTAAAGATTAAGCCCTTCAACCTAGGATCAACATGTTAGGAGAGAACTGACTCCATCGGACTTACACCTACGTGCTGTGGCATACACAAGCCTGAACTCATACCCAGCAAAGGGTTAAAAAGGCAGATTTTAGCTTGCCAAAATAGAGAATATTTGTAAAAGCAAAATATGCTTTATGTAGGCCAATTTTTTTCTAAAGGAAACAAAACTACACTATTTGGAAAGAGCAACCAGTAATAGGGATGGAAACAAAAGGAGCAAGGGGCTGGGCATTCGTGACACACGCCTCTTATCCCAGCACTCAGGAGGCAGAGGCAGGTGGAACTATAGAGGTCAAGGCCAGCCTGGTCAACAGAGAAGGAGTGCCAGGACAGCCTCCAAAGCTACCCAGAGAAACTCCATCGAGGAAAAAAAAGAGAGAGAGCAACAGGGGAAAGTGTGTGAAAATGATCAAAGCATATAAAAACATCAATTTTGTTCAGCTAATATGCCCAATAAAATGGAAAAACAAGCAGAAGAACAAAAGGAAGAATCCTAAGTCCCTTGCAAATCGTGAAGTTGGCCCCACTCACCTCTCCATGTTTCTCCTCTTGGCCCTGCGCAGAGCCACAATGCCTTCTTTTGCAAGGGCATCCAAGGAAAAGGGATCAATCCCCTGAATAAAATACAAAACATTTTCAGTAGCCTTCACCTTGAAAACAAACAAGACTAGTTCAAAACTTTAAATTCTTACCTTTTGGTTAACAACAACAAATCCTTTATCTGAATCACCACAGACTTTCTTCTTCAGTTCTACTATCTTTTTAACTCTATCTTCAATGAATTTTCTTTCAGCCTTTACTAGTTTTTCTCGCTCTTCTGCACTCTTGTAAAAAAACCCAGAATTCACTTCTCTAAAAAAAAAAAGAAAAAGAAAAAGAAAGAAAGAAGCTTTAATCCCAGCACCAGGGTGGCAGAGGCAGGAGGATCTCTGTGAGTTCGAGGTCAGCCTGGTCTACAGGAGCTAGTTCTAGGACAGCCTCCAAAGCCACAGAGAAACCCTGTCTCGAAAAACCAAAAAAAGAGAAAAAAAAAAAAAAAAGTCACAGAAATGGGGAAGATTTCCATTTTTAGCTTAGTTGTAATGGCAGTCAGGGGACTGCATTAGGCTGGGCACATTCTAGTCCATGTGCTCTAAGACCAAGCTACATATAACCCAAGTCCCCATGCCAACATCCTACTACCCTGAGGGTTTGTTCTGTTACAAACTCACGTTTTCTCATATTCCAAGGACACGTTGCATGTGAGGATGTAGGCATTTTCTACTCTTTTCTTCATATCAGGATGCCGTGCTCCATGATCCAAAACAAGCCCTCTGATTAAGCTATAAAAACAGGCAAATTGATACTACCCCTATTTATATATACCAGACAGGAGTGACACACACTAATAAAATAAGAACAATTAACTGGTACATCGATAATTTTCATACAAGTCCACCAATTCCAAAAACAGTTTGAAAACTTCAGTTATTTTTAAGGCCAGATGTGAAAAAAGGCAATGCTCTAAGTAAGATACAAGACAAGCGCCCACACAAAAATAACAACCTTCAGCCAGGCAGTGGTGGCGCACGCCTTTAATCCCAGCACTCGGGAGGCAGAGGCAGGCAGATCTCTGTAAGTTCGAGGCCAGGCTGGACCGACAGCCTCCAAAACAAACAAAAACAAAAAACAAAAAAACCCAAAACAAAAAAAAACCCCTTCTTCTACCTTAGGAAAAACTACAGCTTGTATAACCAGTAGGCTATGAAACTGTGATTACTTTAATTCCCTTCAAGAAACATTTTAAAACTGGAATCTTTAATTAACCAGCAGCCTTCCCATTATGCAGTATAGTCAAGCACATAAATAAATGCTCACTAATATTCACGTTTTACAATTACACTGACCACAAACACAGCACAGTGCTCCCTCATTTCAGCAATGCATACCACTTAGAATAAATATCACAGCCAGTAACTAATCTAATATGAACTTGTCTCAGGCTAGGGAGAAGCTCTGCTGTAGAAAAAAAATCCCAAAACATTCTGTCACCTACCTTGTATCAGTTTCAGATTTATGTTTCATCTCCATGATCTCAACCATGAAGAGGTCAATGGGTTCATCTGCTTTCTTAATAGCCAAAATGGAGTCCACTACGGCCTATTAGATAACCATTAAATTAATTTTGAGAAGCTGAAACACTTTTATAATAAATTTCTAATTTACTCAGAACTAGCAGACAAATTTGAAAGTCTCAAAAACAAAGTGTTAGAGAATTATTAATTACCCTGATTAAACCATGACACATACCAAATTACCAGTTCCCATAAGAGGGGGACCACCTTTGACTACAGGGTTTCCAAAAACTCAGTCTACACTTCATAATCCTTCTATGAAAGTTTCAATCATTCTTGTAAAACCTGGCTGGCCTGGTAACAATTTATTCTTCACACCCTGAAGACAGATTAGTTTATTACTGCCTAGGGAAAACCCATAACCCCTCACTTTTCACAGCATTCCTGTGAAGACCCTATGCATGCAACACCTTTAAGAACAGATGTTTATGGAAGATTTGCCCTGTGCATTGCACCACAAACCTCTGTTAAGACATCCGCAAGTTCAGCATGAACTTTAGTTCGAAGAGATGTTCTGGCCACATCGATGAGTGTTTCTCTGTCCATCTCTTTGCTTACTTTGACTTGTTCCAAAAACTGGAGTGCTTTTTCCTTTGCAGCTTCAAAACCTTCAGTTATTATCCTGGGATGAAGACCCTATAACCAAAACAGTTACAAAACCACTGCCAACGTTTGCATCATCAGCAAGATGCAACAATTCACTAAGTTCAGTAACATCCTTGGGTGTCCATACTTACTTAAGCTAACATGATGTGCTGATTTTCTGAATACATTTAAAAGGACACAGTACTCCTTTCAATGCAGAGGAAAAGAACAGACTTTACTCTAGCACAGAGTCAAGGCCAAGGGAACTACAGACAAAGCACACTTGGGTGTTCACTGTGCAAACCAGAATACCAAACCCAAAACTAGTTTCTCAAATTCTGCTGTCAGAAAATGCTTATCCTGTCTGCAAGTAATCTCAACTAATTCACATTATTTTGAAATATTATTAAAAAAAAAAAAAAAAGCTCAGAGACTAGGCCAGGTGAGGAGCAGATTCAGCCAAAGCTCTGTGAGCTTGAGATAAGTCTGTTAAACACAAATAGATAATCATTTATATATAGTTGGCTTTTTCTTCATAAACAAAGATAAAGACAAGCACAGGCTCCCAGATTTAGCAGCTTGACCTCAGAGTTTGTGGTGTGCTGTCAGGCAGTATCATATCAATTCGGACCAAGAGCCCACCAAACATACCACAGAAACAATTTTATCACTGTGCGTACCTCGGAAATGTAGAGGTCTGCCTGTTTTAGCAGCTCCCCAATGATAAGGACATTGGATGTAGTACCATCACCAGTTATGTCATCCTGGGCTGTAGCTACTTTTGCTATTAAAGAGGCGGTTGGGTGTTGAATTTGCTGAAAGTAGAAAAAGAACCGTTTAAATGACTTAAACCATTAGCTAAGGTTCCTTTTAAAGCCATCTACATAAAGTGTCCAGCTTGGCTACATTTTGCTTGGATTTATAAGTCATTTTCTTTTCTGGGATTTAAACTGCTGGACTGAAAGTTCTGGTAAGCAAATGGGTGCCTGGACCAGTTTCATTTGACTCCTGGGACAAAAACAATAACTTACAAAAAATATAGTTAGCCAGGTGTGAATGTGTACAGTTTTAACCTGCAGCATTTAGGAGGCAGAAGCAGGTTATGTGATGTAAGAAAACATTCATTTCTCCAGTAATTGGGTAGAAAGATGAGGGTTGCTTTTTGTTTTCCCAGTTGCCCTGTTTTCGAGACAGGGTCTCACTTATGTAGCCCTGCCTGGCTTTGATTTTTGTCTTTGGTTTTTCAAGACAGGGTTTCTCTGTGTAACAGCACTGGCTGTCCTGGAAATTGCTTTGCAGACCAGGCTGGACTCGAACTCACAAAGAACCACCTGCCCCACCTCCGGAGTGCTGGGATTAAAGCATACCACCCCCACCCAGCCTTTGAAAAATAAAAAATGAAAAGCAGTCCCCTGCCCAAGCAGGGATTTAAATACATGTTGTCAGACTCAGAGTTCTCCACCCAAAACGCTATTTTCTACACTTCCGTTTGAAAGATATGAGCCACCTCAATAACGATCATGGCAAAACTAGCAGAAAGGTCAAACTTTTTTTTCGGCCTAGCACAGCAACCGCTTACCATTTCATGGAGCAGCACATTGCCATCTTTAGTAAGCTTGATGTCTCCAGCACCAGAAACAAGCCTGTCAAATGGGCAGAAAAACTGATAAGCAACAATGTGACGGTTTTCAATGGAAACCCCAACTAAGAATTCCATAAAGAAGCCAAAGGGAAGTGCGTATTTCTCTCTCTCTTCGAGACAAATGAAATCTCTGTAAGTTCGAGGCCACGCAGAGCAGATCAGTCAGACCCCAAATACATAATGAAAAGTCCCACAAAGGAAACAATGGGATATACGACATGAAAGCAAGCGGTTTTTTTTGGGGGGGGGACGCGGGTACAAGAAGGGTGAAAACGCCTAGGGAGTAAGAGTAACGTAAAATAAACGTTAATTTGCTAGCTATAACGTAGTAAAAATTAAACCCCATAAAATTTGGACCTTCCAACTACATCCTAGTAAGTTCGGGGGGGCAGAGGAGAGGTGCACTCGCCACCCTCTTCCTCCAAAGGAAGTGGCACCGCCTGGCAATCCCGAAAGGCGTGAACTGTGCGGTTTGGATGGGAGGCCGCACAGACATCGTAGAAAGCGAAGGCCTAGAGGCGGCGGCTCGAGTTTGCGGCCATGGGCCCGCCAGGCCCGCCCTCCCGCCATGCCGGTCTTACATCTTCATGGTGCCCTTAGGCCCCAAGTTGGTCCTCAGCACATCCTGCAGGCCCCGTGCTGCGCTGATGTTCACCGCCAACGCTGCCTGCGCCCGGGCCACCTCGGCTTTAGGGTTTAGGCTCTTCACCGCCGCCATGGCCGGCCTAGCTCAGGGAGAGGCCGAGAACAACGTGCTCTATGCGGGTCTTCTCGAAAAGTCTTACGCAGCTGGCCCGCCCCCGGCGTGCCCACAGGGCACCTCCATTGGACTACGGCTCCGCCGGTGCTCGCTGATTGGCTGGGACGGACGCTAGTCTCTCGAGGCTCCGCCCGCCACGCCCGGTTGCGGCGTCTTGGCGCATCCGGGAAACTTGTTCTCTGGCAATCGGCACTCCGAATCTTAAGGTTCCGTTTCCGTCGCCCGCACGTTGTTGCTGATCCGCGTCTTAAGGACCGAATCGTGGAGGTTGTGTGGCCTGCTGTGCAGCGAAGTCCTTTAGGTCGTGTGTGAAGGATGCTTCAGCCTCAGCACTCGTCTGGGTGTGACAGGAAGCAGAGGCATGGGCTTCGCTTTGCAGGGTGTCTGTAGCTACCGGACTCTGGGTTCCGGGAATGGCCCCCTCATCCTCTCGCGAGGTTTCCTAGACTGACTTTTATTGCTTCTTTTTTCCTTAAAAGTAGGAAAACAGAGAAAGGATGCTTCCCCGGTACCCTGGTGGTTTAAATCCGGGGAAGACAAGTATAATGCTGGGTAGAAATTTCTAGATGGCTTTAGGAGCGACGAGACTGGTGCTATGGCCGTTAAGGAGACTCAGTAGTCAGTCCATTTTCAGGGCCGAGGTCACTGAGGCAGATTTGTGGACCCAGGGTTTGGTTGGTTGGTTTTTGTTTTTTCGAGATAGGGTTTTTCTGTGTAGCCTTGGCTGTCCTGGAACTCGCTCCGTAGACCCGGCTAGCCTCGAATTTACAGAGATCTGCCTGCCTCTGCCTCCATAGTGCTGGGATTTAAGGCGTGCGCCGCCACCACCCGGCTTTTCAAATTTTTGTTTGTGAAACAAGGTCTCACTCTGGCCCCGGCTAAACTACTCACTGTTGTAGCCTGGACGGATAGCTAACTCGTAGCAATCCTGCTTTAACCTCCAAAGTGGTGTGATCTAGTATGCCTGCTAAAAACTCAGACTTAGTTGTACAGTGGTGCCCAGCCTTTGAAAGGACTCCTTTAACTGTTTAAAAATTAATAATTTGCGGGGCAGAGGTGGCGCATGCCTTTAATCGTAGCACTCGGGAGGCAGAGGCAAGCAGATCTCTGTTAGTTCGAGACCAGCCTGGTCTGCAAAAGCTATTTCCAGGACAGCCTCCAAAGCCACAGAGAAATCCTTTCTCGAAAAATCAAATAATAATAATAATTTAAAAAACTATTTCATGTGAAGGCATCAGATCCCCCGAAACTAGAGTTATATGCTGCCATGTGGGTACTGGGAATTTGACCCAGGTTCTCTATAAGAACAGCGTGTGTGTGTGTGTGTGTGTGTGTGTGTGTGTGTGGTCTTTTTGTTTTTGGAGAGCCTCCCGAGTGCTGGGATTAAAGGCGTGCGCCACCAACGCCCGGCTGTGTGTGTGGTCTTAACCACTGAACCATATCTCCAGCCCCCCCTTTAACTTTAAAAAAAAAAAAAAAACAAACAATGTTATGTGTATGGATGCTTTCCCTGAGCACTTAGGTATACTTAATATGTGCTCAATTTTAGACCTTTACCTAACTTTATATATAAACATGTATATCAATAGGTATTACTTCTCCACACAGATGACAATTCATAATACCACTGGATATATTATGCTGGTCTATACTGGAGGTTTTCCCTTTTTTTTTTTTTTTTTTTTTTTGGTTTTTCGAGACAGGGTTTCTCTGTATTGTTTTGGAGGCTGTCCTGGAACTTGCTCTGTAGACCAGGCTGGCCTCGAAGGTTTTCCCATTTTGATTGAAATAATAAGCACTCATTCTCCTCAACATCTGTCTAATATTGCAAGAATGAAACAAAGCCAGGCATAGTGGTACACATCTTTAATCCCAGCACTAGGCAGGCAGCCATTTGGATCAATGTGAATTCAAGACAAACCTGACCTACAGAGCAAGTTCCAGGCCAGTCATGGCTACACAGTGAGACCCTGTCTCAAAAAAGAAAAAAAGAGCAGGGTGGTGATGGTGCATGCTCTTAATCCCAGGGCTCAGGAGGCAAAGGCAGGCAGATGTATGTGAGTTTGAGGCCAGCCTGGTCTACAGAATGAGTTCCAGGACAGCCAGGGCTACACAGAGAAGCTCTGTCTGAAAAAAAAAAAAATCAAGCAAACATATAAAAAACCGTGAGGCTCAGTGGGTGAGCACTGACTTAGCAGGTGCAAAGGCATTATATGTGATGTCAGCACAGAAAATTTAAAAAAGGAAGATAGAACTAAGTACTCATCTGGCTGACATTTAGCTATTCCCAAACTTCAGCTATTCTGGCTGTAGTAATTATGCTGATAAAATCTTTTTCTTAGGTCTGTGGATTTGAAAATCATCACAAAGGTCATATATATGATGAGTGGCAAATGGAAAACTCATATTTACTTGTATAAACCACTTGGTGAACATGCAGTTTCATGTGCCTGTTGGTAAAATGAGGCAGAGGGTGACTCTGAAGTTAGGTAGAGAAAGGGAAAGGTAGATGTTGGAAAGTTAAAGACTGCACGGGAAATCTCAGTGCTGACACTGGCAAAACTTAATATTCTTTTTTTTTAAGACATTGTTAGCTGGGCGGTCGTGGCCCAGGCCTTTAATCCCAGCACTCTGGAGGCAGAGGCAGGAGGATCTCTGTGAGTTCGAGACCAGCCTGGTCTATAGAGAGAGTTCCAGTACAACCTCCAAAGCAATACAGAGAAACCCTGTCTCAAAAAAAAAAAAAAAAACCCGAAACAACAACAACAAAACATTAGGAAAAAAAATATTGGCGGTTTCTTTTTTTGCTAGTGATTTATTTTTGAGACAAGTTTTCACTATGCAGATAAGACTAGTCTTGAACTCCTATCTACCTACCCCTACTTACCTCCCCTTTATTTATTTATTTTTATGGGTATTTTGTCTGCATGGATAACTGCACACCTAAAAAGGGTGTCAGATCCCATGTGGATGTTGGGCATTGAACCCAGGATCTCTGCAAGAGCAGCCAGTGCTCTTAACCGATGAGCTATTTTTCCAGCTACATGTATGTGGGTCCTAAATACAGACATTATAGGCATATATTGCCACATCAGGCTTGCATATGCTAGGCAAGTGCTTCACCTCTGAGCTGCCTCCCCAGAAATTCTCATGAGTATCACACAACATCACATCTGGCTAAATGTCTGGTTTTCTGTTTTGTTTTTTAATATAATTCATTGAATGACTACATCACAATTTATCTCACCAACCTCCCATTGGGCCAAATTTATTCTGATATTTTGCTACTAAAAATATCTATGGCGTTTCACATAATTGTTAGTAATATCTGTAAGATACACTTGAGAAGCTATGAGGTGGTGGTGCAGGCCTTTAATCCCAGAACTTGGGAAGCAAAGGCAGGCACAGCTCTGTGAGTTCAAGGCCAGCCTGGTCTACCAAGCAAATTCCAGGACAGGCTCCAAAACAATACAGAGAAACCCTGTCTCAAAAAAAAAAAAAAGATACACTTGAGATTGTCACATGTTTTGGTCTACTCCCATGACATTTAATGACATTTCTGGTTTCCAGTCTTTTATAAAGAGTTTTATTGTTTGAGACAGAGTCTCAAAAAAAGGTTTTATTACACTTATTGTGTGTGTGTGAACATTTTTATGTATAAGCCTCTTGCTTCTGTGCCAGAGTTTATGTGTATAGGTCAAGGGACAACTTTTTTTGTTTTTGTGTTTTGAGACTGGGTTTCTCTGTATAACAGCCCAGGCTGTCCTGGAACTTGCTCTATCAACCAGGCTGACCTGGAACTCACAGAGGCCTGCCTGGCCCTGCCTCTCCTCCTGAGAACTGGGATAAAAGGTGTGAACCATCACTGTCCTATGATAGGACAACTTCTAATGGTTCTCTCTTCCTTTAATTTATTTATATATTAAAACAAACAAGGCCAGGCACTGGTGGTGCATGCCTTTACTCCCAGCACTTGGGAGGCAGAGGCAGGCGGATCTCTGTGAGTTCAAGATCAGCCTGGTTTACATGAGCTAGAGTTCCAGTACAGCCTCCAAAGCCACAGAGAAACCCTGTCTCAAAGAATTAAAAATAAATAAATAAAAATTTAAAAATAAAACCAAAAAAGTAACAGGGTCTCTTATAGCTCAAGCTGGCCTCAAACTTAATGTAAGCTCAGGATGACTTTGAACTGATTCTTCTGCCTGTTTCCAGAGTGCTGTAAGTATAGTTACATACCACCATACCTGGTTTTGCTCTGAGACAGACTTTCTGTGTAGTCCAAGATGACCTGAAACTGTGTAGCCCAGGCTGGTCGCAAACTGGCAGTCCTCTCACCACAGGTCAGGGATCAACAGACCTGTCCCCTGCACCTCGATTGGTCTTGGTACTTTTGAATACCCAGCAGTTATCTTACAGACTTATTTTATGTAGTTTGATGTTTCCTAATGACTAAATTCATTTTTTTGGCAAGAAATACTACAAAGAAGATGAGTCCTTGTTGTGGCTTAGGAAGAGACATGTGATTCCGGTTTATCCCTTGTTAGTGCTGTTAACTTTGATCATTTATTCTAAAGCTACCCGATGACTGCAAAGCTGTAGCTCTTCTCTTTAGGGCGACTGAGGGCAGATGGCTCAGTGGTTAAGAGAACTTGCTACTGCTCTTGCGGAAGACCTGAGTTGGTTCACACATCAGGCAGCTCACAACCGTCTGTAATTCCAGCTCCTTGGAATCTGACTCTTCTGGCCTGTGTCCATGGGCACACACCTACATGCAGCTACATAGTCCTGTACATAATCAGAAGACAATAAACTAGGCTTCTTCTCTGTAGTTAGCATTTTGTGAGTAAGTCTATAAATATCCTTTTCAGCTTTCATCCTCCTCCTCCTCCTCCTCCTCCACCTCTTCTCCTTGTTTTTTTGTTTTGGAGGCTGTCCTGGAACTCGCTCTGTAGACCATGCTGGCCTCAAACTCACAGAGATTTGCCTGCCTCTGCCTCCTGAGAGCTGGGATTAAAGGCGTGTGCCACCACCAACGCCCGGCTTAGTTTTTCTTTTTTAAAGTATATTCTTTATTTAACCTCAGAGTCCCTGGAACTGGAGTTACAGACAGTTGTGGGGTGCCTTTGTGGGTGCTGGGAACTGAACCAGGGTCCTCTGGAAGAGTAGTGAGTGCCCTTAACCGCTGAGCCCTCAGTACATGCCCTTAACCACTGAACCTTCTCTCATGTTTTAGATATATGTGCTCTGGATGATCATCAACACTGCCATGTTGTGCCCAGTCATTGTACAGGCATGAGATGAGGGGCTAAAAGAACCATGAACAACTGATAGGTTGTATTTAAATATCTGAAATGTACGTAATTAATAAAATAGGAATAGTAATAGCACAAATGGACTCTTGTAGTCATTCATATTTATAGTGGTTAAGCTTTCGTTTTGAAATAAAAATTTCCTTTGTCTCTATACTTAAATATGCATGTTTAGTGTGTTTAACATCTTGTATCTTTTATTATACTTATTTTAAAATTACTACCAAGCGCATGTGTGTTGCTGATTAGACTGTTGTTTCAAAACTCTTAATTCACCTGTTTTTTTCACGTGGTCTTGGGACTTCCTTAAGCAAGCACTCTACCTCCTCAGAACCATCTCTGAGGCAGGCTAAATGGCTCAGCTGGTAAAGGCATTTGCCACTAAGCCCAATGATATGAATTTGATCCCCAAGACACCCATAGTGGAAGGAGAAAACTGACTCCATGAAGTTGTCCTTTGAGACCCACACACTGTGGAACCTGCCCCCCAATAATGAAATAAATGTCACTTAAAAGAATCCCATCTAGTCGGGTGGCGGTGGTGCATGCCTTTAATCCCAGCTCTCAGGAGGGAGAGGCAGGTGGATCTCTGTGAGTTCGAGGCCAGCCTGGTCTACAGAATGAGTTCCAGGACAGCCTCGAAAGCTACAGAGGAACCCTATTTTGCAAAAACTAAAAAAGAAAAAAGAAAAAGAATCCCATATAGGTGGAGACAGTAAACTAAGTTTGCCCCACTTTTACAACCATTTTTCAACTAGTGAACTCTGAGAATAGTGAACTTCAAAGTCACGTCTGAACAAGGAACATGAGGACTTTTGCACTGAATTGAACTATATAATTTTTTCTTTGTTTATTTTGAGACAGAGTCTCACTACATAGCTGTAGGTTGGCATGGAACTCACTATGTAGACTTGGCTGTCCTTGAACTCACAGAGATTCACTTGCCTTTGGGTCCTTTCTGAGTTTTGGAATTAAAGATTACATCTTCCTGAACTGTGTATCTTGGGAGCTTCTCTGGCTAAGAGCACGGTTGTGGCTAGAGGCCTGCCTTAGCCTTGGGGTCCTCTCTGCTTGGTGAAGCAGATGGTCAGCACTAGAGGCTTCACACTGTCTTAGGTTGGACTTCATTGCCTACTTGCAGCCACCTCCCTGCAATGTAAAAATTTGGGAACAACACTCCTTACTGTTATGCTGACATAGTACCTGAACACGTGATATCTGGGAGGGGACAGGTGGGACAAAACAAAGCAGGTGCATGCTGGACCCGGTGATTCAGGCCTGCCATCCCAGCCATCCAAGAGATGGAGGTAGAAGGATCACAAGTTCAAGGACTGACAGGGCTATAGAGTGAGTTGAAGGCCAGCTTAGGCAACTTAGACTCATTTTCAAATTATGAATTAAAAAGAAAACTACTCGGGCTGGACCAACAGCCTCCAAAACAATACAGAGAAGCCCTGTCTCATAAAAAAAAGAGGGCTACTTAGCCAGGCGATGGTGGCACACGCCTTTAATCCCAGCACTTTTTGAGACAGAGACAGGCAGATCTCTGTGAGTTTGAGACCAGCCTGGTCTACAAGAGTGACTTCCAGGAAGTCACAGAGAAACCCTGTCTCAAAAAACCAAAAAAAAAAAAAAAAAAAAAAAAAAAAAAAAGAGGGCTACTTAAGGCTAGAATGCTCACTAGTAGAACATTTGACTAGTGTGTGTAAAGTCCTAGGTTCACAATTCCAAGTACACACATGCACTCATGCACACAAAATCCCAAGAAACAAAACACGCACGCACGCATGCACGCGCACGCACGCACACACAATCCAAGAAACAAAACCCCAAACCAACCAAATGGACACATCGAACACACAGGTATATGGGCTAAGAAGTTATCTCAGTGGTCAAAGCCCTTGCCCATGGTTTGAGAGTTAAGATTCATGGAACTCACATGAATATGGGGTGGAAATGAAGGCCTGTTTGAAATTCCAACACTGGGAAGGCAGCAATGTGATCCTCAAGCTAGCTAGGTAGAATATTTTTTTTGTGTGTTTAAATGTATAATTTATGTATGGGTGTTCTGCATGTATATCTGCAGGCCAGAAGAGGGCATCAGATCTCATTACAGGTGGTTGTGAGACATCATGTGGTTGTTGGGAATTGAACTCAGGACCTCTGGAAGAGCAGCCAGTGCTCCTAACCATTGAGCCATCCCATTGAACCATCTCTCTGGCCCCAGGTAGAATAGCTTTATGTACCAACTCCGAGCTGAGTGGGGAGATCCTACCTTAAATAATACGATGGAAAGCAAATGAGGAAGATACCTGCTACCAAACGTGGGTCTCCATGTACACATGCAATCACACACAAGAAAGCAGGCAAGCATGCCATACAAGTATACACGTGAGGGGGAAATTGCATAGATTTTAAAAAGTAGGAGTTGGAGAGATGGTTCATCGGTTTAGAGTGGCGGCTGCTCTTGCAGGGTTTGATTCCCAGCATCCACATGGCAGCTCACAACCTCCTATAATTCCCGCTCCAGAGGATCAGATTCCCCCCTTTGGGCTCGGCAGGTACCATGCATACACGAAGTGCCAGACTTACAAGCAGAGGAAACACCCATATATATTAAATAAACAAATAATTCGAAATAAGTTCTTTTATTTTTATTCATATGTAAGTATGTACCTGCATGTGTGCTGGTGCTCTCAGAGGCCAGCAGGCATTGGATCTCCTGGAACTGATCTGATTGCAAGACACCTGATGGAGGCGCTGAGACCCAAACCTGGATCTTCTGCAAAAGCAATAATAACAATAAATAACTTTTGGGCCTTTCTCCACTCCAGCAAAGATTTGTGACTTTTTTTATTTTTCACTTTAAGTGTGAACAAAGTATTTTTATTTTTAGACAAGGACTCTCCTGTGGTTCAGGCTTGTCTCAAGTTCATTATTTGTCAGGATGACTTTAAACTTCTGATTCTGCGATCTCCAGCTCCTGAGTGCTGGGATTTCAGGCATATACCACTGTGGGGGTTATGTTGCGCTAGGATGGAACCCAATTCTTGAACGCCAGGGAAACACTCTGTCAACTGAGTTACTTTGACAGCGACTCTGTAGATTTTGTAATTCTCCAGGCACCTGCATTTCTGCAGGGACAGCGTAGGAAACGGGGGTTTCAGAATGGGCTCACAAAGGGGCTTCGTGCATTTTGAAATCAGCTCAGAGGTCCCTCGATTCTTTCGCGTGCAGGGAACCCGTACTGGGGCATGGCTTCTGAAAGTCGGGGAGCTCTTTCTAGCCAACTCCGTAAACTAGATGTCACAGAGATCTCTCCGGCGGCTCTGTAAGCGCGGAGCCCCTAAGAAGGGAAGGGGTGGGGGGCGGGACCGGGAAGCCCCTCCCCTGGGGGTTGGACCAAGGCGGCCTTCCAACCGGGTTTTGCAGAGCTGAGATCTGCGGTCTCCAGTTGGAAACGCACATGCGAAGCTGTTCCCAAGCCATCGGACTCATCAGGAGACTTGGGTGAGGGCTGTGATCTCCTGCACCGATCACTTCCCTTAGAACGCAACGCTCGCACGTCACAGCAGCTCCAGACCCTGCTGCTACCGGAAAGTTACAGGCACAGGAACCGTGAAGACCAGCGCGGCCCAGGAACCGCGGTGAGTTCCCCGCTCGTGCCTGTCTTGCCCGGTGCTCAGCTTTCTGATGCACCGGTCCTCGCTTTCCCACAGCTATGGCTTCTCCGATTCTTCGCCGGATAGGAAGATTATCTCATGGGACTCCAAGACTTTCAATCAGTTAGTTCATATTTTAGATAGCGTCGCTTTTTTTCATTCTCCAAGACAAACAGCATGAATGAATGATGCAATCTGGCACAGGAGAATCATCTGTAGAAGATAGGAAAATACTTCAAACTGGGATCTGAAGTGTCTTGACTTTGCCATTATTTCCATTAGAAATAGAATTTGAAATTCCATTATAAAGGAATAGCTTTTATTTGGGTGTTAAATCATTCATTTAATTTGTTCACTTTCTTTAAGTGTGTGTGTATGTGTGTGTGTGTACCTTCAAAGGCCAAAGGTGTCAGATCCCCGGGAGCTGGAGTTACAGAAGGTTGTGGACCGACCCCTGTGACCCATGTAAGTGCTGGAAACCAAACTCCTATTCTCTGCAGGAACAGCAAGTACTCTTAACCATTGAGCAATCTCTCCAATGTTGATTGTATTTTCTATATATGAATCTTGCATATTATATTTACTCTCTCTCTCTCTCTCTCGCGCGCGCGTGTGTGTGTGTGTGTGTGTGTGTGTGTGTGTGTTAGCATAGGCTGGCCTTGAACTCCTGATGCTTATGCTTCCATTACCCAAGCTGGAGGACATTTGGGCAATCACCCACAAATAAACCATGAGCATGTTTCCCTTCCATCGACTTTTCTTTTTCTTGTATGACTCTTTAAGAGCGGAACTGCTGGGGCTTGTAAATCTATCTTTAACCTACAAGAACTTTGTCCCCCTCCCCCACCCCCAGGAGTGTATGAGAGTTCCCTCTGGGCCATGTCCTGGGTACTTTTATCTTCACAAAAACTTTACTTATTCTTTAACAAGTTTATTCACATAGCTTCCTTTTTGAAGGGTGTGTAGCATAAATAATAAAAGCCCAGAGACAGATATTGGGGTTAAAGTTGAAAACCAGAGAAGCAAAGTGGCCAGCTACTAGAGAGTTCTCACCTCTACCAATACTCAGTCCAAAGGGGCGATTGTGTCCTCAGATTGCATCTCCAGACTACGCTGCTCCTTAGACTGCCTAGACTGCAATGCTCTCCAACAAAAATCTCAGCCTGATCCCTGAGACTGCACTGATCCCGCCTTATAGTTACTCCAGTGCTGGGATTAAAGGCATGAGCTCTATTTCTCTTTAGGACTGATTCACTCTCATATAGCCCAGGGTGGCCTTGTATTTACAGAGATCCATCTGCCTCTGTCTCCTGAGTGCTGGGATTACACATGTGTCCACCACTGCCTGTCCTCTTAGCTAGATGTGGCTTAGCTCTTAGCTAGATGTGTGGTTAACTAGTGGCTTAGCTCTTCAGGCAAGCTTTATTTGTTAGATTACAAACAATACAAGGGTGTAGTCCATTTTTTTTCTTTTCTTGCTTTCCTTTTTTAAAAAAAATTTATTGCCGGGCGTTGGTGGCGCACGCCTTTAATCCCAGCACTCGGGAGGCAGAGGCAGGCGGATCTCTGTGAGTTCGAGGCCAGCCTGGTCTACAGAGTGAGTTCCAGGACAGCCTCCAAAACAATACAGAGAAACCCTGTCTCGAAAAACCAAAAAAAATTTTTTATTTTGAGACAGAGTGTCTCTAGTCCAGGTTAGCCTGAAACTTGAAAATTCCTTATGTAACCCAGGCTGGTGTGAACCTACAGTGATCCTCCTGCCTTAGCTTCCCCAGTACTAGGATTATGGCCAACACCACCAGGTCTGGCTTTTGGCTCTAGTTCTTCTCTCTCTCTCTCTCTTTCTTTTTAAATAAGATTTATTTATATACAGCATTCTGCCTGCTTGTATGCCTACATGCCAGAAGAGGGCACCACATCTCCTTACAGATGGTTATGAGCCACCATATGGTTGCTGGGAATTGAACTCAAGACCTCTGGAAGACCACCCAGTGTTCTAAACCTCTGAGCCACCTCTCCAGCCCCCTTGGCTCTAGTTATTAACTGTTCCTGCTTATCTCCTTTTTCTCCTGAGATTTAGTACCTTCTTCTACTACACTTTACATTCAAAGTGTGTGTGTGTGTGTGTGTGTGTGTGTGTGTGTGTGTGTGTTTGAGATAAAACCCCAAGTGATGTTCCTGCTTCAGGCTTCCTTAGCCTCTCAAATGTTGAAATTACAGGCACGAGGCACCACACACGCATTCACACACACACTCACAGCAGGGACTGTTGGGTCTAGCCCATGCTCAAGTCTCTTCATTCCGTATTTGCACATTGCTCTCCCAGTAGGCTCTCTTAGTGCTCTGAGGTGTGGTAACTTCCTGGAAGTGGCAGAGTGGAAGGCACAGACAGGGCTGTAGCTACTTCTCTTCTCCGCTCCAGCATCTCCCAGGGGAAGCAGTTTCAGGAAACTTTGGGTTTCAACCATTGATACAACAATCTTACTGAGAGGTCAATTAGTCTTCTCACCTCCCACCCCTCTGCTTCTTGAACCTCTAATTCCCTGTGTAACCTAAGATAACCTTGAACTTCTGATCCTTTGGACTGATTCTGCCCCTTGAGTGCTGGAGTTACAGGTGTAAGCCATCAGTTCTGGTTTTCGCAATGCGGGTGGGCGGAAAGCTGGACTTGCTGCCCGCCAGGCAAGCGCTTTACCAACTGAGCCACAATCCCCAGTCCCTCTACCTCCTTCTTTGCCATGAGTCTGTTCCTGGTTGTTCACTTTCTCATTTTTCTGTTTTTTAGGCTCTTGCAAAATCAACAGATATTTCTTTAAAAAAAAAAACCCAAAAAACTCAAACCTGAGGTTACAGTGCATTTTTAACCAACAAAGTGAGGGGAAAGAGAAAGACACTGTCACCAGGAACCCAGTCTGGAGAATCGTGAGTACTGGACATCTCCATGCATTGGGTCACTAGGCTTGCCTATGAGCAACCTCCTGGAGGGAAAAGTAGCATCTGTTGGTTTGAGGATGTGGCTTAGTGGGTAGAGCCCAAGCTTATCATACTCAAAGCCCTGGGTTCCACCAGATAAAGTGGGTGTAGTGTTTGTGCCTGGCATTTCAGCACTCTGGAGAGATGGAGATGGGAGGATCAGGAGTTCAAGGTTATCCTTGGCTACATAGCTGGTGTGATGCCAGGGTAGATAGGACACCGGAGAGCCTGTCTTTAAAAAGATGGAGGCAGCTGGGCGGTGGTGGCACATGCCTTTAATCCCAGCACTCGGGAGGCAGAGGCAGGCGAATCTCAGTGAGTTCGAGGCCAGCCTGGTCTACAGAGCTAGTTCCAGGACAGTCTCCAAAAACAATACAGAGAAACCCTGTCTCGAAAAACCAAAAAAAAAAAAAAAAAAAAAAAAAAAAAAGAAAGAAAGAAAAAAAAGATGGAGGCAGAGAAGAAGAAAAAGAAGCATCGTCTACAACAACATGATAGATGCCTGCCACTTATGGTTACAAGGTGGTTATCTATTTCTTTTTTTTTAACTACATTAAATTCTTGTTACATGTCTATGGGTGTTTTTACCACTTGCTATCTGTGTACCACTTACATGCTAGTACCTGAGGAGGTCAGAAGAGGGTATCAGATTCTCTGGACCTGGAGGTACAGGTTGGTTATGAGCCACCAGATAGGTGCTGGCAGCAAAATGAAGTTCCCTGGAAGAGCAGCTAGTGCTCTTACCTGGTGAACCATCTGTCCAGCCCCCTAAAAGTACTTTTTTGTTGTTGTTGTTTTTGCAAGAACTCATTTTGTATCCCAGATTGGTCTGTAACGTGCAGTAACCCTCCTGCCACAGCCTCCTGAGTCATGACATGAACATTACCATGCCCAGCTTCAATAGCTAGCTTTTTTTTCTTAAAAAATGATTTATTTATTTTGCCTTCATGGTGGCACACAGCATTAATCCCAGTAGTTGGGAGGCAGGAAGGTCTCTCATGAGTTCCAGGACCATCAGAGCTATATCGAGAGACAATGTCTCAAAAAGCCAAAGGAAAAGAAAGATATTGAAGATTCTTGTGTATGAGTGTTTTGCCTGCCTGTATGTATGTGCACAGCTTGCATTCAGTGCCCACTGAAGTCAGAAGAGGGCGTCGAATTCCCCTGGAACTAAGAGTTACGGATAGTTGTGAGTTACCTAGCACATTCTGGGAACTGAACCCTGGTCCCCTGCAAGAGCAATTAGTGCTCTTAACTGCTGAGCCATTTCCCCAGCTCCCTGCTTTTTTTTTTTTTTTCTTCGAGACAGGGTTTCTCTGTATTGTTTTGGAGACTGTCCTGGAACTCACTTTGTAGACCAGGCTGGCCTCGAACTCACAGAGATCCGCCTGCCTCTGCCTCCCGAGTGCTGGGATTAAAGGCGTGCGCCACCAATGCCCGGCTCCTCCCTGCTTCTTTTTAAAATTCACTATTACGTTTTTAAGTATGTGTGTGTATGTGTGCCCGTGCACGCGTGCTCGCACACTTCTAACCACTGAGACATCTCTACAGCCTGTTTTTTTCTTTTAAACATTTTTATTTATCTAATTTTTTTTACATTTATTTACTTACTAGTTTGCTTGTTGTGTATGCTGATTTGTGCGCGGGTGCCCTGGTACATGTGAAATCAGAGCACAATATCCAAGAGTCAGTTCTCTTTCTCCATTATGTGGGTCCTAGGGACAGAACTCAGGTCACCAGGCTTGACAGCAGACTCCAATGCTGTGCCTATACTGAGCTATCTCATTCACCCAGAATCACTGTTTCTTTAATCATAAAATGTTAGTAGTCAGGTGTAGTGCCATGTGCCTGTAATTGTAGCACTTTAATGAGGCATGAAGGTCTTGTGTTTGGCATAGCCTGGGCTACATGGGGAGTTCTATACCAGCCTGGGCTACCTGGCAAATCCTTCTACAACAAAACAACAACAAAAATTAAAAGGAAGAAAGAAAAGAAATATATGCTGGCCTATACCCTTCCCCCTACTCCAGAGAAGGTCTTTGATTTGACTTGGATCTAGAAGTTTCCGAGAATCTATTTTGCACTGTCCAGGGGTCCTGAATGGCTTTGCCCTTAGTATGTTTTACCCGCCACCAGAGCCTAGTAAATTTGATTCTCTCCAGTGTGCTTAACCTCTGTGGCCACTTTAAACATTCATTTATTTTTCTTTTAAGTATGTGTACCACATATGTACTCGTGCGTGCAGAGGAAAGCACTGGATTCCCTGGGACTGGAGTCACAGGCGCTGTGGCACTGCCGTGAGTGCCGAGAACTGGACCCGGTTCCTCTGCAAGAGCACCAGTGCTCTTAACCCGGGAGCCATCTCTCCAGCCTCCCTGTGCTGACCTTAACCGTCCTTTATTTAGAAGCAGGGTCTCTTCCTCCCTTGGCCCTGAACTCCTAATCTTTTTGATTCCACTCTCCATGCGCTGGGAACTTAGACAGAACCAGCACACCTGCTTTTATCTGTTTTTGACACAGCTTAGAAGATAAGAGGTATCTCATAACAAATGGTGAGAGAGCTAACAATCTTAGGTGCCTCTTGCAAGATATTGGATGGAAAAACTTCGATCTGTTTGAGCAAGGAGATTTTTTTCCCCGCTTACCCCTGTGGCCTCCTAAATCCAGCCACGAAAGAAAACCCCTGTTTTCACTTGGTGCTCCCATGAAGAAGGGCTTGCAGCACAATTTTTTTTTTTTTTGGTTTTTTTTCGAGACAGGGTTTCTCTGTATTGTTTTTGGAGACTGTCCTGGAACTAGCTCTGTAGACCAGGCTGGCCTCGAACTCACAGAGATCCGCCTGCCTTTGCCTCCCGAGTGCTGGGATTAAAGGCGTGCGCCACCAACGCCCGGCTTTTGCAGCACAATTTTTAAAGGATGAAGTTCGGTGGATCCTTTGCCAAGCTGGAGCCCCCATCTGCACCGCAGAAGGCAGTGTGTGGGCCTGGGCCTGTGTCTGAACACAGACCTTTCTTCCAACACTCTCTCCACTCCTCATCTGTGGGCTTCCCTCCCGCCAAAAGCCACATGGAAGGTTCCAGAGTCTGTTTCCCCCCCGAAGTGATTTTTCTTTTTCTCTGAAAGTCTAATGTATGCAATTTACTTTGAAGCAACTGAACTTAGTTTTCCCCTATAGCCAAGGGTTTTCTTTTTCAGACTGGTCTCGCTATGTAACGCCAGCCTAGCACTGTGCTCATGATCCTCCTGCCTCAGGCTCCTTGGTGCGCATCACCACCCATACCCGTGTATCTATTTATGTAGAGATAGGATCTCCAGCCCAGGCTTGCCTAAACCTTGTTACTCAAACTCACTATATTACCAAGGATGACCTTTAACCCCTGACAATCCTCTCCCCCCCCCCCAGTGCTGAGATGGCTTGCACAAATGTGCACCCCCCATGCCCAGCATCTCTGAAATCCCCGGGGCTCTTAAGGACATTCTTTGTTTCCTGTCAGGTTCCATGCCAGGTGCCCGACCTGGATTCGTGTTTTTGCTAGTTCTGGGTCTCTGGGTGACTTCAGTTATCTCAGCCATGATCTCATTTCAGCTCTTACATAATGTGCCTTCCTGGCTAGCTTTCCCTCAACCTGTGTCTCATTGCCCTGCTCAGGTGAATCACATGATATATTCATGGAACAAGCTTCCTTTCTCGTCTTGAAGAAACAGGTTGTTCAAAAGGTCCATGCACACGTAGTGAAAATAAGTGTAGAAACCCCAGCACCCCACCTCTTCACCCCTCACCCGTGACCCTTGGCCGAAACTGACCTTTCTGCTTCGTGCAAAGCTCTGCCGCATCCACCGTGCCCAGGTTAGAAGCACACAGTTTGGAGCCTTTCCTGATGAGCCTTTCCCTTCCTCTTGGCTTGAAATTCCATCCCTTTTGCTGTGGAATGATACTCTCTTGCTGCATGAACATCATTTATCTATTCATTAATTGACTGTAGGACATTTCAGTTGTTTCCAAGTTTTGGCAATTTTAACACTGCATGAACATCCCGGAAAAACAAAACAAAACGAACAAACGCGTGGTTGTGTGTGAGTGGGGAGGCATGTGCCCCACAGTATGAGCACAGAGGTCAGAGATCAGAGGACAACTTTTCGTGATTCCTCTCTTTGCTTCCACCATGTGGCATTCCGGGGATTGAGGTTTGGCAGCAAGTGTCTGTACCGTTGAGCTAGTGTCTTATGTCACCCAGACTGGCCTCAAACAAACTTGCTATGTAGCTAAGGATGGTCTTTTTTTACTTATTATGAATGCAGTGTTCTGCCTGCATGTATCCCTGATGTCCGGAAGAGGACACCAGATCTCATTACAGGTGGTTGTGAGCTACTTGTGGGTGCTGGGAATTGAACTCATGACCTCTAGAAGAGTACCCAGTGCTCTTAACCTCTGAACCATCTCTCTAGTCTGCTAAGGATGATCTTAAACTAACTCTCTCTCTCACTCTCTTTCTATGTTTTGATTTTTCCAGACAGGGTTTCTCTGTGTAACCCTGGCTGATCTGGAACTCACTCTGGTCAGGCTGGCCTCGAACTCACAGAGATTCCTCTGCCTCCCAAATGCTGGGATTAAAGGCATATGCCACCAGTAACTCTCTCTCTCTCTCTCTTTTTTTTTTTTTTTTTTTTTTTTTGCTTTGGTTTTTTTTTTTTTTTTTTGGTTTTTGGAGACAGGGTTTCTCTGTATTGTTTTGGAGGCTGTCCTGGAATAAGTTTTTGTAGATCAGGCTGGCCTCGAACTCACAGAGATCCGCCTGCTTCTGCCTCCCGAGTGCTGGGATTAAAGGTGTGCGCCACCAACGCCCGGCTAACTCTCTCTTTTAAAAAAATTATTGCTATTTTTGTTTAAGTATCTGTGTGTGTGCTCTTGCATGTGCCAGAGAAGTTTCCTGGAGTTGGAGTTACATGTAGTTGTGAGCTGAATTTGGGCATTTGAAATAACAACGAGCACTCTTTTTTTGGGGGGGGGGTTTCGAGGCAGGTTTTCTCTGTGTTGTTTTTGAGCCTGTCCTGGAACTCACTTTGTAGACCAGGCTGGCCTCGAACTCACAGAGATCCGCCTGCCTCTGCCTCCCGAGTGCTGGGATTAAACACCTGGCGCAACCAGCACTCTTAACCACTGAAGCATCTCTTCAGCCCAGTCTTAACCTCTTGATCCTCCTGCTCCACCTGCTAAGAGCTGGGATCCCAGGCATACACCACTGCACCTGATTTAGGTGGTGTGGGGGATGGGGTGTGTGAAACTCAGCTTCACGAATGCTGGCCAAACACTCTACCCCTGAGCCACCTCCCTATCCCCCGTGGTTTAATCTGACGTCTTTAAGCACATTTCGCTTTTTTTGTTTTAGGAGGAAAGTTCTTCCCAGGATGGTCTCCCACTCAGAGCTGAGGGAACTCCTCTGTTCAGCTGATGCAGTGTGTTTTGATGTTGACAGCACAGTCATCCAAGAAGAAGGGATTGATGAGCTGGCCAAATTCTGCGGTGTGGAGGCTGCTGTGTCTGAGATGTATGAACTGTCTATATTCCCTTTATGACTTGCTGAAGAAATCGCCATGTTTTGTTGTTTGTTTTTCCAGACAGGGTTTCTCTGTATTGTTTTGGAGGCTGTCCTGGAACTCACTCTGTAGACCAGGCTGGCCTGGAACTCACAGTGATCCACCCGCCTCTGCCTTCCAAGAGCTGGGATTAAAGGCATGCACCACCACCACCCCGCCAGAAGTTACCGTGTTTAAAAAAAGAATGACCAACTGGGCGTGGTAGTACATGTCTTTAATCCCAGCACAAGGCGGGTGGATCTCTTGAGTCTGAGGCCAGCCTGGTTTACAAAGGGAGTTCCAGAAGAGCCAGGGCTGTTACACAGAGAAACCCTGTCTCAAAAAACTAAACCAAAACAAAACAAACAAAAGACTGGCTGAAAAGCTAGGTTAGGGTCTCAGTTCCTAGGTTTTGTTTTTGGCCCAGTGCTAAGAAAGCACTAGGTATTTCCTCTCATTGCCTACAACTGAATGTGGTAGAGTGCTGTCTTCATTTATCCATCTGCAAATATTGCAGCAAAAACAGAGACAGCAAAACATGGCTGTCTCTGCAGATGGGACGCATTCTTAGGCAGGCTGGGAAAATGATTAATCCAAGAAGATAGCCTAGGGCTCTAAACATTCGGTGGCTCCTGTCATGGTTGAAAGTACAGCCCTCCTGCTTCAGTGGAGAGAGATCCCAGGCCAGAACTTTCTGTCCTCCCCACTCTGTAACAGGGACACCTTCCCGAGCTATGGCTGTCACTCGCTCAGCTGCAACTGATACAGGAGCTTTCAGCCTTTGGTTTCTTCCTAGGTAAAGCTTTGCAAGCAAGATGCCTGTGTGTGGGATGTGTGGGTTTCTGACTCATCTGTGGATGCATAGTACACGGCATCAGAATCTCAGTGTGATTCCCAAGCAGACCTCCCGTACGTAGTACGCAGCATGCCTGTTGTAGAACTGGGCTCATGGAACCACCTTCTTCCTGATGGTTATCGTGAAGTCCTGGCGTAGGAAGGCATGTTGACTTCAAAGACAGCTATGCCAGCTGGCCTGATCATTGGTTGGGTCTTCCTCCTAGGACACGGAGAGCCATGGGAGGGGCATTGCCTTTCAGAGATGCGCTCACTGAACGCCTGGCACTGATCCAGCCCTCCAGGGAGCAGGTGCAGAGGCTCCTAGCGGAGCACCCCCCTCACCTGACCCCTGGCATAAGGTAAGCACAGCCTTGGCCCTTGGCACAGTGTCTTCCTATCAGCTTGGGGACTCGTGACACTCTCCTGAGAGTCTGTTACTGCGGAGCTCCCTTGGTCCTTACATCTGCTCTTACGTTGCTCTCTGGTCTCGCTCATGTCCTCATGCTTTCAGAGGCTTCTACAGGGTTCCTTATCTTAGCATTAGTGCAATGGTTTCCCGAAGCAGAAAAGCTACGCCCTTTATTTTCTAAGTACACCTGCAAAAGCGCATACAACGCTGGGAGCGGTGGTGCACATTTGTAATTCTAGTACTCGGGAAGCCAAGACAGAGGAGGATCCTGAAATCAAGACCAACCTGGGCGCCGGGCGTTGGTGGCGCACACCTTTAATCCCAGCACTCGGGAGGCAGAGGCAGGCGGATCTCTGTGAGTTCGAGGCCAGCCTGGTCTACAAAGTGAGTTCCAGGACAGCCTCCAAAGCCACAGAGAAACCCTGTCTCGAAAAACCAAAAAAAAAAAAAAAAAAAAAACCAAAAAAAAAAGACCAACCTGGGCTACTTAGTGAGACTTTGTCTCAGAACACACACACACACACATACACACACACACACACACACACACACAGAGAGAGAGAGAGAGAGAGAGAGAGAGAGAGAGAGAGAGAGAGAGAGAGAGAGAGAGAGAGAGAGAGAGAGAGAGAGAGAGAGAGAGCTGGGAGTCTGTGTAGCATACACTTGTAATCCTAGCTCATGGGAGGTAGGGACAGATGATCAGAAGTTCAAAATAATCCACAGACACTTGAGATCCTATCTCAAAATCAGTCAGCGAGACAAACAAAAAAAAGCCAAGCCCAGGTGTTGGTTCACATCTGATACGCTAGCACAGAGAGGTGGCTGGGGTAGGATTGCTGTTGTGAGTTCAAAGCCAGTCTGGCTCCACAGCAAGAGTTTGTCTTAAAATCAACAACAGACAACAAATAAACAAGCAAAGAACAAAGAAGAAGACAAAACAACAGCAACAGTCTCACAATGAAAGTGGAAACATGAATGAAAATGTAATTGATAGTGAAAGTGAAACCCCTAAGTAGAAAAGGCTCGTGGCTTCAGAGTGGCCACTCTCACTGGACGGCAGTTCAGTAAAGTAACGTTATTTACACACACACACCCCAATGGCCACTCCACTAGACGGAAGTTCAATAAAGTGACTTTATTTAAACACCCCAAATGAACAATGCCTCACCAGCACCACTGACACCCCCCAAAATAAAAAAAAGGAAAAACATGTAATGTTAATCCTTACAGATGGACTTCCAGCACTGGATTCAAGAGGAAATAAAAAAGCATCTTTTTCATGTTTCCTTTTTGTGTTAATCAATGTTTTGTATCCTCCGTTTATTTTTGTAGAGAGCTGGTAAGTCGCCTACAGGAGCGAAATGTTCAGGTGTTCCTCATATCTGGTGGCTTTAGGAGCATTGTGGAGCATGTGGCTGCTAAGCTCAACATCCCAGCGACCAACGTGTTTGCCAATAGGCTGAAATTCTACTTTAATGGTAAGATTTTTTTTAACCACCTGGCTAATGGTAAGATTTTAATGGTAGTATATTCCCTTTCTTATTCGTTCTATTATTTAAATATTCTAGATAGTGTCTGTTGGAATGTGGTGACTCGGGTTAACAGGTACATGAATTACTCTTTTAAAAACATTTTATGGGGGGCTGGAGAGGTGGTTTAGGGGTTAGGAGCACTAGCCACTTTTCCAGAGGGTGGGTTTCTGTTTCTAGCACCAACACTGGACAACCTACAGCTATGTAACTTCAGTTCCAGGGTATCCGACTCCCTCTTCTGGCCTTGAGGGCACCAGGTGCTCACGTGGTACACAAACAAGCACGCAGGCAAACACCCACAAACATAACACAAGTAAATAAATCCTAACAAAAGTATATGTGTGAGGCCGGGCGTTGGTGGCGCACGCCTTTAATCCCAGCACTCGGGAGGCAGAGGCAGGCGGATCTCTGTGAGTTCGAGGCCAGCCTGGTCTACAGAGTGAGTTCCAGGACAGCCTCCAAAACAACACAGAGAAACCCTGTCTCGAAAAACCAAAAAAAAAGTATGTGTGTGGGCGCGGGTCACACACCAGCGCCCCCCAGAGGTGGAAGAGAGTATCAGCTCTCCTGCAGCTGGAGTTACAGGCTGTTGCAAAGGCACCTGACTCGGGTACTGCGAATTGAACTCAGGTCCACGGCAAGAGCAGTTTTGCACTCTGACCTGCTGAGCCATCTCTTCAGCCTCGTATGGATGGCTCTTTTGACTGATAGCCTCGGCACTTTGGTGTTCTTTGCTCTGCAAAACAGGTTGAGGTTGTCATGTGTCCTGGCTTAATTTTGCACGTCCATATTACTACCCATTTGCATAAAAACTCAAGTGTTAGTCTGCCGCTTTATTTTGTGATGTTACAGTTTCAGGGTTGGTTGTTTGTTTTACTGTATCTGGAGCAATTTAGACCCAAGAAGGAGTTTAGTTAATGAGTTGCTATGTTACCATTGCCCTTGTGAGGCCTGGGGTCACAGCTACATTTTACAGTCTCAAGAGGGTTCCAGTTATTCTGGGCTCTTGAGGTGCTGAGGCAGGAGTATTTCAAGTCCAGTTGGGCTACAGAACAAATCTGTTGTCTCTGAAAACAGAATGAGAGACAGCTCAGCAGTTAGGTACAGGCTGTCATTGGGAGGACCCGAGTTTGTTCCCAGCAGAGTACCGGTTGGCAACTCATAACAGTCTGGATTCCACACACCTGCACCACGTGTACGCTCCCCCACTCACAATAAATCCTAATAAATAAATAAATAAATGAATAAATAAAGTAAACAGCAAAGAGTTGAGCTGGGGTGGTTAAGTGTTTGCCCAGCCTGCCTAGCACTGTGTTGGAACTTAAACCAGGCAGGTTGGTTCCCACCTGTACTTACTCCCAGGTGAAAGTAGGAAGATCAGGGATTCAGGGTCATTTTAGGATACACAGTATGCTCTGGGATAGCCTGGGCTATATGAAACCCAGTTTAAAAAAAAAAGCTCTCTAGTTAACGTCATAGGGTAACTGGTAGTCTGTTTTGTTGTTGTTTTTGTTTGGTTTTTTTTTGAGGCTGTCCTGGAACTCGCTCTGTAGACCAGGCTGGCCTCGAACTCTCAGAGATCCGCCTGCCTCTGCCTCCCGAGTGCTGGGATTACGCAAGCGCCACCAAAGCCCGGCTGGATTTTTTTTTTCTTTTTTCCGGTAGTCTTAAAATCAAGGGAGTGCCAGGGAGATGGCTGGGCAGGTGAAAGGTGCTTGCCAAAGAAGCCGGACTTGCATTCAGTCCCTGGGACACACATAAAGATGGGAGGAGAGGACCGACTCCACAAAGTTGTCCGTTGTGCTCCACACAGCTGCCATAGCATGGATGTCCCCATCCCACTGATTTAGAAACATCAAGTTACCCGGGCTGTGGTGGTGCATGCCTTTCAACCACAGGGGCGGGGGCGGGGGCAGAGGCAGGTGAATCTTTGAGTTGGACCAGCCTGGTCTGCAGACTGAGTTCCTGGACAACCAGGCCTACACAGAGAAACCCTGTCTTGGAGGAGAAAGTATGAAGCTGGGGAAGGGAATTGTGTTGGGTGTTGGGTTCACATGGGCCCAGGTCTGTGGAAAGAAGAAACAGAGGCACTCTAGGATGAATTCTCTCCTTCTGTGGTCACAGGGTAGCCAGCCTCTGGTGAACTGACTGACTCCTGTAGTTTAGCCAAGGGCTCTTTTATTGTTACGCAATTTTACACCCTTTAGCAAGTCCAGTTCCATATACCAAAACCTCTTATTAGAAGCTCCTGAAGAGACACACATGCCAGAGCAATTCCAAGCCACAGGACATCTCATTTTGCTGAGTCCT
Source organism: Mesocricetus auratus (assembly GCF_017639785.1). Lineage (NCBI taxonomy): Eukaryota > Metazoa > Chordata > Mammalia > Rodentia > Cricetidae > Mesocricetus > Mesocricetus auratus. The sequence goes on along the minus strand of NW_024429206.1, from coordinate 20,151,418 downwards.
CCTGTAACCAAGTTTTGCATAGGCTTTGAACAGTTAGGAAACTCTCCTATAAGATGTACATACTTCAGCCAGGGCGTTGGTGGCACAGGCCTCTAATCCCAGCACTCAGGAGGCAGAGGCAGGTGGATCTCTGTGAGTTCGAGGCCAGCCTGGTCTACAGAGCGAGTGCCAGGACAGGCTCCAAAGCTACACAGAGAAACCCTGTCTTGAAAAAAACAAACAAACAAACAAACGAGAAAGACATACTTCAGACAGCAGGCATGGGACACAAAGGCAGACCAAAGCCAGGTGCTAACACTCCAGAATCAAAGCAGCTACAGAGTTCTTCAGGCACTCCCCTAACAGGGAATGCCTATGTAATCCCAGTATTTGGAAACCAGAGGCAGGAGATTAGGAATTAGAGGTGAGTTTTTGGCTACTTAGGCTCCATCTTTAGAAATAAAAACAAACTAAAGCCAACAAACAAAAGACAAATGAGTGAACCAGGCCTGGGGACTCTCTCTTAGCACTTGGGAGGCTGAGGTGGGAGTATTATCTCAAGTTCTATACCAGACCGAGCTACAAAGTGACACCCAGCCTCAAACACACCAAGTCAGTCCCATGGCCCACTAATGAATGTGTTGGTCTCTGTAATAACAGAGATAAATTCAGAACTGGGGATGGGATTCAGTTGGTAGAGCACTTGCCTAACGTGCAGGAAGCCCCAGGTAGCTCTTCACACACCAGGTATGAGGGCGAATGCACACCTGTAATCACAGCGCTCCAGATGTGGACGCTGGAGAATCAGACATTCAAGGTCATCCTAGGATTCATAGTAAGTTCAAGGATAGCCTGCGCTACATGCGATCCTCTCTTTAAAAAAAAAAGAGTAAGTTGGTTGTTTCCTTTAGGTAATGCTAATATATTAATGTGACAAATTAATGTATTGCTATATTATGGTGCTCAGATATCTCAACAAGGCTTAAAATCGCTACACTGAAAGCTTAGAAGATGCAGCTAGCTGGGCGTTGGTGGCACACGCCTTTAATCCCAGCACTCGGGAGGCAGAGGCAGGCGGATCTCTGTGAGTTCGAGGCCAGCCTGGTCTACAAAGTGAGTTCCAGGACAGCCTCCAAAGCCACAGAGAAACCCTGTCTCGAAAAAACCAAAAAAAAAAAAAAAAAAAGAAGAAGATGCAGCTAATTCCACTCAAGGTGACCCACTGGAGTCACCTCCTCAGGAACATGGGTCAGGTCCCGTGCTGTGTGACCATACCCAGGACTGTTTTACACTGGATACTGATATTTAATTTGTGTGTCACCAGTATAAACAAGCTGCCCCAAGTCAAATGTTCCTGTCAACCTAATGTTTTTCTCGCTGTTCTCTTAAGGTGAATACGCAGGTTTTGATGAGACGCAGCCAACAGCCGAGTCAGGAGGGAAAGGAAAGGTTATTGGGTTTTTAAAGGAAAAATTTCACTTTAAGAAAATAATCATGATTGGAGATGGAGCTACGGACATGGAAGCCTGCCCTCCTGCTGTACGTATCCAGGGGCGCTGGGTTTTTTGGTTTTTGTTGTTTTCTTTCAGGTGATAATTTTGTTTTCTGTGTCTGGCTGAAAACCGTGTGGTTAACAACAGAAGTTAAACAAGAACAGCTAAATGTAAATATGGATAAGAACACAAAGCAACTAAAAGACATTTAGCCTAGGAGCATGTGTGAGTAAGTGTCTTAGTCACCGTTCTGTTGCTGTGAAGAGACACCATGACCAAGGCAACTTATAAAGAAAGCATTTGCTGGGCAGTGGTGGCACACGCCTTTAATCCCAGCACTCGGGAGGCAGAGGCAGGCGGATCTCTGTGAGTTTGAGACCAGCCTGGTCTACAAGAGCGAGTTCCAGGACAGCCTCCAAAGTCACAGAGAAACCCTGTCTTGAAAACAAAAACAAAAACAAAAGTATCTAGGTGTCTCTCACTTAAATGTAGTTTCTATTTATTTATGTATGCTTCCGGGTGTGCCGTTTTAAAAGGCATTGATGCCCTCCCTCCTTTCCTCCTTAGGATGCTTTCATTGGATTTGGGGGGAACGTGATCAGGCATCAGGTGAAGAGCAGCGCGAAGTGGTACGTCACTGACTTCGTTGAGCTGCTGGGAGGCCTGGAAGAATGATGTCAGCTTCATGCTCGCTCAGAACAACTCCAATTTCTCAAAGCTACAGTTAGGCTCTCGGGACAGTCCAGGAGATAAGCTAGTATTTTTCTACTGTAGCTCCAATATTAATATGACTACTAATTACCTGGAGAGTTTTATATTCTGAATTCTTTGTGTATGTTCCTACCTGTATCTTACCTGGAGCTTTCTGAGGTGCATAGTAAATTAAATGCTTTTACTCTTACAACATGGGTTCAATAGTCTTAGTGAATATTGGGTTTCTCTCTGGTATAAAAAGAATGTTTGTAGCCAGGTGGTGGTGGTGGTGGTGGCGGCGCTCGCCTTTAATCCTAGCACTCAGAACACAGAGACAAGAAGATCTCTGTGAGTTTGAGGCCAGCCTGGTCTACAGACTGATTTCTAGGACAGGTTCCAAAGCAACAGAGAAACCCTGTCTTTGGAAAAAATTAAAAGAATAAATGTTTGCATATCAGAACAGGCCTATTCAATATTCTTTCCTCCTTTTTTTTTTTTTAATAACTGTCCTGGAGCACACACCTTTAATCCCAGCACTCAGGAGGTAGAGGTAGGTGGATCGCTGTGAGTTCCAGGTCAGCCTGGTCTACAGAGAGAGTTCCAGGCTACAAAGAAATCCTGTCTTGAAACCCCACCCCCCAAAAAAGTAACAATGGAAGCTTAAATAAAAGTACTGGTTTACCTGGGTGGTAGTAGTGCACGCCTTTAGCCCCAGCACTCGGGAGGCAGAGGCAGGTGGATCTCTGTGAGTTCGAGGTCAGCTTGGTCTACAAGAGCTAGCTCCAGGACAGCCTCCAAAGCCACAGAGAAACCTGGTCTTGAAAACCCAAAACAACAAAAAAGTACTGGGCCGGGCGTTGGTGGCTCACGCCTTTAATCCCAGCACTCGGGAGGCAGAGGCAGGCGGATCTATGTGAGTTCGAGGCCAGCCTGGTCTACAAAGTGAGTTCCAGGACAGCCTCCAAAGCCACAGAGAAACCCTGTCTCGAAAAACCAAAAAAAAAAAAAAAAAAAAAAAATGAGCTGGGTGTTGGTGGCACACCCCTTTAATCCCAGCACTCTGGAGGCAGAGGCAGGTGGATCTGTGTGAGTTCGAGGCTAGCCTGGTCTACAGTGAGTTCCAGGACAGCCTCCAAAACAATACAGAGAAAACCTGTCTCGAAAAGCAAAACAAACAAACAAAAAAGTGGAAAGTTCAGAAAATGCTTTAAAAAATGAGATTGTTTACCCTCCTTGCTTAAAGTTTTGTCTGTGTGGGGAGGACATGGGTTCCGAAGGCACATGTGGTAGCAACTATTGGATCATTAAGTAGGGAAGGCATATAGGGTTTTTTGTTTGTTTGTTTTATTGTGTTTGTTTGAGTGATACTAGGGATGGAGTCTAAGGATTTGAACATTCAAGTACTCTTTCTACCCCAGGGCTTTTCCTTTCCTCTCCTTTTTCCTTTTCTTCCTATTCCCTTCCCTCCTCCCCTCCCTTCCCTCTCTTCCTCCCTCTCCCCCCCCCCTTTCTTTTTTTTTTCAAGACAGGTTTCCTCTGTGTAACTTCTGGAATTTTCTCTGTAGACCAGGCTGGCCTTGAACTCACAGAGATCCATGTCTCTGCCTTCCGAATGCTGTGCTTAAAGGCATGCACCTCCACTGCCCAGCTATTTTATTTGCAATGACAGAGTCTCACCCATTTCAGCTAGATACATGAGGATGACATTGAACTCCTGCTCCTTAGTGTTGGGGTCACAGGTGTGCACCATCAGGCCTGAGTTATTGGGTGCTGAGGACTGAATGTAAGGCTTCACTCATGCTAGGCAAGCCCTTTACCCCAGCCCTTGCCTCTACTGCCCAATGTCTGACTAGTGTAAATTATATGAAACATTTATAACTTAGCCAAATCGATCAAATGTGTCCAATTTCAAAATCAGTTGAGGGTGAACGGTTCCTGAAAACTTGAGCACTCAGCAGGCTAAGCCAGCTGGGCAGTGGTGGTGAACCCAGTACTCAGAGGCAGGGGCGGGTTTGAGGCCAGCCTGGACTGCAGAATGAGTTCCAAGACAGCCAAGGCTACACAAAGAAACTCTGTCTAAAAAAAAAAATAACAGAAGTGGTTGAGGTAGGAGGACCATAAACAACAAAACAAACAAACAAACAAAACAAAACAAAAAATTAAAAAATTAAGCCTTTAATCTTAGCACTCTGAAGTCAGGCAGTTGAATGTCTGTGAGTTCAAGGTCAACCTGGTTTACAGAGCAAGTTCCAAGACAGCAAGGACTGCACACAGAGAAACCCTATCTTGAAAAACCAAAGGGGAAAAAAAAGAAACAAAAAACCCAAACAAACAACCCCCCCCAAAAAAACCCCAGAAAACAAAACAGCAAAAACCTCAGATTTTGGAGGAGAGGCATGGAGGAGTATGCTTGGCAGCGGTCACTCGGGCTGCCAAACAACAAGGCTGTTGTTCCCCAGTTGTAAATGCTTCCTGGCAGTTCTCCTAGATGTTGCTTTGTGGGCTTGCACTTTTCAGCAGAGCAAAAATGGGCAGGACCAGGCATGCTGGGTCTCAGCAGAGTGCTGTTACAAAAGATCTCGGTTTCCATTACCACCTAGGGCACACAGGCCCAAGCAGAGGTGGTGGAGACCCCCACCGTTAGTTACAAAAGCTTGCTCTTAGACAGGGCAGCGACATAAACAGGTGCAACGCCGAATTTGCCCCAGAGCAATCTGATAAGGGTTAGGGCAGATTGAGATTCTGATAGGGAACAGTTTACAATTCTACCATCTGTTCTGTGGGCCATAGGCCACCGGCTCTTGAGCTCACCACCCCACAGTAGTACAGTCTCCTCTTTGTTGTGTCAGGGGTGAATATGAATGAGGCAAGAACTGTACTGATCTCTCTCATGCTTTTCTAATTGTAGACTGGCTGGAAGCAGCCAGGGGTGACATCCATGGGTAGACACAGTAGGGTGGGTTCCCTGAGTGGATACAGCTCTCCTGTTTGGGGGTGCCATTTTCAATCTATGAAAACTGTTTCTCTAGCTAGAGAAAGTTAAGGAATTAGTTTGTCCTGGCTGAAGCAATACAAGCCCTTGTAGCTAGGTATAGTGGCATAGTAAACAGTATATAGTAATATATAGTATGTAGTAATCCCATATATATAACATATAGTGTATAGTAATCCTAGCACTCTGGGGTCTGAGGCAGGAGGATCTGAGGCTCCAGGCAAGAATGGGCTCCACAGAAAGATACTGTGTTAAAAAAGAAAATAAAAGCAAAGCAAGTAGGCAACAGTGGTGTGTGCCTGTGGTCCCAGCAAAGTGGGAAGACCAGAATTTCAAGGCCCACTTTGGGTACAAAGTGAGACTGAGGCCAGCCTGCCTGGACAGCATGAGACCCTGTCTCAAGTTAACAGGGCAGTGAGATTGCTCAGGGAGTAAAAGTGTTTCCCATGCAAGCCTGGTTCAATTCTCAGAACCCTTGCCCCACACTCCATGACACTCCACAGAGTGAGCTCGCGAGTGTGCTCGCGCGCAGACACACACACACACACACACACACACACGAGCGCATGCACACAAAACTAATAAACTTTTTGGGGGGGCTGCTAGAGGTTTGGTTAAGAGTATTTACTGCTCTTGAAGATGACCTGGTTTCTAGCATCTGCACGGGTGGCTTACCCCTATAGCTCCAGTTCCAGATCCAATGGTTTCTTCTGGCCTGCAAGGGCACCTGCATACACATAGTCCAGTTACCTACACTCAGGCACACATATACATACACATAAAATCTTAAAAAGGAGAAATGGGCCAGGCGGTGGCGGTGTACTCCTTTAATCCCGGCACTTGAGCTGCAGAGGAAGGTAGTTGAGTTCAAGGCTAGCCTGATTTTACAGAGGAAGTTCCAGGATAGACAGGGCTATACAGAAAACAAGCAAACAAAACCAAAAACAAAAAATGAGGAAAGGACCAGTGTGCTGGCTCGGCAGGTAGAGGCTCTTGCTGTCAACCCTGACGACCTGACAACCTGAGTTTGATTCCCAGGACCCACGTGGTGGAAGGAGAGAACAGACTCTTCCAGGCTGTTCCCTGACCTCATGCATACACGGCACGTGCACTCATGGACTCACACAGATGAAAATTCTTTTTTTGGTTTTTACGAGACAGGGTTTCTCTGTATTGTTTTGGAGGCTATCGGTCCAGCCCGGCCTCGAACTCACAGAGATCTGCCTGCCTCTGCCTCCCGAGTGCTGGGATTAAAGGCGTGCGCCACCACCGCCTGGCAAAAATTCATTTTTTAAAAGGGCAAAGAGTTGGAGGGGCTCAGTTGTTAGAGTGAGAGCTTGCCTAGCATGCAGGAGGCCTAGAGGTCCATCCCCAGCACCCCAGCATGCAGCATGCAGCACCCTAACATGCAGGAAGCCCTAGAGGTCCATCCCCAGCACCCCAGAGCACCAGCCGTGGCTGCACAGGCCTGTCAGCCAGCACTGGTTTCTACAAAGTTAGAATCTCAGGGAGTAAGATCCCATCTGTTGTGTTAATGTTAATGCTGTGGTCAGTGTTAATAAGTAGTAGGTCAGGGTGGATACGCCTGGTTTAGGCCAATTGTTAACTTGGAAATGCAGTAGATACAGAAGGCTGTGGAAACGGTTTCAGCTGTGGGTGTGACCTGGTGGCAGGCAGTAACTAGTGAGCAAATCTATCTGTTGAAGACAGCAGTCCTTGTACTGCTGACTTGTAGGAACTGCAGGAGGAGAGGTGGGAAAACACGTTGGAGGATGGGAACAGAACTCACGTGACCTGTGGACAGGTTGCTCACTGCCAGATGGTGGTGGTGCTCACCTAAAGGTAAAATCCCTGCACTCAGGAGGCAGAGGCAGGCGGATCTCTGCGAGTTTGAGGCCAGCCTGGTCTGCAGACTGAGTTCCAGATTATCTGGGTCTACACTGAGAAACCCTGTCTGGGGGAGGAAGGGGCAGGACACAAAAACAAAGAAAAAAGATTCTGAGGGCTATAGAGGCAAAAAGTCATCCTATCTCTGCCACCACTACAGCGGCTCCTGGAATCTCTGGAATCTCCCTCCCTGTCATGCCTTGCCGGGAGAGGAGAATAGACTCATTACAATAGCATTTATCCAGAGGATGGGGCCGCGTGGAGCATGGCAGGACTCACACCACGCCTTTTATTTTGCCTGTTTTGGACACAGGGTTTCATGTAGCTCAAGATGGCCTCAAACTATTGTATAGCTGATGATGACCTCGAACCCCTGGTCCTCCCCTGCTTCCACCTCACTTGGGCTGGGATTTCAGCGTGTGCCATTGTGCCCAACAGATATGAATACGTACATGTACACGTGAGGTGCTGGGGATGGACTGAACCTAGCAGAGCTTGTGCATACGCATGCATCCTCAGCTGTGGCCCTTTTTGTTTTTGTTTTTGTTTTTTTTTGTGACAGGGTTTCTGTTTTCTGTGTGTCACCCTGGCCATCTTGGAACTCACTTTGTAGACCAGGCTGGCCTCAAACTCCCAGAGATCGGCCTACTTCTGCCTCCTGAGTGCTGGGATTAAAGGTGGGCACCACCACTGCCAGGCTTCTTCATTTTCTTAAGAGCAAAAACACTGCTGGACCTGTTGGCACGCACTTGTAGTCCCGGCATTCAGGAGTCTGAGGCAGGAGGATTGCTGTGATTTAAGGCCAACCTGAAGGAGAGTATGACCCTGTCTCAAAACAACCAGACCAGTGAGACGGCTCAGTGTGAAAAGGCAGACACTGTCTACACATCATGACCTGAATTTAATCTCTGGGACTCACATGGTGGACAGAGAGGACCAACTCCAAAATTGTCTTCTGACCTCCACAGGCTGTACACCCATGAACTCTCTCCGCACTACCCCCAACAGGTGTAATTACAATGAGTTACAAAAAATGTAAAAACTGTAATTTTCACAAAAACTCAGAGAGTGAGACAGCAGATTTTCCTTATTTTGAGGGACTGCTGGTGCAAAATTTAGTTGTTTTTTTTTCCGTTCTTTTGTTTGTTTTTAGGGTGTGGTGGCTCATGTACACAATCCCAGCACCTGGAGAAGGAAAGGCCAGAGGATTCTGAAGGCCAGCATGAGCTATAGAATGAGACTGTTTCAAAAATAAAAAAAAAAACCAAACAAACAAACCAAACCAACTTAAGAGACACACAGCTGGGCGATGGTGACGCACACCTTTAGTACCAGCACTTAGGAGGCAGAGGCAGGCGGATCTCTGTGAGTTCAAGGCCAGCCTGGTCTACAGAGGGAGTTCCAGGACAGCCAGAGCTGTTACACAGAGAAACCCTATCCTAAAACAACAACAACAATAAAACTAACAAACCAAAAACGGTTTCAATCATGCAAACTGTGAAAATTAGGAGGATTTTATTTACTCTTATGTGTTCTTGGAGAAACCCATTCGCATGTAAAACTTAGGCTCTGCTAGGAGAGTTAGCCATACTTTATTTTACACGTCAATTTGTAGGGCAGACGCAATTAGTCATACTTTATTTTACACGTCAATTTGTAGGGCAGACGTATTCTTCAGCTCAAGGGGGGAGACAGACAAAACATGAAGCACTATGCCAACTCAGACCCAGTGTGCACTGCCCTTCATACGAGATCGTGGAGGTGTCTGCCTGAGCTTACCGAAATAGAACCAGAGCTCAGAGGTCACAAATGGTGGCTTACAAAATAAAACCTCTTTTCCAAGAGCTACTTGTTTTATAGAAAAATATTACAAACAAAATTAGAGCTATTTGAGGTGTTTATTACCAAATCAAGTATGGTGCACTGGTTCACACCAACCCCTTAGGACACAGTGCCTGGTAGATGGAGCCTGCATTTCTGGTCAGGTGCACTGTGACCCCCCTTTCAGCTCAGGGTCACAAAATCAGAACATTCCCAGCTGTTGGGTACACTCATAATTTGTTCCTAGTCTGAGACACAGAAAAACTGCTCGGGAAACATGACGTAATTTGCATCTCTTCCTGAAGGAAGAAAATGTGTAGAAATCTGTAAACGTAAAACAGATTTTTTTTTTAAATAGAAAGCAATAGCTAATTCTTTTTCAGAGCTGGAATTTTACTCAGAGATGATTCAAATTTTAATTTGGTTTTTGAGACAGGGTCTCACTATGCAAGCCCAGGGGTCCAAGCTGGTTTGAAACTCTCTATGTAGCCCAGACTAACCTAGGACTTAACTGTAATTCTCCTGCCTCAGCTCCCTGAGTGCTAAGCTACCACACCCGGCTTTGAATTATCATGTTTTCCTGAAGGGCTGGAGGCTTAAGTACGTCTGGTAAGCAGAGATGTGGCAGAGCGATGCCCACGTAGTCCAATCCCCTGATTTCCCTTCATGATTATGCAAATTTTAAAGAAAGAGATTTTACAAGCTATGTACAGCAGCTTACACCTCAGTTTCTTTTTTCACTTGATGAGTGGCGGAAATGAATTCATGACATATTCGTCACGGAAACCCGTGTAGGCACATGGAAGCTTCATTGGAGGGGCGAGGTCTTGAGCGGGATCATGATTCTGGACTCCATTTCCTGGATGAGCGGGACTGAAAACAAGGGAGACGTTACTTGGCTGGTCTTTCCACACACACAGGGTAAAGGCACGTTAACTGCTCAGACAGAAACATGTGCTGATGGAAAGCAGGGGAGTGCCGGGAAATACACTGGCTAGAAACCCAGGGCAGAAATCGGTGACAACACCGAGTTGGGGGTCACTGAAACTGAAAGAGAGTCCACCTGGAAGGCTACTTGATGGGAAACTAGGAAAGTCTCAGCTGTGAAGATAGCGATTTCTCAAAAGGTTCTTTCAACTAAAACAAACAGACAGACAAAAAGCCAGATAATACTGGATCTAAATAATGCTGGCTCAGTGGGGAAAGGCACCTGTCACCACGCCTGAAGACCTGCGTTAATTCCTGGAGCCAACATGGTGGAAGGAGAGAAATGACTCCACAAACCGCCCACTGACACCCTGACACCCACGTGTGTCCTCTGTGGTAAATCCCTTCCCTCAGCATAGCGATAGAACATAGGGAAATAAATGTAAAATAATTATTTTTTCATTTAAAAAACTTTCATTTAAAAACTGTCAGGCAAGCCGGGCATTGGTGGCGCACGCCTTTAATCCCAGCCCCAAAGTTATTATCCCTGTCATTATTATTATTGCTATTTGTTACTCTATAACTCAGTCCATCTTGGAACATTCTTTTAGTCACAGATGTCCAGATGTGTTGACCACCCGGCCTGTTTGTAAATGTATTCTTTTTAGTTGATGGATTAAATTATTTTGGGGAAATGATGGTTTTAATGAAAAAAGTTAAGAAAAACCTATATTTTAGAGAACAAAGAAACTTAAAAAAGTAATATTTTTGCTCAACGTTGGTGGCGCACGCCTTTAATCCCAGCACTTGGGAGGCAGAGGCAGGCAGATCTCTGTGAATTCGAGGCCCGCCTGGTCTACAGAGCAAATTCCAGGACAGCCTCCAAAACAATACAGGGAAACTCAAAAAAATAATATTATTAAAAATCAAGCTAGTCCAGCATGGTGGTATTTGATTACTAGCACTTGAGAAACAGACGCAGGTGGCTCTCTGTGGGTTCAAGGCCAGCCTGTTCTATACAGTGAGTTCCAGGACAGTAAGGGAATAAAAAATTAAGCTATTCATATGTCTAAAAACTGTACTAATCAATATAATAGTTGAAAGAATAATATTCTTATTTTGTCTGTCTTCTGCTTTAAAAATAATTTTACTTATTAATCATGTATGTATGGGTATTTTATCTGCATGCATGTCTACATGTGTTGTGCCCATGGAAGCCAGAAAAAGGTATGGGACTCCCTAGACCAGGAGTCCAGGTAGTTGAGAGCCACCATAAGGGTGCTAGGAATTGAACCCACGTCCTCTGGAAGGGCAGCCAGTGCTCATATGTTGGGCCATCTTTCCAGCCCCTTCTCTGATTTTTTTTCAGACAGGGAGGGTCTAACTCTGTAGCCTAGGCTGGTCCTTCACTTTTAATCCTTGTACATCAAAATCCCATAGAGCTGGAAATACAGTCATGGGCCACCCACTGGGTTAAAGAATCAAGATTCTTAATTTGAAACAAAGTCAAGTTAGGATTTTTTGTTTGTTTTGTTTTGTTTTTGTTTTTTGAGACAGGGTTTATCTGTATTGCTTTGGAGCCTGTCCTGGAATTTGCTCTGTAGACCAGGCTGGTCTCAAACTCACAGGGATCCGCCTTCCTCTGCCTCCCGAGTGCTGGGATTAAAGGTGCGCACCACCAACGCCCAGCTTTCAAGTTAGGATTTAAAGAGAAAAAGATTGCTCTATCTCATGTCTTGTCAACCTTATCGTCACATCCTTACTGTCACGCCTGTATTTTAAACAAGCGCACTCAAAGCAGGCAGGAAGCGGAAAGGGTCTTCAGCAGCTTACCCGTGTAGTACACCAGTTCCTCCCAGCCATGCTTGTGCCAGGCTGCGTTCCGTATGTCTTCCCTGGTCTGAAGATCTTTATACGCTTAAACATGAACACAGGGAATAAGACCGAGTCAGACACCATACAGTCATTCAGCTAGCTATCTCCTTCTGTGACACTGTGTTGGTTACTCAGTAAATGACTTGGACAATAGCAGGTGTGGACTGAGAGAAATCAATGTTATAGTTTCTGAGAGGAGTTAAGCTACCTGTTCTCATGGTGTTATAATCCAGCAAGCACATGATGATGTCTTTACAAAGTAGGGAAGCTTCTTCAATAACACACTACATTTAGGATTCAGAACCTTCAGATCAGATAAACCTTAGACTCACAATCCTTCTGCCTTTGTCTCCCAAGCAGAGATTATAGGTATGAGTTTTTATTGCTATTTAAAAAATAATTTTTACCTCATGCATGTGTATGTTTTGCCTGTATATATGTAAGCATGCATGCATGTGTGTATGTGCACTCCCCGCATGGAGGCCAGAAGAGAGCCACAGATCCTCAGGAACTGGAGTTACAGGTGATCATGAGTTCCTGTGGGGGTGCTGGGGATGGAACTGGATCCCATACAAGAGCAGTCAGTGCTGTTAAGCAGCGAGTTATTTCGCCAACTCCAGAACACACTTTTTGTTGTTGTTTGCTTTTTGACATTTGTGAACTGTGGATGTGGATGTGGATGTGGATGCTAGAAATAGCATTCAGGATAATCTGTCCCGATAATCTATCTTTAGTGCAGACTTTCAGTTTCTTTTTTAAAAGGGCTTATTTTTTATATTTATGTGCATTGACATTTTTTCCTGCATGTATATCTACGCAAAGGCAGTTGTGAGCTGCCATGTGGGTGCTGGGAATTGAACCCATGTCCTCTGGAAGAGCAGCTGGTGCTCTTAACCATTGCACCATCTCTCCAGGCTTTTGGTTTCTTAAATGCTAAGTCAGCTCGGTTGAGCAGAAAAGCCCTGGCAGCGCAGGGGTTTCTGGGAGTGACGCTGGGCGGGAAGGTAAAGAATACACCAGAAGCTATCTTTTTTGCCTCAATGTAACCACTGAAGCTTAGCTTCCCAGCGGCAAGCTACTATGTAACCAGTCTGCACTCCGTGTGGGGGATTTTTGTCTTTTCCTGATGAGGACTGCATCTAGGGCCTTGCACACGGGTTGTCCCACCACCTAGCCATACCCTTGTTTATTTATTTATGTGTAGGCACATAGGTTTATGTGATGTATGCCATGGGAGTACCGGTGCCTGCAGAGGCCATAAGAGGAGCAGATTCCCTGGAGTTGGCGGTACTGCACTTAGGTTCTCTAGAAAAAACAGTGAGTTTTTCATTGCTGCACCATCTCTCCACATCCTGGTTGTTGTTTTTCCAGTTTTAATTTTTATGTACATACATGGATGCAATGAAATATAATTATATCCACCCTCATCCTCCCAGTGCTCAATAACCTTCCCTACAGCACTTTTTTTTTTTTGACCCTGTCTTGCTTTGTAGCTCAAGACTGATCTGGAACCTTCCATGTAGCCCTTGCTGGTAGTGAACTCTCAATTCTCCTACCTCAGCTTCCTGAGTGCTGGGATTATAGCTGTGTGCCAACACATCAGACTTGAGCCCCGTCTGCTGCCAGTTTATAAGGCAGTGAGGCACTGGCCTCTTCTATCGCCTTTGTTGTTGTTGTTGTTCTAGACAGCCCAGCATTTGCCGTCCACTTGCAATGATTGCGTTTGCTACAGTGTGTAAGGTTACTGAGTCTAGATTTACCCCACTGTGTATTACCACTTCATTAGCAATAACTTCTTCAATCCCAGTAAGTCACAAAAGAAGGAAAAATACACATACCCCAAAGATGATGCACCATATATAGCTGCCCAATTTGAGAGAAGAATCCCCCAACTGCCTCGTTACTGTCCTGTCTAAAGCGGATGGCACGGGCCCTACGAGAGAAAAAGCAGTGTTCCGACAGTTAAGGAGAGGCAGCAGGCACTCGGGGTGCTCAAGCGCACCTGCAATCCCAGCACTTGGAAGGCAAAGACAAAGGCAGCAGGATCTGCAGTAAGTCAGAGACCAGCCCGGGCTACACAGTGAGTCCAGGCTAGCCCATGCTATGTAGTGAGACCCTTTCTCAACAAAACAAAGACTCAGACTGTATTTCCTCTACTCAGAGCCAGCTGCTGGGAATGAAGACTGTTTTCTTTTAACACATATCAAAGTAGTAAATCAAATCAAATTTTTATTCTATTTATTTTGGGGAAAGTTAGGATTTCATTCTGTACCCCAGGCTAGCTCAGAACTTACTATGTAGGTCAGATGACCTCAAACTCATAATTTTCTTGCCTCAGCCTCTGTGAGAAGTAGATAATATTTGACTTTTCAAAATAAAAACAGCAACATAAAGATAGATGGTGGTACTTCTGTTTTTATTAAATTTAAATATATACTTGTGATTCTTGATATGAACTGGAAGGGGAGGAGACCTGCTAACTTAAAAGGAGCGGCTTCATGGCTGTGAACTTTGCAATCTACAATAACTTTCCTCACAAGCTGTGCACCCCGGTGCAATGGTGGCCCTAACATTCATTATTGGGGAAATCAGCTACTTTTTGGTTGGATTTAAGGCCTAGTCCATGAGATGGAATCCATATTTGACACTGCTAATGAGACCAAGAACGGAGAGTAGATATATCATAGGCCCCAGGGGGATAACCTGCTACTATTATGCTGCTAAATAAACACAATAATGGAACGACTCCTCGTAACTTATTGCCAGACAGTAGACCAGTACATCACTAAACCGTCATCAGAGCTTTTCCTCCAGATGGCAGTTAACGCAGAGACCCCCAACTGGTCCGCATGTAGCTAATAAGGGGCTTTGGAGTGTTCAGTCCCAGACACACATGAAAACTCAGGGATCTATGCAGAAGAGGGGGCAGAAAGATTGGGAGAGCCAGAGGTGGTGGGTGACTTCGTGGAAACTATTTTCCAGACATAAATTGGAAGATGCACATATGACTCATGGTGATTGTAACAGCATGCACAAAACTACAAAAGTTCCAGCCAGGAAAAAACCCCAGCATGGATGCGGGGAGGTGGGCAGGGTCTCACTCCTAGCTGAAGAGCCATTGGCATTTAATCACTGATGAGAGAGGGAGTCATTTTTTAAAAACGGTGTGACACCTGCTATTATCAACCACACTCTAGGGTGTCCTCATACCCAGGAGCAGTTAGCCAATGCAAACTGGACTCCATGGGTTTATTAGGACAGAGAACATGAAGATGGGTGAGTAGGGAGGTGGGGATGGTAGGGGAATTTGGGGGAGGGGAATGAATTTTATCCAAACACATTGTATGAACTTCTCAAAGAATTAATGAAGACACTTTAAAAGAATTGCTTCAGCTAGGTAGTGGTGGCACACACTTTTAATCCCAGCCTGGGGAGGCAGACACAGGTGGATCTCAGTGAGTTCGAGGCCAGCCTGGTCTACAAAGCGAGTTCTAGGACAGCCAGGGCTGTTACACATAAAAAAACCCTGTCTCCAAAAAAAAAAGAAAAAAAAAAGAATTGCTTTATTAGAAGAAAGGGAGGAGCCAAAGATGCCAAAGGATACTCTGTCTATGGGGGATCCCATGCCTGTGTGTTGAATTAGATATAAGGGGATACTCTTTCACAGTAGACAGAGACTCGGCTATAGTCAGGACTCCGTTTGTATCTCACTAATACAAATGAAGCTGCCTCTAACTTTGTCTCTTTTTGGAGAAAACTTTGTACTATGTATAGAGGAAGGGCATACATGTGTGCTACTGATACACACAGTATAGAGTCATGATTGCAATGGTTTAAAATGGGCATCTGGATCTGGAGAGATGGCTCACTGCTGAGAGCATTTGCTGGTCTTCTAGAGGACCAAGTTTCAATTCTCTGTACAGCTTGTGACCACCTGTGACCACAGCTTCAAGCAGTCTGATGTCTGCTGGCCTCCCCAGGTGCATGCACGTGCTAACACATATACACCTTTAAAATGGATAAAAATAGGCCAAGCAGTGCTGGTGCATGCTTCTGATCCCAGCACTTGAGAGGCAGAGGCAAGTGGATCTCTGTGAGTTCGAGGCCAGCCTGTTCTACAAAGTGAGTTCCAGGACAGTCAAGGCTACACAAAGAAACCCTGCCTTGAAAAAACAAACAGCAAAAAACAAGAAAAGAAACTGATAAAAACAAATCATCAAAAAAAAAAAAGCCTCCAGGAGTTGATGGTGCACACCTTTAATCCCAGCACTGGTGGGTGGGAGTGGGGGAGGCAGCGGCAAGTGGATCTCTATGAGTTCGAGGTCAGCCTGGTCTACACAGCCAGGATAGGCTCCAAAGCTACACAGAGAAACCCTACCTCGAAAAACAAACAAAAAAAAACAAAAAACCCTTCCAAAACCAACCAATCAAACACAATCCCTGCCTTGTTTTCAAAATTTAACACTGAAAAAAAAATCTGTTTGTTTTTGTTTTTGATTCAAACGTCTTCTACTGGCATCAGGTACTCTGTTTTCCACATTCAATGAGATCACCTGAAATCTTGAAAATGTCAAAAAATGACATTTTCCCAAAATCAATTTTCTATCATTGCAGATAAAAATGAAGGCTGGGCTTCAAATGATGCAGGAATCCCATCTCACCAGGAAAGCAAAGCTGGAGCCTATGAAGGGTGTCCTTACATGCATTACCCAGGAAATCCTTGTCAATACTTGCCGGGCTCTGGCCTAGTCTCAGGCACATGAAGGGCTTAGCACTGCTGAAATTTGGGCTACGAACATCCACAGTGAGAAAAATGACCCTTGAGGGACAGGATACTTCAAAGTTTTTGAGATAGGGCCTTACTATCTTAGCCCAGGTTTTGAAATCATGACCTTGCTTGCCTCAGCTTCCCAAATACTAGGACTCCAGGTTTGCACCACTGTGTCTGGTAAAGAGGACGATCCTTCAGCTGGCCTGATGCGTGTTCCCTCACTGAAGGGAAACTGTACAGACTGAATTCTAACACCTAACAGGGCTCAGAAACAGGAGCATCCTGTCCTGTTAGTGATGAGGCCAGTTTGCCGAGGGCCACGCTGTGACCTCCACAATCGTTCACGAGGACCAAGAACCCAAGCATGACCCCCATCAAGACCTCCAGGTTCCTCTTCTGTGAATCCCCCGTGGATCACCAACAAATTATACAGATATCAGCATAAAAATTACAAATGTGATCAATTGTCTCGAATTAAGGAAATCACTTGAACTGTGCACTGTAACTGTTCAGGAGGAAAAAAGAGTTTTTCATTGATAGTGATAAAATATTCTGGATTATTAATTTCATTCTGAACTTTTCTAATTAGGTTATGGAAGGCAAAGAAAATATACTTGCCGTAACTTGGTAATAATCAGAAATGTGTGCTCCGGAGACCACCATCTTAATAGTTACCTACATGCCAAAATACAAATCCAATGCTGAACTGGCTATGTAGAATGTTTAAAATAACTGAGTAACTGCAACATAACCTGTGGATTCACTCTGAAAAAAATTAATTAGTAACATTCTAGTTGTATGAACATTTAAACTGCTGTAAGTTAACACAAATAGCTCAAAAACATAAACAAAAACCCCTTGATTAAAATGGTACTATCATAGTATATAAGCAAATATGTACTTCTTTTCTATTTGAGACAAGGTCTCAGTAGCCTAGGCTGGTTTCAAACTTGCTATGTAGCTGAGGATAGCCTTGATCTCCTGATCCTCTTGCCTCTATCTCCCCAGGGCAAGGAGTCTAGTGTACACTACCGCACCTAGCTAAATTGAGCTTTTGTATAAAACCTAGGAACTTTTGCCTACTTCAGGCTAGAAAAGGCTTTCTCTCGACATTTTTCATGCTTCACTTCTTACATTTAAAGAAAATGTTTATTTTTATTTTATGTTTATGAGTGTCTACTTGCATATATGTGCACTGTGTATATGCAGTGCCATTGGAGGCCAATAGAGGGCATAAGATCCCCCCCCCCCCCGACACTGGAGTTACAAATGGCTATGAGCTGCCTTAGTTGTCCAGAACCCGACCTGTTGATGGGCAGTGGTGGCACACACCTTTAATCCCAGCACTCAGGAGGCAGGGGCAGTTGGATTTTTGAGTTTTATCCGTGTAAGTTTGCATTGGTACTTTGTTACTCAAACTGCAGAAAGAAAAAGCTGCATTGTTGATCCCAGCTCTAAAGTAACAATCCCCAGATCCCCGAGATCCTCCTCAAGAAGTGTACTGTGTGAAGCTATTCTGCACAGTACTGAGACTTTGTTTGCAAGCCTTTTGGGAGAGATGTATGCTGAAATGGTTAAGGACTGAACAGCATGTGGT
The DNA here is from genome assembly GCF_017639785.1 of Mesocricetus auratus. Lineage (NCBI taxonomy): Eukaryota > Metazoa > Chordata > Mammalia > Rodentia > Cricetidae > Mesocricetus > Mesocricetus auratus. The sequence continues at coordinate 20,133,383 of NW_024429206.1, read as the reverse complement.
CTTGGTAATTCCTCCGAGGCTGACCTGGAGGAGTTAGATCTAAACACGACTGGTCATGTGTTAGTAATTTATCTTTGTGTATGTGTTTTTCTTTTGCTGTTTGTTTCTTGAGACAGGGTCTTGCTATGTCTTGTGCTTGTCCTTTAGCCTCCTAAGTGGTGGGATTATATGTGATGTTTGGCTTGTGTTAATAATTACAGGAACAGAGCTGGAGAGTTTTTTGGCTCAGTGGTTAAGAGCACTGACTGCTCTTCCAGAGGATCTGGGCTCAATTCCCAGCACACACATAGCAGCTCACAACTGTCTGTAACTCCAGTTTCAAGGGATCCAACACCTGCACACAGATATACATGCAAATAAAACATGAATGAACATGAAATAATAATAAAATTACTTTAAAAAGTAATTATGGAGGCTTATGAATAAGTATAGAATGGGAGATCCATTATATTGTTCTCTCTAGTTTTGTACATGTTTCAAATTTTTCATAAAAACATAAAACAAATTATCCAAACCAGGGGCCAGCAAGAAGGCTCAGGGATTAAAGCCACTTGAGTGAAACCTGATGACCTGAGTTTCATCCTTGGGATCCACATGGCAGAAGGAGAGGCAACTCCAGTAAATTGTCCTCTGACCTCCACAGGCACCATGCCCTACCAATGACACAGACAAATGTATAAAAAGACACTTAACGAGAAGGGATCAGGTAGAGCTGGAGACATGGCTCTGTGGTTAAGAGCACTTGCCGATCTTGTAGAGGACCCAAGTTTGGTTCCTAACATTCACATGGATGACAAATGCCTATAGCTTCAGCTCCAAAGGACCCAACATTCTCTTTTGCACTCTGTGGGTACTGCATGCATGTAGTGCACAGACATACATGCAGACAAAGTGCCCAGACACACAAACGAAAAGAAATCTTAAAAAAAGGATGCTGGTGTGTGTCTTCCAGTGTCTTTGGAGGTGGAGGCAGGAGGAGCATTTGAGCCCAGGCATTCTAGACTATCCTGGCAATGTAGTGAGAGACTCTGAAAAACTGCAGCACTGAGTCAAGGCATTTAAGTTGTTTTCACCTAAGGATTTCTAATATGAGCCAGATGTGGTGGCACACACGTGGGAGTCCAGGAACTTGGGAGGTGGAGGCACCAGGATCAGTTCAAGGACTGCCTTGGTTACAATAGCTGAGTTTGAAGGTAGACTGGGACAGGAGATTGTCTCAAAAAATAGGGCAAAAAAATTATATATATGGCATGGCTTAAAATAATTACTGAGACTAACAAACACAACAATATACTTACCAGTAATTACCCCATTCAATCATTGTTCCTGGCTGAAAGGGAAGTTAGGCTGTGGTTAGCTGCATGAACATATACAGAACAGGAACAAAACTGTGATTATCTGCTGTGTTCCAATGACATCACTGTAGCATTCCATGGTGTCACATGAGAAAACAACCTACACACCCTCTAAGAGTAAGTCCTTCACGGATGGTGACGCAAGGCACACTACAGTGCTGCACTGTGCTCATGAGGTGGACGTAAGACACACCACAGTGCTGTTCTGCGTCCCCACGGTGAATACAGCATACATTACAACGCTGTATTGAGTTCGTGTGGTGTATCTAAGATACACTGCAGCGTGAACCATGTCCACATGGTGGAGATGAGGACACTGGACAGATGCTGTACTGTGTTCACATGGCGGAACAGTCAGTCCATCCTTTGATGCACTGAAGGGCCTCTCTCCACTTTCCCAGTACAAGGGTGATCACTACATCACTGAAATGTACGCCTGCTAATGCTGTTGCCACTGGAGGCTGCGAAAGGGGGAAGGATGGATGTAGAAAGAAGACGGTTACTGGACACAATTCACCATGTTTTCTAGTGTATGTACAATCAGAGTGTATCACTAAAAATGGGCTATATCGCCGGGCGGTGGTGGCGCACACCTTTAATCCCAGCACTTGGGAGGCAGAGGCAGGCGGATCTCTGAGTTCGAGGCCAGCCTGGTCTACAAAGCTAGTTCCAGGACAGCCTCCAAAACAATACAGAGAAACCCTGTCTCGAAAAACCCAAAAAAAAAAAAAAAAAAGGGCCATATCTAGGTCCTTCTTTTCAGTCACAGAAGGGACACATCTAGACAGTTGTGAAAAAATATTTTAATTTTTTATTGAGTTATTTCTGTTAGTTTTTGAAATAGGATTTCTCTGTCTCCATGGTTTATAAACTAGGGTGGCTTTGAACTCACAGACGTTTGCCTGCCAGACCAGAATTAAAGACAATGGCCACCAGGCCTGGCTCACTCTCATTCTTACTCGACAGTGCTGTGTAATTCGTGCAACACTCAGAGCATATTAGGCACTCTTGATTCCGCAAGTGTAGTTGCTGTATATTGCGCCTGGCTCTGCACTCAAGGTGCTTCCTCAAACAGAATGGTATTTGGGGCTGCGGATGTAACGTAGCTCAGTCAATAGTGTTTACCTGGCATGCACAGAGCTCTGGGTTGGATCCTCAGCACTGTGCACACCAGATGTGGTGGCGCCCACCTGCGACTCCAGAGCTCAGGAGGCGGAAGCAGGAGGACCAAGAGTTCAGGGCTATCCCTGGCGACATACCAAGTTTGAAGCCAGCCTCAAAAAAAATTACTTGGAAAACCATCAACTAATAAACATTATACATAATGCCATAAATACAAAACAACTTAGGAGAAGAAAAAGGCTGAGAAAGAGAAAGAGAGGAAAAAAAAAAACAGCCGGGCGGTGGTGGCGCATACCTTTAATCCCAGCACTTGGAGGCGGAGGCAAATAGATCTCTGAGTTCGAGGACAGCCTGGTCTACAGAGCGAATTCCAGGACAGGCTCCAGAGCAATACAGAGGAACCCTGTCTCAAGCCCCCCTACCCCCCCCAATAAAAAGTAAAACAAAAAAAGACCAGACTGGGAGAAAACAAATCAAATTAAAATATAAACCTGATGTGGTTCTGGATGTCTGTATCTCAGCACTCAGACTATGGGAGACTGTGTTTCCAATCACCACTACCACCCCTGAACAACAGATGTAAGATGCTAAACACACATACCACAATGCTCACTTCTGTCTTAGTGTCTGCATGAGGAAAGCTGGCCTGCATTTGCTACTTACTCGGAGTTGGTAGGATCTGAGTTCGTATATATTGGGTCCTGATCTTGGCACGGGCTCATTCCAGAAACTGAACTCCAACAGCAGCTGATTCCTCCTGGAGAGAAGCATGTCGCTTCTGGCTTTACGGAAATTTACAAATTCCTTTGGGTGAAAAAAAAATATGTTCATGAAATAGTCAGAAACTTAGATATAAATATACTTATACTTTAGTAACAACTACATTCCACATGATAGGTTATAAGACATCTTAGTTTTTATCTGTTGCACTGAAATAAAAACTACAGCATCCTTCCTCACTTCCTAATGTCTCCATACACTTTTTGTGTTTTAAAAAGATTTATTTATTCTATTTCATATGTATGAATGTTTGCTTGCATGTATGTATGTGCATCATGCGTATGCCTGGCATCCATGGAGGTCAGAAGAGGGTATTAGATCCTCTAGAACTGGAGTTACAGATGGTTGTGAGCCACCATGTATGTTGGAATCAAATCTCAGTCTTCCACAAGAGCAACAAGTCCTCTAAACTACTGAGCTGGGGTTTGATCCACAGCACCACATAAACCAGGGAAAGTGGCACATATTAATGATCCTGGTGTTTGGGAAGGTAGGAGAGGAACTTAAGGCCATCCCTGCGTATGTAAGGAGTTTGAGGCTAGCCTGAGCTATATGAGAGCATCTCACACAAATGAACAAGAATTCAAAAAGAAAACAAACAATGTGACTGACAGTTTCTAACTGTAATCCAGGGCTGTGTCTACCGTGCCGCTAGGCCAGTGGTAAAGTCCTGTCTTGTCAGTTTCAATGTGCTATCATGGAGGAACTGTGATTTTGATAATAATACAACTCGTAGTTTCATGCTGACACACAATTTTAAGAGCTCATATGATAAAATTTCTACTATGAAAACTAAATGGTTTACTAACAAAAGCTGCTAACAATGTCCTCATGAAGTTCTGTGTGAACATCCTGTATCACTAAGACTACACAAGCACATCTATATCTATATCTATATTTTTTTCAAAATTGTTACCTGGTTTTCTTTGAGTTTATTCATGACCTCGGTGAGGGCTGGATAGCCTCCTTCATACCTCCAGAGGTGGACTGAAATGCATTTTAAAAGACAGAACATATTTAGTGTCAAGGCACTCTTACCTTGACAATATAGATACATGTCACATGAACACAGTACAGCACTGTAGAATGCCTTGTATCCATCACGTGAACACAGTACAGCATTGTAATGTATCTTGTATACACCATGGGAACACAATATAACACTGTAATGAATCTGGTATACACCATGGGAACACAGTACAACATTGTAGTGTGCCTTCTATTTGCCTTTGAGACATATTACCAAGTTTCCATAACAGAATTGAACAAACTTTTACAGTGAGTTACTAAAGAAATCACTTGATCCAGGAAACCAGAATGGGGCTTGAAAAGGACTGTAAAAAGTGTTACATTACAAAAGAATTTAAACTGCAAACTAGCATGAAGATATTTATCCCAAAGACTTCTGCTTCCTACCGGCTTGATCCTGCTCGCCATACCACGTGTTCCATGTCCCCACCAAGGTACAAGGGTACTGCTTGCCTTCATGGATCTTTGGTAACACTTCTTGACTTAAAGAGAAGAGACAGCAAGGCTGATTAAACAGGTGAGATATTTCCCCATCCACAGCCTGGAAGCATCATTTGGAATGCAAACACTTCCTATGTGTTCTAGTAACTGACTCCACAGCATATGTGTTTTGTTTGTTTCAGATTTAATTATTTTATGTGTACAAACGTTTTTGTCTGCATGTAGGCTGTATACTGTGTGTGCCTGGTGCCCCCAGAGGCCAGAAGAGAGCATCAGATCCCCTGGAACTAGAGTTACAGATGGTTGTAAGTCACCATGTGGATGCTGGGAGTCAAACTGGAGTCTTTTGTGAGAGTAGCAAGTCCTCTAAACCACTGAGCCATCTCCCCAGCCCCCCACGGCATATTTGCGATGTGAAGTCCGGAACTGAAGTGTTAGCCAAATTCCATCATATATCAGCACCCATTTAAAACCAGCTTAGGTTTTAACCCCAGGTTATTTACAAGGGTTACAAGCAACTCCTGCAGTTTGATAAAGGTGTTTACAAAGGACCAAAGGTCCCAGATTCCAGGAGCGATGGCTCTGTTATTTGCTATTTCAGGAGAAAGAAGGAAAGAGCTAGTTAGGAATGTGATGTTTACAAAAGTTAAGTTCTGCTGGCTCCCATAGAGAAAGAAAGAAGGGAATTACATACAAGATCATGGAAGAAATCAGAAAGCGAGAGGAGCATTCAAGAGAGAGGTGAGCAATAGGCGGCTACAGAGTAAGGCAGTAGAGCAGGCTCTGGGAAGAAAGGCCAGAGTCGGACACAGCGGTGTGAAGCAAGCCAGGCTCCACAGCCCCCAAGGCCACCAGTTCGGCGTGACAACATGGAGGAATCAAAAGGAAATACACACTCGAAGAACCATTGGCTCCACTAATCCAGCCAGCTACAGGGATCTCAGAAGTAACTCAGTGAACACACCAACCGATTCAGGGCCACCAAGAACAGGATTGGTGCCTGAGCCTTGACGAGTCACAGCCATGAGTGACTTTTAACAGGTGTCATATCTAAGCTTAACTCCACAGAAACCTTCCTAGGGTGTAGACAGGGTCTTGTGTAGTTGCTAATGACCTTAAACTTGGGACTGATTTTTCCTGGGTACTGGCATTATAGGAGTATGCCACCATGCCTGGCTACACAGAAAATTAATCCTAGGCCTTGTCTCAAAAAACTGAGAAAAAAAAGAAATGTTACTGGCTCCATTTATCTGCCAATAGCCCATCATAATTATAGTAGGCTGGAGACAAGTACTACAAGTTGTCATTTATTATTTTTTTTCTATGAGTGCTCTGTCTGCATATGCCTGCAGGCCAAAAGACGGCATCAGAGCCCACTGCAGATGGTAGTGAGCCAACATGTGGGTGCTGGGAATTGAACTCAGAACCTCTGGAAGAGCAGCCAGTGCTCTTAACCACTGAGCCATCTCTCTAGCTCCCAGTGTTTCCTACCTATCTATGTATCTATCTATGTATGTATCTATGTATGTATCTATGTATGTATGTATGTATCTATGTATCTATCTATCTATCTATCTAGACTGAGACAGGGTTTTGCTGTGTAGCCCTGGCCAACCTGGAACTTGCTGTGGAAACTACAAGGGCTTCAAACTTGTAATGATCTCCTGCCTCCGCCTCCCATCCTCCAGGTTGCCAATGTCTGATAAGAGTTACATGCTATGACATCCATCTAATCTTGTTGTTGCTTTTGCGACAAGGCCTTGTCACTACATATTCCTGGCTGGCCTTGAACTCCAATCCTGCCTCAGGTTCTAGAATTATGGAATCACAGGCATGCACCACCAAAGATAGCTCGCCTATTTCTTGAGAGGTGACCTTTGCTTTTTTGTGTACATTGATTTTCTTTAACTTAAAATATGATATTAGATGTGCCTGATATAAAAGTCAGGACTGGTCAGAAATAACGCAGATCTGGGGTGGGGGAGAATAAATTCAGGATGAGTTTCTTTCTGTGCCCTGATGTGACCAGGAAATAAACAACTGTGCAGTGAAGCTACCGCCGCAGGGGAGTGATGTCAGTATGGACAATTGAGGTGGGGTCCAGAAAGGTCTGGGTGGGGATGGAGGGCTGACAGTGGGCCCTCGGCCCTCATAGACTCACATATGGAATCAGTCTTTGCACAGGGCCCCAAAGCTGCTCTTACAAGCCCACGCCTTATCTAAGCGGAGGCCGGGAGATAGGTGGTGTTTGTACTGAGGACAGGGTGGGTTGGGTGCAATCTCTTGGCAGGGGCCCCTAAAGGCCAGGCGGCAGTCAGGCTGTGGGATCAAGCGCTGCTCAAAGTTCTAAAGGAAAGGAAAAACAAACAAAAACAAACCACTATGAGGGAAGAAAACAGAACTCAGACAGATCAACCTGACAGGATCTTGGGTAACGGGCTGCTAGGGAGATAAGGGGCTGGTCACTCCAGCCAGGAGGGCAGCCAGAAGAGAAGGTAACTGTGGAGAGAGGAGGAGCGTACCGGGAACCTAACGGCAAGCCCTCAGTGACTGATGTCCCAGAACCCAGGAAAGAGTTAAATATAACAAGGCAGGGACAGAAAGAGAGTGGGTGATTTGTGGTGTTGAGTTTAAAGTGGGTGCAAGCAGTCCAAACACACATAAGACACACAGTCAGGAGTCAACAAGCAGTCCAAACACATATAAGACACACAGTCAGGAGTCTAAGATAGGACACAAGCAGTCTAAACACACATAAGACACACAGTCAGGAGTCTAAGATAGGACACAAGCAGTCTAAACACACATAAGACACACAGTCAGGAGTCTAAGATAGGACACAAGCAGTCCAAACACATATAAGACACACAGTCAGGAGTCTAAGATAGGACACAAGCAGTCCAAACACATATAAGACACACAGTCAGGAGTCTAAGATAGGACACAAGCAGTCCAAACACACATAAGACACACAGTCAGGAGTCTAAGATAGGACACAAGCAGTCTAAACACACATAAGACACACAGTCAGGAGTCTAAGATAGGACACAAGCAGTCCAAACACATATAAGACACACAGTCAGGAGTCTAAGATAGGACACAAGCAGTCCAAACACACATAAGACACACAGTCAGGAGTCTAAGATAGGACACAAGCAGTCTAAACACATATAAGACACACAGTCAGGAGTCTAAGATAGGACACAAGCAGTCTAAACACACATAAGACACACAGTCAGGAGTCTAAGATAGGACACAAGCAGTCCAAACACATATAAGACACACAGTCAGGAGTCTAAGATAGGACACAGACAGGACAAGAAAGATGACCCACAGAAGCATACACACAGAGAAAATATTTTCTGAAGGAAAAACTAACAGATAAACATTTTTGGTTTTGGTCACGTTTATTACTTTAAGGTTGTTATTATTATTTGAAACAGGGTTTCTCTACATAACCCTGGATATCCTGGTACTCTCTTTGTAGACCAATCTGGACTCAAGCTAAAGATATCTGCCTGTCTCTGTCTCCCAAGAGTTGGGATTAAAGCCATGTGCCACCACAGGCAGCCAAGATTTATTTTTATTTTATGTGTATAGGTAGTTTTGCCTGCATGTTTGTCTGTGCACTGTGTGCATGCAATGACTGTGGAGGTCAGAAGAGGGCGCTATAACCATTGGAACTGTGGTGGTTTATATGAGAATGGATCCCATAGGTTCATATATTTGAATGCTTGGTCTCCAGTAGGTGAAACTTAGTTTAAGAAGGATTAGGAGATGCGGTCTTGTTGGAGGAGGTGTGTCATGGTGGGGTAGACTCTGAGGTTTCCAAAACCCATGCCATTCCCTCTCTTTGCTTCATGCTTCTGGATCAGGATATAAGCTGTGGACTTCTGCTCTGCCTGCCTGCCGTGCTCCCAACCACGGTGGCCAACAGACTCACCCTCTGAAATGGCAAGCCCCAAAGAAAACGTTTCTTCTGTAAGTTGCTGTGGTCATGGCGTCTCAGCACAGCAAAAGGAAAGCAGCTAAGGCAGTCATTACTAGTCATGTGGGTGCTGAGAACTGAACCCAGGTCCCTCTGCAAGAGCAACAAGCGCTCTGAACTACTGAGCCATCCTTCCAGATCCTTTATTTTTAATTTATTGGGAAAAAATAACCAGATAGTGCATTGGCCTGGAACTCACTGTGTAGACCAGCCTGGCCTCAAACTCAGAGATCTGCCTCCCTCTGGCTGGCATTAAAGGCATGCAACACTACATGTGTCTAGCTTTTTGAAGTTTTAGAATGAGTTTCACATTGCAGCCCAAGCTGCCCTCCAGCCTGAAACTCACTACATAGTCAAGAATGACTCTGAACTCCTGATCTGCCTGTCTTTACCTTCCATGTGCATTACAGACCTTGTCACCAAGCCCACCCCAGTTCCTCACACAGGACTTCAATGTGGCAGTTTTACTTAGGGAAAAACAATGGAGGTCCTAGTTGTAATTGCTAACACTCCAAGCTGTCCAGACAAGGGAGTTCTTTACCCACAGGCAGCCAGGAAGGCCTGGACAGATTCAAGGCTAGAGTCACAGATTCAAGGCTTGGAGGGTCTTCCTGGGTGAAGCACTGTGTGAGTGCTTAAAACTAAAAGGCCAGCTGGGCGTTGGTGGTGCACGCCTTTAATCCCAGCACTCGGGAGGCAGAGGCAGGAGGATCTCTGTGAGTTTGAGGCCGGGCTGGACCGACAGCCTCCAAAACAATACAGAGAAACCCTGTCTCGTAAAAACCAAAACAAACCAAACCAAAATAAAAAAAAAAAAAAACCTTAAAAGGCCACTGGCAGTCCCCTCACCCCCCAACTAAGCCAACCTTTGAACATTCAGCCTTAGGGAGATCAAAGGTCTCTCCTCTGCCATGGAGCGTTAGCAGAGCCGACACGTATGATCATTGCACGCACTCCCATCCACCCCAGGGAGTGATAGCTTGAGATACGCACCAAATTTTGTTGTATGCGTCTAGACATTCTGGCTTAACGTTGTGAACTGAAACGAAAAGAAAATGCGATGATGAACTTATGGGACGGACGGACTGAGCCAAGCTGGAGGGCAGAGGCGTCGCTACTCACACTGTAACTTGTACAGACTGCTCGTCTCCTTCTTGGCCAGGAGGTTGGAGTGGGCATCTTTCCTGGGATCCACTTTTCGGACAAATAAGGACTTGAGCCAGCTGTCTTCCCGGGGTCTGTGACTTGAGGATGTCACTGTCCTAGGGAAGAATGGAAGCAGCTTCTTGACTCTATTCACAAGTGTGAAGACCTTAGGGGACCTTAGTGTCCTTAAGTTCTGTCACACTTCGGAAGCATGCCAGCTTTCCATTACCCCCCACCCTATGGGGGAGGCAAGATGAACAAGGTGCAAGGATAAATACACAAAACCTATTATTAGAGAAATAAATGAAACTCACTTTACACACTAATTTAAAGAGTGGTTATTAAGCAGTCTGGGGTCTCTGTGAGTGTAGGTGTGTGTGTGTCATAGCAAGGACGTGGAGGTCAGAGTGACGAGAGTCATTTCTCTCCTTCCTGACACACTGCACCCTCCAGGCTTCTGTCTCCACCTCCCATCTCAACATGGGTGCGCTGGGGTTGATGCCTGGCACTGCAGCTGGCCTTTTAAGGTGCATTTTGGGAATTAACTCAGGTCATCAGGACTGTACCACAGGTGCTTCTAGCCTCTGAGCCATTTTGCTGGCCCCATTTTTACACATTTTTAAGTGCAAAAAGATGTACACACTTAAAACACTAAGAATAGCATCTGATACACAGAAAGGGCTTAAAAAGTTGCTTCTGGGGCCTGGAGAGATGGCGCTACAGTTTAGAATATGTATTGCTGTTCTTGCAGAGGACTTGAGTTCCCAGTATCCACATGAGGCAGCTGTCAACCACCCTTAATTCCATCTCCAGGGGACCCCATTGCTCTGACCTCTGTGGGCACTGCACTCACACGTACATACCCACACACAGACATAACTAAAAATGGTAAACAGTCTAAACAACCCTCCAGAGGCTAAGGCAGGGAGATAGAGAGCTTGAGGCCGGCCTGGGCTGCATAGATTCTTTTTTACCAATATAATACAGTGTTTGTTTCTGTCACCAATCCAGTCTTTGAATGTACAAAACAAACTTATTTTGAAGAATCTTTAAATGAATCATAGCACATTTTTTTCAATAAAAAATTAAAATGCTAATTTACTTTTTTTTATACATCTTTGGCTGGCCTGGACCTTCCTATGTATCTAGGCTGGCTTCAAATTTGGGGCAATCCTCTGGCTTCTGATTATAGGTGCATACCACTTTCATTGTTTATATGAGGTAGGGTCTCCCAATACTGCTTTGAGTGGGGCCCGGAACTTGCTAAGCGGACCAGGCTGCCCTCAAACTCACAGAAATCCACCGGCCACTGCCTCTTGAATGCTAGAATTAAAGGTGTGTGTTGCCATGTCTGGTACACATTAAAATTTGTTTTGGGCGTTGGACAAGAGATGGCCCACAGTGAAGAGCACTGGCTGCCCTTGCAGAGGTCTAGGGTTCGAGTCCTAGCACCTCTGCACTGGCTCACAGCTGTCTGTAACCCCAACTTCAGGGAACCTGGAGCTTTCTTTTGGCCTTCATGGCTGCCAGGCACGCAAGAGGCATGCAGGCAGAACACCCGTGCACATGGAATGTTTGAAATGTTTTCTCTAAGCCTCACCTTGTTGTTTACGTGGTTATAGACAAGTCTTAGAAACACGCATAAAGTCATCTGAATACTGGTTTCTCCTATCCTCCAGAGTACAACAGATTATTGGAAAGACGGCTCGTTGGCACGTGGCCTGAAGCTACTCTTGCCAGATGAGTTACCTGTTCCAGTGGTTCTGCCTCACTGAAAGTACAGCCAGAGCCACATCAGCAAGGAGGGCGGGGTGACAAATTCTATGTGGTTTCTTTTCTTTTCTTTTTTTTTTTTGGTTTTTATGAGACAGAGTTTCTCTGTATTGTTTTGGAGGCTGTCAGTCCAGCCTGGCCTCGAACTCACAGAGATCCGCCTGCCTCTGCCTCCTGAGTGCTGGGATTAAAGGTATGCGCCACCACCGCCCATCACCAATAGGGTTTTGAAGAGGATAACTGCACTACTTTTTTTTTTTCTTTCTTAAGAACTGTTGCCCCTCCTTCTTTGGAAAGTTTGCAGTATTCTGCTTCTACCATCTTTAGCTGGCCCTTCCGTCTACTCTGGATGAGCTGTTTTTATCAGTGTACCCCTGAAACTTTCTGCTTTTAGTCTCTTCCCGAGCCCTCTGCCTTGCGCTCATCTTTACGTAGGATAGTGGATGAAAACCTCGGGGGTGGTACCTCTGGCACCGGCAGCTTGCTTACTGACTCCCCTGTGAACTGTACACAGAGCACAGAACCCATGATTCTTACCTATGCCACTGCTCAAGCCAGACAGGCCCTCTTAGTCCCTGTCAGCTTTTTCACAGCCTTTACTTATCTTTCAAAATACCAGAGAGCCAGCCGGGCGTTGGTGGCGCATGCCTTTGATCCCAGCACTCGGGAGACAGAGGCTGGCGGATCTCTGTGAGTTTGAGGCCAGCCTGGTCTACAGAGCGAGTTCCAGGACAACCTCCAAAGCACACAGGAAACCCTTTTTCGAAAAAAAAAAAAAACCCCAAAAACCAAACCAGAACAAAACAAAAAAACCACACTGCCTAGCTGTGCAGTGGTGGCACATGCCTTTAATCCCAACACTGGAGAGGCAGAGGTAGTTGGGTCTCTGTGAGTTCAAGGCCAGACTGGGCTACAAAGAGAGTTCCAGGCCAGCCAGCACTGTTACACAGAGAAACCCTGTCTTGGAAAACCAAAAAGGGGGGAAAAAAAAGATTATTTTTTGTGTATAAGTGTTTTGCCTGCATATATGTATGTATACCAGATGTGTGGCTTGTTCCTGAAGGGGTTTAAAAGAGGGAATAAGATCCCAAGAACTAGAGTTACAGATGGCTGAGTACCATGTGGGTGTTGGGGACCAATCCTGAGTCCTCTGCCAGAGCAGCAGTGATTTTCAGTGCTGAGCTGTCTGCCCAGCCATTTGTGTTACCAGCATGGCTCCTGGTAGAGGTGCTTATGCCTTATGCAGCTGTGCTCAACCTGCGGTCTCAATCCCTTTGGGGGTCGAACGGCCCTTTCACAGGTCTCCTAAGACCACTGGAAAACACAGACATTTACATTACGATTCATAACAGGAGCAAAATTCCAGTTATGAAGCAGCAATGAAAGAATTGTATGGTTGGGAGGGGTCACCATAACGTGAGGAGCTGTATTAAAGGTCGCAGCATTAGGAAGGCTGAGGACAGTTGCTTTAGTGGGTGTCCCACAATCATGTGCACACAGGTACCATTCACTGGACCTGGGGGACAGGTTACAGAAGAGATGACACGAAGCTGGGGGGAGGATGTGGGGAGGGGGTATACAGTGTGAGATTCCCAGCACACACACACACACACACACACACACACACACACACACACACACACACACACACACACACACGGCAGCTCACAGCTGTCTGTAGTTCTCGTCTCAGGGAATCCAGCGCCGTCTCCTGGCCTCCAAGGGCACTCGGCACACACATGGTGCACAGACATACGTGTACACAAAACATCCATACACATAAAAATAAGGAAAAATTTAAATTGTGGAACTTTTTTGTTTAAATAAGTTATTACCAGTTAGTATTAAAAATTATGACCTATTTACCTAGTACCTAGTTGAGGCTGAGCCAGGAAAACTGTCTCAAGTTTGAGACCAGCCTGGTCTACACAGTGAGTTGCACACCAAACTAGCCTACAGTGTGAGACTCTTGTCTCAACCACCACCACCAAAGTACAATGAAAATGGTAAAAAAAAAAAAAGTAATACTTCACTAGGAATTTCACTTAAGACCAAAGCAATTACTATGAATTTTTCTCCCTTTCATCAATATTTATTCGGCATTTGAGTGTATTTGGTTTTCTTTTATTAGATCTAGTCTCACATAGCCCAGATTGACCTGAAATTCACTATGTAGCTGAGGCTAGCTTTGAACTCTTGATTTTTCTGTCTCTCCCTCCTAAGTGCTCATATTACAGGCATGTACCACTGTGTACCACTCTAATTGTTTCTAATGTATCCTTCAGAAATGCAGACAAGCATGCATTATATACACACACACAGAGCTATTTAATTTTTTATTGCATTTGATACTTTATATATGTAAATCTAACAAAGAATTATTTGCATGCTAAATATAGAGTGGAAAAACCCAGTGACACTTTTCTCTTTTTCCTTAGGGCTTAGGGTATTAAAAGTTAATAAACACACATTTCTTTCCGTGGCCTGGTAGATGTCTTCTGCCTGTGGCATCCCATCAGGGGAGCAAAACAACGAGCAACGTATGTCTTGCAAAAGACTGCCTCAGAGAGACCAGACGGCGAGCTAGGAGGCGGCAAGCACCAACAACATTCAAAGTGTTTTTACCAATGGGGACGCCTCCCAAATACACATCTCTCTGGCTGAATGTGAGCCTGGCTTTAAGTGACAGACTTTGAAATCTTTTTGGGTGTCAGGTCTCAGCTGACCAAAGCTCATATGATAATGTCCAGTCCTGGGCACAGGATGCATGTCCAGTCTATCTCATTGTATAAGCCACATATGGAGAGAGTTATGCCAAGAGCAGCCAGAGATAAGATCCAGGCCAGGCTTGGGTTCTTACTGACAACCACGGGCAGAAAGACAGACAAACAGAAAGGAAGGCAGGCAGGCAGGCAGACAGACAGACAGACAGACACACACACACACACACACACACACACACACACGGGTTGGAGGGTTCCCCACTTTCTATCAAATACTGGACTTTAGAATAAGCTTTGTACACTAGGCTTTGATGATACCAAGTTCGGCCAGATGCCCAAAGCCGACAAACACAGCCAGAGCTCAAGGGAGGGAATCATCAGCTTGGAATGGGAGCCAGGGCTCCAGTAGAGATACCGCAGCTCTGCCCTGGAGGCCAAGTAGCACAGATGGACAAGGCAGGTGACAATTCTAGTAGGAGAGAACAACATGTACAAGGACACGGTGTCATGGAAATGGATGGCAGACGTCTGGGACAGCAAAAAGCTCAGTAAGGCGGGAGAGCAGAGAGAGGGAAGCGAGAGCGACCGGAAGAGGGGCCCACACGGGCAGGGTGGCTGGGACCCTGCGAGTTACAGCTGGATATGGTGCGATGCCAGCAGTTTTCAAAACAAGCATGGAAGGCAGCCTGGAAGCAGGGAGCCAGCAGCAAGGGCGGGGAGTGCAGTTCCGGGACCCTACTGCAGCGACACAACCTTTTTAGAAGGAAGCAGGCAGTAAACACTCAGTGGGAGGGACAAAGGACAGGCTGATGCTCAGGCAACGGATACAGGGAGGAAGGAAAGAATAGTTTCAAAAGATATTTTCTGGGGCAAGGGTGTAGCTTAATGAAGAGTGCTCTCATAGTATGAGTGAGATCCTGGGTTCCAACCCCAGCACTAAAGGAAAAAAAAATCCCGCCAAGCCTGTGAATCTTAGCACCCGGGAGGGGCAGAGGCAGAGTCCAGCAGATCTCTGAGTTTGAGGCTACTCTGATCCACATATCAAGTTCCTGGCCTGCCAGGGCTAGACTGTGAAATCCTGTCTCAAAGCAAAATAAAACCAACAAAACAAACAAACAAAAAAACAAAACCTCCCCACAAAGACAACCCCAAAAGACCCTGACAAAGGTAAGAAGACAGCACTAAGGTTTAGTCAGAGCAAAATGAAGAAAGAAAATGAATTTAAAGTCGGGTGGTGGTGGTGGTGGTGGTGGTGCACGCCTTTAATCCCAGCACTCGGGAGGCAGAGGCAGGCGGATCTCTGTGAGTTGGAGGCCAGCCTGGTCTACAGAGTGAGTGCCAGGATAGGCTCCAAAACAATACAGAGAAACCCTGTCTCGAAAAACCACAAAAAAAAAAAAAAAAAGAAAAAAGAAAAACAAAAGGAAAAGAAAAGAAAAAGAATGTAACATTCAGGCCACACAGCAGCACTGTGGCGGTACTCACTGACCCTCCAGTATTGGCTGACTGCACGTGTTAGGGGTTGGGCCAGTGTGGAAGGATGGATGGAAGAAGAAACCTAGCCCTGAGCTCCAAGAGCTGAGTCTGCAGTGAGAACAGGGAAACATGACCACAGCCAGTGTGACATGAGTTCTGTGACAGAGAGGAACGGGGGAAGATGGAGGAGGCGGGGTCTCTCTCGGTTGGCCTGGAGAGGAGAGGCACCTGACGTACCTGTTGAGCTAAAGGGGCAGAGGAGAGCCATGGGAGGAAGAGCGTTTTAAGAGCTAGTAATGGCTAAAGCCAAGGGGAAATACTGCAGCGAGGAGGCATGGGGGGAGGGCAGTAAGGCTGCATTACTCCATAAACCTAACTCCTGCTCTGCTGCAAGAGACCTCATTCCCAAGTTTTTCATTTAGAAAAACTCCAAACACAGATAAGGTGAAATAAGATGACTTATGCATTCCATGTAGATAAAAAACTTAATGCGTTATCTTTTAAAACATTTTCTTTTTAACTTTAATAGATTTGAAAGTTGTATAGACCTGATACAACCTTAATACGGCGGCATATGCCAGGGATGGTGGTTTACACCTTTAATGCCAGCACTCAGGAGGGAGGTGCAGGCAGATCTCTGAGTTCGAGACCAGGCTGGTCTTCACTGAGAGTTCCAGGCCAGCCAGGCAACGCAGTGAGACCTTGTCTCAATAAATAAATAAATGAGGCCAGGTGGTGGCAGCACACACCTTTAGTCCCAGCACTGAGGAAGCAGAGGCAGGTGGGTCTTTGTGAGTTCAAGGCCAGCCTGGTCTACAGAGTGTGTTTCAGGATAGCCAGGGCTACACAGAGAAACCCTGTCTTGAAAAACTAACTAACTAACTAACTAACTAACTAACTAACTAACTAACTAAGTACTTTAACATACATCTCCAGAGAACAAAGAGAAGTCCATATACTATTATCACCTCTAAGAAACATTAATATCTACACCCATTCTCTATTAAATGTTTCCATTGTCTTCCAAATGGATTTTATTACTTTTCTTGGGAGGGGTGTTGGGGAAGGGAGGGAAGGATTAGGATCCAGTCAGGGTTTATATGAGATCTTCTTGTGTGTGTTGGGGGGGTTGCAAAGGGTGAGACAGACTCTCATTATGTAGTCCAGCCCGGCCTTCAACTCAAAATCCTCTTACCTCACTTTCCCAAGTACTGACTGTAGCCTTTTTACCTTTAATTGTGTGTATATGTATGGGGGAGGGGAGTATGAGCTTGAGGGTGCAGGTCCCCAGAGGGGCCAGATCCCCTGGAAACTGGAGTTATAGGTGCTTATGAAGTGCTTGATGTAGATGCTAGGATCCGAACTCAGGTCTTCTGCAATAGTACACTCTTAACTACTGAGCCATCTCTCCAGCCACCATAACCTGGCTAATAGTTTTTTTGTTTGTTTCTTCTTGCTAATAGGTTTTCATAATGGGAAAAATATCCTCTTAGAATTTTTTTATCATCTGTCCCCTTCAATGCGGGGATCAGGTTCACACTCTTCATAGGAATCCAGATAAGGGTTGCCTCTGGTAAAGGGTAATGGGAGCGGAGACATTTGGAAGCAGAAACGACAGGTCTGACAACCAATTAGAAGGCAGGTGGGAGGTAGCATAGGCTTGGAGAAGGCCAGATTTCTGGCCTGGACAATGGGAGATGTTCTGTTATTGGGAAGAGAACAGCTTTGTGAGAGGGACATGAACTGAATCTTGGGTACTAAATCCTTCCCAATACCTTCAGGCATTAGTCTAGTAAACAGCCGAGAACTCTGGGCCTAGTACAAACCACAGCTAAATAAGATGAACTACAGAGAACCCAAGTACGGGACTCCCACAAAGCGCTGATCCCTTCCCGAAACTCATGTTGCAAGGTCACCCCAACGCTCCTGTAGGTAAGCCTGTCCTTTTTTTTTTTTTTTATGTCATCTTACTTAACCTTTCAGCCAGTGTCAGGCACGGCTGAGCAGCCCAATAAATATCCTCCTCTGACAGCTGTCACATACTGCTGGCGCCAGCTGCTCTTTCCCCGTCTCCCTGGCTGGCTCAGTCTCCTCTATCCAATCAGCCTGTAAATATTACACACACCAGGGCTTGCTCCTCAGCTTCTGCACTAGCCAGAGTCTTTTTAAAACAATCCCATCCATCACTGCGGCTTGAAAACAAAACTCAATAAACACACACACACACAGTATAAAGAGACCCAGGTATCTAGCAACGTTCCTATATCCTGACAATTCCCACCAGCTGCCCACAGCCCGACATTCGGTGTTTTCATTTGAATGGCCAGCACCTCAAACTTTACATGGTTCTAAACTGTCCTGGGTCCTCCCTCCGTCCTCTTCTCTGTGTTCCCAGAAAGGACTGGCAGAAAGGGACAGGAAAGGGTGAGTGTGTCTTCAAGGAACCACAGGGTATTTGGCTCCAGCAGGAAGCAGGGGTACCTGATAGGTCCAGATCTCTAATATGCTAGCTTTACATTAGGTTTTGAGTGAACACCTTGGATTTAGCTGTCTGAAACCTGTTTTCCAAGGAGCAAAATACAAACTTTAGGGGGCTCGGGTTGCTTGTTCAGTAGCCACAGATGTGAAAGTTGTCTGTTCATTTAACTCGGAAACATATTGCAGGTGATTTAAATAATTTGCATCTACAAGTTGCATCTGTTCCTGTATGGTAGTAGCAGCTGCGGCCCAGCATGTAGGAGGCAGAAGCAGGTGGATGTCTGTGAATTCGAGGCCAACCTGGTCTACAGAGAGAGTTCCAGGGACAGCCAGGGCTACACAGAGAAACACTGTCTCAAAAAAAAAAAAAAAAAAAAAAAAAAAAGAAAGAAAAAAGAAAGAGAGAAAAGCTGTATGTATATGTCCTAGAAAGGGCAATAGGCCTGACACAGAGTTCACACTTTCCCAAGTCTCTGTGAGGCTCCCATCTTCTGAAATCCACACCCCACATTTAAGATTGCTACTAAATTAAACAAGCCATATTATATAATGCTCACACAGGTCTGGAGAGATGGCTCAGTGGTTAAGACCACTTGATCCTTTCCCAGAGGACTAGAGTTCCATTCCCAGCACCCATGTAGTGGCTCACAACCACCTCTGTAACTCTAGTTCTAGAGGATTGGATGTTTTCTTCTGACCCCTGTAGGAACCAGGTATGCCCATTGTGCACATACACACATGATGGTATAAAATACACACACACACACACACACACACAGAAAAATCTTTAAAAAAAAAACAAAGTTCCAGGGCTGGTGAGATGGCTTAAAGGGTAACGGCACTGGCTGCTGAGTCTGATGAACTAAGTTCAATTTCCCAGACCTACATGGTGGAAGAAAACCAATTATACACTCGTGTGGGCAAGCCCACGCTAAATAGAAAGGCAACATTTCAATTAGCCAAGGCTAGGCTTGGTAGCGCACACCTGCAACTGCAGTCCGGGTTTGCAGAAAGTTTGGGCCAGCCATGGATACATGTATCAAGACCTTGTATCAAAAAGTAAAGTACGAACTGGCCCAGCGGTTAAGAGCACTTGCTGCTCTTGTACACTGAATTCCCAGCCCCCACATGGCAGCTCACAGCCCTCTGTAACTCCAGTTCCGGGGAATCCAAACCTCCTTCTGGCTACCACTGGCACCAGGCACATACGTGGTACACACATACATGCAGGCAAACACTTGCACACATAAAATAAAAATAAAAACAAACCCTAAAAACAGTTTAAAAATAAAACAACCACACAACGGAAGGAAGGAATAATAAATCTATCGGTAGGTTAGGAATGGCCTTAGGTTATTTTGTTAAAACTGTCAAGGTGACAGATTCAGACAACTGGACGCAGATCTACTGAGGTCAGGAAAAGAAAGGGGGAAAAAAAGTTTGAACGTGAACACCGCCATCTACCACCGCCGGCCACTGTCGATTACTTTTCCGATCCACTCCGTTTTCAAATCTAAGTCAAAAGACTGTGTCCCGAGCCGGGACCTCGGTGCAGCTTCCTCGGGAGGGTGGCGGGGGGGGGGGGGGGAACTGCCATCATGTCACTTCTCCCCAAGCCGGGGCGCAGCACCGCGGCTGCGGCGGGCAGCACAGTGCGCGGGGGCTGCGGGCAGCCGCGGCCCGCGAGCCCGGCCCGGGGCGGCTCTGGCAAGGGCGGCGTCGGCTGGGCCGTGACCTTGAGCCCCACGGGCCCCGGAAGGCGCCGCAGCCCTCGGCCGTCCCCCACCCTCCCGCGGCGTCCCACAGCCCGCCCCGGGGACCCTGCGCCCTTCGCCCCGTGGCGGCCCCTCCCCGGCCGGGCCCCGGAAAGGGCGGCGCTGCTCACCGGAGCCCGGGCAGGAAGCTGCCAGGGGCGGCTGGCCGCAGCAGGCCTCCTCGCGCGAGCAGCACCCGTGCCGCCATCTTTGCTCCGGAGCCTGAAGCTCCTACCGCCTGGGAGCCGCTGACGGCGCCGCCGCCGCCGCGACCCCTCCCCCGGCCGGGCCGAGCAGGCTAGGGCGGGGCAGGGCGCTAGGCCGCTGTCGTGTGGGGGAGCGGCCGCCAGAGGGCGCAGCGTGCCACTGCGGCGGCCTGCGGTGATGCCGCCAGGGGGCGCGCCAACCAGCAGCTGAAATCAGTCATAGGAGAGCTCAGTGCCCAGACAGAAGTCGACGCGAGAAAGGAACGTGGTCAGCGCTGGAATGCACCCGGGGAGAGCCATAAGAAAGGAGTAGGTTTGTGGATAGGAGAATCCAGAGACTATAACAGGGACCCACTCTTTACAAACTACTTTTGGAGTTTTTTGTAAATAGATTTTATTTATTTATTATGGATACAGTGTTCTGTCTGCATGTATGCCTGCAGGTCAGAAGAGGGCACCAGATCTTATGACAGATGGCTGGGAGCTACCATGTGGTTGCTGGGAATTGAACTCAGGATCTCTGGATGAGCAGTCAGTGCTCTTAACCTCTGTGCCATCTCTCCAGCCCTGTTTTTAGCGAGTAAATGTCATCTCCCCCAAATCAATCAATCAATCAATCAATCAATCAATCAATCAATCAATCAACCTCTCTCTCTCAGACACACAAAGACACACACACACACACACACACACACGTATTTGAGACAGAGTCTCCCACAGTAGCCCAGGCTGTCCTCAAACCCATGGCAGTCCCTCCTCTCAGCCCACCCCCATGCTGGAATTACTGGCTTGATCTCTCATGGCTGGCTGTTATTTTGCATTTTTTGTGGTTTGTTTGAGACAGGGTATCTTGTAGCTCAGGCTGGCTTCGGGGTCGTGCTGTAGGGGATGACCTTAACGCTCCCTGCCTCCACGTCCTAAGTGCTGGGATTATAGAAGCGCATACCACTATGCTCGCTTTACACAGTGCTGGAGGTGGAACTCAGGGCATTGTGCACTACAGGCAAGTCTTTTTAGTTTGGGGGATTTTCTTTTAGACCGAGTCTCAAGTAGTTCAGACTGCCTCCAAACTTCATAGCTGAGGATGAGCTTCAATTCCCGATCCTCTTGACCCTGACGCTCAAGAGCTGGGATCATAAACATGGACCGTTAGCTCTTTCACCCCCACCCTCTTTTTAGACAGGGTTTCATACTGTAGTCTAGGCTGGCCAGAAATTTGTTATGTAGCCCAGGCTGACCTCAGACTTGCAGCAAAACTCCTGATTCAGGCCGGGCGTTGGTGGCGCACGCCTTTAATCCCAGCACTCGGGAGGCAGAGGCAGGTGGATCTCTGTGAGTTCGAGGCCAGCCTGGTCTACAAAGCGAGTTCCAGGACAGGCTTGAAAACAGTACAGAGAAACCCTGTCTCGAAAAAACAAACAAACAAACAAAAAACAACTCCTGATTCAGTCTTCCAAATGCTGAGGTTAGAGGTGTGGATATTACCACATGCAGCTATAACATTTTATTTTGGTTTGGTTTTTTTGAGATTGGTGTTTTTTCTGTGTAGCCCTGAATGTCCTGGCACTCACTCTGTAGACCAGGCTGTCCTCGAACTCACAGAGATCTGCCTACTTCTGCCTCCGGAGTGCTGGGATTAAAGCCTTGTGCCATCACCGCCCGACTTAGAAATAATGCTTTCTAAATACACTCTGGGTGAACAGATATCCATGCACTCAGGATGGACGGATACCCAAGCTCTTGTAGTCTGGGGACTATCTATTCATTTCAGCATCCGGTGGGTGCGGACCGTGCATAGTCCCTGTCTAGTGACGTCATTAGACCAGTGCAATGCCCCCCCCAAGAAAAAAAAGAATTAAAATGGAGAGTTTCACAGGCTGGGAAGTCAGCATGGAAGGGGGAGTAATGAAATAATGGGGGTACAGTGGTGGATGGGTCAAGAAAGTTCTTGGAGGAGCAGAAGGGACGGTTCCTTACTAATGGAAAGATCCCGTCCATGAAAGCAGGGGCAGCGTAAAATGCCTGACTCTGGGTGAACACGGTATAGAGCAGTAGCTTTCAGCCTGTGGGTCGTGACCCCTTTGGTGGTCAAACCCCTTTTACAGGGGTCGCCTGAGACCATCTGCCTATCAGGTATTTACATTACGATTCACAGCAGTAGCAAAATGACAGTCATGAAGTAGCAACGGAAACAATTTTGTGGTTGGGGTCACCACAACACGAGGAGCTGTATTGCATACCGGGTGGCAGTGTTAGGAAGGTTGAGAACCACTGTGATGGGGGAACATACTCCATAAGGATAATACAAGAGCTACAGGTATAACCATGAAAACTTCAGCAAGACCGGAGTAGGCAAAACCAGAGCCAGAGCCAAAGGAACAAGAAACAAAGAACAGCCTGGGTCTCAGCCACCTCCAGGGGCTGGGGCCAGGCCTTGGGGGCCAAGAGGAAGTTACTGTCCAGTGGCAGCCTTCATGGCTCTGGGCAAGGGGCGGGGTGGGGACTAGTTCTCTACAACCTGCAATCTTGAAGCTCAAAGGGTGAAGTTTTCTTTTTCTGTTTTCATTTTATGTATGTTGGTGTTTCACCTGCATTTACATCTGTGTTGGATTCCCGGAACTAGAGCATAGACAGTTGTGAGCTGCCATGTGGGTGCTGGGAATTGAACTCGGGTCCTCTGGAAGAGCAACCGGTGCTTTTAACCACGCAGCCATCTCCCCAGCCTCATGGCTGCGGTTTTTTAAGAAGCAGAATTTGAACGTGTTAATACAGCAAGAAGCATCGAGGACAGGGCATGTCTTAGGAGTGGTGGGGGCTGATTCACACTGGGAGAGGCACTTGTTCCTTTGAGTGGGGAGAAGGCTGAGGGCGTTTTATACGACTGTAGCCTCAACTGTGGCAGGCAGATATGAGTCTTGCTGGGGCAGGGCCTCCTTAAGAGCGGGAGAGCCCTGTGCTTTACACAGATCCTCAATTTCTTAAGTTATTTGGATTAGGGTCTTGTTGTGTAACCCAGTCTGGCCTCAGATTTGTGGTCATTTTTTTTAACAGTTCTTGAGGTGGTTGAACTTGGAAGAATGGGCTTAAAAATGAGGCCGACTGAAGTCTCATGTAATAGCCAACTTAGAACTAAGAAGAGTCATACAAGTGAAGCGTACAATCACAAGGACAAGTCACACATGACAAAAACAGGTTTCCCCACAGAGACTTATAATCACAGCAGCAAGCAATAGCGACTAATCTGGATTAAACTCAGCTGTCCCCTACACCTGGGAAGGGCCCAAAAGCACATTCCAAGGACAGTTTTGTGTCTTGAAGAAACTGAAGTCATAAGACCCTTGTCTCATTTTCTTGGAGTTTTCTCACAAGCACCAGAACTCTCCTGTAAGAACCCCATTCTTAGGCTGTTTGACAGCAATCTTGCCTGAGGGTTCTATCCTGGCACCAAGCTAGAGTTTTCCTTATGAACATAAGCCATCTCACCTCTGTACAAGGTTTAGGTTTTAGGATCAGTCCTGTGTCCTCCCAACTACTCCCTTCCCCCCCAGACAGGGTTTCTCTGTAGCCCTGGCTGTCCTGTAACTCAGAGATCTGCCCGCCTCTGTCTCCGAGTGCTGGGATTAAAGGTGTGCTCCACCACTGCCCGGAAGGATTAGTTTTTTAAAGTCAGTTTCTTAGCCCTTCTTCTTATTCTGTTTCCTACAATGATGCAAATAAATAAGGTTTTCTTTGAAAACCTTAAATATCCATTATCCTATTTCTCTGATATCTACCTATGTTCAAAATGTCCCAACAACTCTCTTCTAAGAACTCCTAGTTTTGTTTAAAAAAATAAAGATCAATACATGAGTTTGCATGTATGCCTGTGTGCCATATGCATGCAGTGCTCACAGAGGCCAGGAGAGGGCGCCAGATCCTCGGGAATTGGACCTAGCCGTTTTTAGTTGTGTGATACAGGTGGTTGTGAACTGACCCCAGGTCCTTTGCAAAAGCAGCCAGTGTTCCTAACCACTGAATCATCTCTCCAGCCTCATTGGTCATGTTTTTACTTAGGACTTTACACTTCTTCCTGTTTGAAATGTCCTTTTCATACCTTTATTTACTATTCTGCAGACTTCAAATTTTAGTGCCAGCACTGCCCCATCTCTCCAAGTTATTTGGTCTCTCACCACTTAGCCTCCATGGGTCCTGCTTGTCATAAGGGTACCTATGCATCTTCCCACTTTGTGAGCCCGATGACTCATGGCTGTGCTTATCACTCATACCTCCAGTAAGCTAGGCTTGGTGGCATACAGCTATGTAGTCATTCCAGCTACCCAGCGGCTTGAAGGATGACTAAATTTAAGGCACATCTAGGCTCTAAACTGAGACACTATCTCCAAACAATAACAAATCAAACAAGAAACACACATATATCATACATATTAGCTGAAGTCTCTTTCTAGGTCTTAGAAAACTGAAATTCAGAGGTCAAAGCTTCTGCAATTAAAAAGAAATCTGTTAATTCCAGCACTCAGGAGGCAGAGGCAGGCAGATCTCTGTGAGTTCGAGGCTGGGCTGGTCCGACAGCCTCCAAAACAATACAGAGAAACCCTGTCTCGTAAAACAAAAAACAAAACAAAACAAAAAATCTGGGCTGGAGAGATGGTTCAGCAGTTAAGAGCATTGCCTGCTCTCCCAGAGGTCCTGAGTTCAATTCCCAGCAACCACATGGTGACTCACAACCATCTGTAATGAGATCTGGTGCCCTCTTCTGGTGTGCAGGCATACATGCAGGAAGAACACTGCACACATAATCTTAAAAAAATAATCTTAAGTCATAGCACATATGATTGTGTGTGTGTGTCAGTTATCACAATGATAAAGAACAACTCAGAAACCTCCACTTCAAATGCACATAGAGTCCTGCATCTTCCTGGGCATGGTGGCTCACACCTATAATCTCAGCACTCAGAGAACTGACAAGGAGGAGGCTCTGACTGATTCCGAGGCCAACCTGGGTTAAAATGTGAGCCCCATTCTCAAACAAAACAAATCCTCAAAGAATGAAAGTGCTGCAACTAATTGTTTACCTGATTTGTTGTTGTTGTTGCTAGTTTTTGTTTTTTGAGACAGTTTCTGTGTAGCCCTAGCTGTCCTGGAAACCAACTCTGTAGACCAGGCTGGCCTTGGACTCAAATCCAGCTGCTTCTGCCTCCTGGGTACTGGGATTAAAGGTGTATGTCACAACTGCCCAGCTTGTGTTTCTTTTTGCTTTGACAGGGCATTGCCTTGGGAGGAAAAGTAAGTGCCGTTACACGTTGGGGCCAGGGGTTGGCGTCCTAGTTTAATGAATACAGGGTGGAGGTGGACTGTTTAGGATCCTGTGTGCTCTGTCATTCTGTTCTGTTTGAGACAGGGTCTATGTAGCCCTGGCTCTCCTGGAATCCATTATGTAGACCAGTTTGACTTTGAACCCACAGAGCCACTAGCTTCAAGGGACATGTGCACCACTATACCCAGCAATCCCCTGTGTTTTGAGTTTATTCTTTAAATAAGGTAGACTAAGACATAGATAGAGACAAGGACCAGAGTAAGGAATAACAGTTTTTTTTTTTTGCAAAAATTCGGAGTAGAAACTATAGTGACAGCAGGGGGATGGGGCCTGACATCCTATGTGTTCTATCAAAAGGTTTTCTTCTTTCAAAAAAAAAAAAAAAGGTACTGCAGGGCAAAACAAACAAACAAACAAAACAAAACACAGGTTCTGGGACAGCGAGCTTACAAAGCAATGCAGCATACTCAGACATACAGTGTAGTCTGGAAGCATGTTCAGTGCAGAGAATCAGAAACATGGCATAGACCTTTATGGAACACCGTAAGCTCTTGGCTTCATTTACTTTTACTGCTGCGTTAATGTCACAAGGGAAACCGGACAGTCAGTAATGAGAGTCAGAGAGGAGACATATAGACAGAAATCCCTCTGGCTCCTTCTTCCCTAGGTGGAAGAGATCTTGAGTTCTTCCAGAGTTTTGCTCAGGTTAGTGGTTTCTGAAGTGAGTGGACTCTCTAGGTAGTCGGTTCCCGCACAGGGCTTTCCTGTGATTGGGTCGATAACTCGGCCCACTTTGAAAATGATCTCGGCCAGTTCGTGTTTCACATGCTTTGATCGTGCAGCGGGCAGAGCCTTGAGGAGCACAATGTCCCCGACGCAGCACTGCTGAAGGGCATCGTGGGCAAAGTAGGTCTTCCGCTTGTTGAAGTACTGTCAGGAGGAGAGGCACAGATCAGTAAGCCCCATCTGTACTCCGGGGGCGCACAGAGAACATGAAGAAACAATGCACAGAAAACCAGGCAGGGCTTGGCAATGGAAGGAAATACTTCTGGAAGCTTCTAGTACAATTAGCCGCTTACTTTTTGGAAACTGGCAATGACTTTCCTTTCCCAGAGACATTTCTGAGCTATGAGGACAGCCCTTTAATCGAGCTGGCTCTAAATCAATGATTATCTGTCTGTCTCTACACTGACCTCCCACGCAGGGCTCCACACCAGTCACACACTTTTTCCACTAGCTGCGTGAGTCACTGAACCACTTCCAAGTTCGGTTTCTTTCCGTCACAAACGGATGCTCTAAAGTTACTAAGACAAACATTAAAATAAGGATGTTCGGTGGTGGTGCATGCCTTTAATCCCAGCACTCGGGAGGCAGAGGCAGGTGGATCTCTGTGAGTTCGAGGCCAGCCTGGTCTACAGAATGAGTTCCAAAATAGCCAGGGCTACACAGAGAATCCCTATCTTTGAAAAGTCTCCCCCACTCCCCAAGAACCACCACAAACTATTCATCATAGTTAGAATAACATTTTGTTATCTGGTCCAGGAAGAAAATCTTACTGGAGGGTCAGCTCAAATGTTTCTTTACTGAGACCTTCTCTTATGGCAACCTGGGAGGAAAGAATAAAGTGTCTTGTTCCCTGTTCCCACGTTGTTTTGTCCAGTAAATGACTATGGAGTGAACGTAAGTGAACTGGGTGTTCCTGAAACCCTCCTCTGAACCAGGTTATACAGTCCAGCAGTGTCTAGACAGCCGAAGAGGTTCAACTCACCTTTTATCAACAGGCAAACGTTTTTCTGCTCTGACCCTAGTAACTTATGGATGCCACTTAAAACAGGTGTTGATCCTTACCTTTAGCAAGTAGGGATCCAAAACAAGTCTGGTCGCTCTTACTTTAGCGGTCTTTACCATGGCTGTACCAATCACCTTCCCCACCACCCATTTGGCATGGACAGGTGAACGGACTATTGACATTGTGTGTCTCTGAGCACCTAAAATTAACAAAGAAATTCAAGCTTAACCCTGTGGAGTGCTGGGATTAAACTGCTGGGACAGTCTTGCCCCTTCCTCCCTCTCCATCTGACAAGCCAATGGCCCTATCTCTTTCCCAAGAAGTCCACCTCTCCACTGTAGCCCAGGCTGACTTTGAACTGGGACATCCTCCTACACTGGCCTCCCCCGAGTTGGACTGGAGAGATGGCCAGGTAGCTAAGCTTCTTTCAGAGGACCTGGGTTTAGTTCCCAGCGCCCACGACCCACATAGTGGCTCAAAACTTTTGTAAGACCAGTTAGTTCCAGGGGATCTGCTGAAATTACGTAGAGGCTGGTGCCACAACACTCCATTTAAACTTTTAACATTCTGATGGCAAGCACTTACAAAGTGGACTTTTTTGTTTGTAGACAGGGTTTCTTTGTGTAGCCCTGGCAGTCCTGGAACTAGCTCCGTAGACCAGGTTGGCCTGGAATTCACAGAGACCCACCTGCCTCTGCCTCTTGAGTACTGGGATTAAAGACATATGCCACTACTGCCTGGCTAATCAAGTGAATTCTGTCAGGAGCAATGCTCATGTTCAGAAATCATTTTTGCTGTCTTTCTGAATAGCCAGGTCAGAGATTCACACAGGCCTTGTCTTGAAAGTGTTTACAAAGCAGTAAATGAATCTCACTAACTCAGATTCCCCATTCGGAAAGTTAGGGACAACATGGCTTGCTCACAAAGTACTAGGAGGAATTTTAAGAGTGTGCAGTCACATAAATACACTTGTCACACTGGAGTCCCTCTCTGCAAATGAGGCAGGAGACAGAGGGTAAATAGGTAGTTCAGGGAACCGCCCCAGTGAGTCTCCAAGCCAACCATGTGGAAAACTCCCCTGCTGCAGGTCAGAAATTCTCTGCAGATCAAAGTTCCTCTACTTACAGGTGCCTCACGGACCACCAGAAGCTAAGTCATCTTATTTACCCTTTACCCACGATCGTTTTCTTTGATCTGTAACCATTTACAAACACCTTGTCCTTGCCACTTGAACGGTGCCCTTTCTTGGGACCGGCCCACCTGCTTTGGGAGTTTCTATTTCTAATAAAACGATGCTGTTTGAAGCGTTCACCTCCCGAGTCTGCGGGGTTTATTCCTTGCTGTTAAAGGGGTCCGCTCTCGAGGCCACAGCACCCATTTAACCCCGCGGATTGACTTTATTACAGCCATTACAAGCCTGCTACCGTACACACAAGCGCTCACAGCCCGGCTAAGCACTGCAGGTCCTCTGCCGGGCAGGAGACTTTGACTCGGAGAGACTCTGGGATCAGCGGCTACCGAAACCACCGCGTCTAGGGGAGACTGCGGGAGACGTAGCACTGCTGACCTTCCAAACCCAGACCTGGAACCCTCGCTCACCTCCGGATTCTGCCACTGGGACCAAGGCCGGCGGAGCATGGGGCGCAGCGTGATGCCGTCACACGGCGCGCTAGCCCCGCCCCGGACCACCCTTTGCTCAAGGCGCCAGGCCTATGTTTTGGGCGGGGCTAAAGGCAAGAGACCCCGCCCAGTCTATTTGAATCAGCACCTCGGGCGGAAGTCTGCTGGGTTAGGAGTGTCCTGTTTATACTTTTCCCTATAGGCACTGCGATGGGTGCGCAAGAAGTTCCTGCCTTTTCCTATCCCATTTTGTTTCCTGCTCTTCTGATTGTCTAGAAATCGATGGGACTTGCCGTCAAATCACAGGACCTTGTATTCGTCAGACATAGAAGCTTAACTCTCTCCCACTCTCTCTGTGTCTGTCTCTCTCTCTGTCTGCCTCTCTCTTGTCTTGCCTCTGTCCTGGAACTAGCTCTGTAGACTAGGCTGGTCTCGAACTCACAGAGATCCGCCTGTCTCTGCCTCCCGAGTGGTGGGATTAAAGGCGTGCGCCACCAACGCCCGGCTAAATATGTACAATCTTAACTTGTGAGCTATCTTAGCAACTGGTGTAGGAAGACTTGAAAAATAAAATTAACCTAAAACTATAGGACCAGGGAGATGGTTTAGTGGTTAAGAGCACTGGCTGTTCTTCCAGAGAACCCACATGGGCAGACAGCTCACACTGTACCTGTAACTCCAGTTCCAGGGGATCTGACAGCCTCACATGCAGGCAAAACACCAATGTATATAAATAAAAAGTAAATTATTTAAAAAGGAGTATAAATGTGGCTAAATGGCTGATGTCTTTTCTAGCATGCACCATGTCCTGCAAACAATCTCCAGTATTACAGTAACAACAATAAAACAAGGCATCAATCTGTCCAACTCATTTCTTAGCAAATATTTATGGATCGCATATTCTCAGAATCTGTGCTAGGCATTGTAGGGAAAGGATGAATAGAGGGGACCCTCACCCACAAAAGGGCCACAGTCTAACAGAGGCAAATGAGAAAGAAACAAGTATAAAAGAGGTAGGGGAAGAGTGTAAAAACAGAAAGCATTTCTTGACACACACACAAAACCTTTGCCACCCAACGGAGGTTGTGGTTTTGTTTGTGTCAGATCTGAACTGGGGTTGCCCTCAAAGGGGTGGTGTGGTAGTTTGAGTGTAACTGGACCCCAATAGCTCATAGGAAGTGGCACTATTAGGAGGTGCATTGTGGTAGAATATTATTTTAAGGTGTGTGACTTTTGTTTATGCTGCATTTGCTTAACTCTGTGAAGCTGTTATTCTTTGACTGTCTAAAACACCTGATGGTCTAGTGAAGTGCTGAACGGCCTATAACGAAGCAGGAGCAAGGATAGGTGGGGCTGGCAGGCAGAGAAGGAGAAACTAGGAAGCAGGGGTGAGCGGCAAGAGAACAATGAGAGGAGGACATCAGGTGCCAGCCACTCAGCCACCCAGCCAGCCACATAGTGAGAAGGAAAGTAAGACACACAGAAGTAAGAAAGATAAAAGCCCAGGGGGAAAGGTAGACGGGCTAATTTAAGAAAAGCTGGCTGGAAACAAGCAAAGCTAAGACTACATGTTTGCCTGCGTGTGTGTGTGTGTGTGTGTGTGTGTGTGTGTGTGTGTGTGTGTGTGTGTAAGCCAGATCCCTTGGAACCAGAGTCACAGACGGTTGTGAGCCGCTGTGTGGGTGCTGGGAATTGAACCTGGGTCTCCTGGAAGAGCAGCCAATGTTCTTAACTGCTGAGCCATCTCTCCAGGCCTTAATTTTTTTCTTTTCTTTTCTTTCTTTTTTTTTTTTTTTGAGACAGTGTTTAATCTGGGTAGCCCCAGATGTCCTGGAACTTGCTCTGTAGACCAGGCTGGCCTCAATGTCACAGAGATCCTCCTCCCTCTGCCTTCCAAGTGCTGGAATTAAAGACATGTGCTACCCTGCCCAGCTTAAAATGTATTTTTATTTTTCAAGAAAGCAGAATGAACAAATTTTAGTTAGTATAGCAAACTATAAAGTTCCATAGATAACATTTATTAGGCCAGGCTAAACATCCTTTGTGCCTTAAAAGAGTATTAAGATGAAGTGTAGAAAAATGTCTAAATAAAGCACCAAATGACTAACCTTTAAGAAATATTACCCTTTCTGTTTATTCTATTTCTTGTAACTGGTTATACAAGACTGTCTTGTTTAATCAATATTCATATAATTAAAAAGCATTATAGAATAAATCTACAGGTTAGTAATATTAGGTTAGTGTATGTTATTAGAGTTTTAGATTTATTAAATTGTTATATTTTTGTGTGTTTTTTTCCCATTTCCTTTTTAAAAACAGTCTCAAGTAGCCCACATCGGCCTTGAACTCCATCCGTAGTGGAAAGCAGCCTTGAATTCATGGTCCTTTCTCCCACAGCAAGTGCTAGGACCACAAAGAAAACAGGAAACCTGGAGTGCTAGAATTACAGGATTGTCATCACCCCCCACCCCGTTTTAGATTTTACACTGCATTCAGAAGATGGCACAAATATTATTTTTAATTAATAACATTCACTACTTGTAAGACCTCCTGGGAATTTTTAAATGTGCTATCATCAGTTATAAATCTGGTTTCTATGCAGCAAAAGTTCACTTGTAAGCTTTCTTTCCACCATGAATAATTTGATAGTGAATGGAAAGAAAGAACTATGTACCACTAATTGGAAGCCTTCAGTTGGAGGTTTTTCCTCACACTTACAGTCACGTGACTTCTCACGGCTGTGGATTTTCTTGTGTTGGTTAAGGTGAGCGCTCTGGCTGAAGGCTTTCCCACGTTCAGTACGCCTACAGGGCTTCTCTCCGCTGTGCGTCCTTTCGTGTTGGTTAAGATGTGTTCGCTGGCTGAAGGCTTTCCCACAAAAACTACATTCCCAGGGTCTCTGTCCGGTGCTCGGTGAGAGATGCGATGCGGCTAAAAGCTCTGCCACACTGATCGCGTCTGTGGGGCTTCTCTCCGGTGTGGGTTCTCAGGTGCCGAGTGAGGGCTGAATGCTGCCGGAAGGTTTTCCCACATCCGTGACACATGAAAGGTTTCCCCCTGTGTGGATTCTCTGATGTTGAATGAGATGGATTCTCTGGCTGAATCTTCTCCCACATTCGTGACACTTACAGGGTTTTTCTCCGTTAAGCGCTATCTGAGGTTGGTTATGAGCTGAATTTTGGTTGAAGGCCTTTCCACATTCTCCGTGTTTCTCTCTGAGAGCACGCTGGCGGAAGATTTTCCTACACTCATCATATATTTGTAGGGATTCTCTCTTACATAGTTTCCTCGATAGTCAATCAAATCCGAGGACTGCTTTTCTTGTGTGTGATAGTGGAGAGGCTTTTTTAACCAGAGGGATTCTCTGATGTGTAATAAGGTTAGAATTCAGATTATAGCTTTCCTGTACTTATTACACCCCACGCTTCTCTGTGTAATTTTTTGGTGGGCGAAAAATACTTGTTCCAAATGCTTCTGCTGCTTTTCTTGGTTCAATTCTAACTGATAGTCAAAATTCCAGAGTCCTCCTAAAATAGAGTACCAGAAAGTGCCCCCAGTTAGTCTCTCCATTATGACTTCATGGAGCTGGTTTTCATCGGACTCGTTCTGCTTGGGAATTGTCTTTTTCATTTCCGGTCTGTCCACCGGGTCTGAAAGAGATTTGGAATGTACATATCCTTTCCTATAATCCCAGCACTTGGGAGGCAGAGGCAGGTGGATCTCTGTGAGTTTGAGGCCAGCCTGGTCTACAAAACAAGTTCCAGGACAGCTTCCAAGACAATACAGAGAAACCCTGTCTTGAAAAACCAAAAAACAAAACAAAACAAAACAAAACAAAACAAAAAATCCTTTCCTACATTACACTTTAAAAAGAAAACTCCTGCCCGGCGTTGGTGGCACCCGCCTTTAATCCCAGCACTCAGGAAGCAGAGGCAGGTGGATCTCTGTGAGTTCGAGACCAACCTGGTCTACAGATCGAGTTCCAGGACAGGATCCAAAGCAATACAGAGAAACCCTGTCTCGGAAAAAACAAAACAAAACAAAAAAACCAAAAAAAAAAAAAAGCTGTTACATACAGAATCACCAGATAACTCTGATGGTAGTATAAGGAACATTTTAAAAGATGATAAGTAGGAAGACTATGGAAGAAGGTAGGAAACAGCGAGCATGGGGACATTTAAAGCACACATATGGCCATCATAACTAAAAAAAAAAACAAGGTCATCCAGAGGCATCCATGGTTGTAAACAAATGGGTAGAAGAGAGAGAAATGCCAGACGGAGACTGTAGCATGGATAATAAAAACCCAAGACTCTGGAGGACGTCTGAGCTCTGAGAAGGCAGAGCTACGTCCTGGCCCTATAAAGTGTCTTTGCAGACTATTCTATTCATGCTGTCCTGCTACAGCCTCTGGAGTGCTGGCACTGTAGGTGCACACCACCATGTCCACAGGCTCATCTGTTTTTTTTTTTTAAATGCCTGACTTAAAAAAAAACATAATTGGGGCATGGGCCACTGCACGTGTGTGGAGGTCAGGAGCGCGCGCGCGCGCGCGCGCGTGTGTGTGTGTGTGTGTGTGTGTGTGTGTTTTGGGGGATCAGACTCAGGTTGTCTGGCTTCACAGTGACCACTTTTACCCATGGATCTTTCCTGCTGCCTCTGGCTTCATTTTGTTTTTTGTTTGTTAGTTTATTTGCTTAATATATGTGAATGAGTGTTTGTCTGCATGAATGTATATATGCCACGTGCATGTCTGGTACCCATGGACATAAGATGAGGATATCTGGTCCCTTGGGACTGGAGTTAAAGATGATTGTGAACCATCATGAAGGTGGTAGGGACAGAACCTGGATCCTCTCTAAGAGCAACTGTTGAGTCATCTCTCTAGGCCCAGAATAAAGTTACTAGTTTTTGGAGGGTGGGGGCGGGTGAGTGAGGTTTCAGGGTTCCTCTGTATAAACCTGGCTGTCTTGGTAGTCACTTTGTAGACCAGGCTGGCCCCAAACTCAGATCTGCATGCCTCTGCATCCGGAGTCCTGGGACTAAAGGTATGTGCCACCACTTTGGAGCTCTTCGGGCCTGGAACTTGATATGTAGACCAGGCTGGCCTTCAAGTCACAGAGATCCACCTGCCTCTGTCTGCTGAATGCTAGAATTAAAAGTGTGCAGCACCATGTCTGGCCAGAATAAAATTATTTAAAAACAACATAAGCCAGTGTCTGGCAAACAGCAGCCACAACATCAATATTGTTGCCATAACTGTTTGATCAAGAAACCTCACATTTAGGAGGACCTTTCAGAGAAGACACCATAGCCAGGCACGCTGGGACACACCTGTACATCCCCATGCTTGGGAGGCCGAGGGAGAAGAGTGTCAGTTTTAGGTCATCCTGACTTGCACTGTGAGTTAGTGAGTTCAAGGTTAACCTGGGTCATACAGGGACCCTATTTAAAAACCGAGAAAAAAAAAGTGCACAAGTCACTAAGTTTAGGTTTTGAAATATTTAATTCAATGCTAGCATGATATTGATAAAAAAAAACCTAACGGAAAAATCTGAAACTAGTGAAATGGGAAGATGAAATGGAAGCGCCATTTAGAAGCAAGAGCCAAGCTGGGGCGGTGGCGGCGCACGCCTTTAATGCCAGCACTTGGAAGGCAGAGGCAGGTGGAGCTCTGTGAGTTCGAAGCCAACCTGGTCTACAGACTAAGTTCCAGGACAGCTGAGTAAAAAAATAAAAGGTCAAACACTAAGTCACAGGAAGAGACCACGAAGGAGCAGAGATCCCCAAGTACAAGCTAGAAGAGACAAGTGGAAGAGGACTTCGAGACTATCGAGTCGACACCATCCAGCCCAACAGCACGACTGACGTCAGCCACTGGCTTTGAGGGGAAGGGCAGTAGTGAGACTTTAGGGACTTGAGCAGTACAGGAAGGGTAGGGAAGGAATCCCTAAGGTAAGCCAAGGAGCTAAAAAATGAGGTTTCTTGGCTATGGACAGTAATTATAAAGAGTTAGATGATAAAGAGGGAAAGGAAAAATTAAAGTGAAATAGAGAATCTTCGATATGAAAAGAGAAGATTTAAAGAATACTGAAAGGAGGGTCTGGAGAGATAGCTCAGTGGTTAGGAGCACTGGCTGCCAGTTTCAATTCCTAGCTCCAATGTGGTGGCTCACACGCGGTATGTAACTCCAGTCCCAGGGCAATGGTGACCTCTTCTGGTCCCCTCAGGCACTGCATATACTTGGTGCTTAGATAAATGCACCACATAGTATCAAATGGGGAAGAAAAAAAAGAATAAAGAGAGAACGCTAGGGGGCGATCTATAACAGTGTTGATAGACGTTTAAACTTCACATCCAGGATTTCATTTTTTCACAACAAATGTATATTTTCTATTCAACCGGGGGAAATAAAAAAGAGAACAAGACAGCCATTTTTACTTTGTATAAAAGATACAGTGTGAATGGAAAGCTGAATGTTTTAAATAATCTTTCCATTCCGTAAGAAGCGCACTCCACTGAAAAGGAGCCATTTCACCCACTGATTTTGCGTCTCACCTGGGAAAGCATCCGGCTGGCTGCCGCTTTCTGGCAGCCGCTGCTCCTCTTGTTCCAACTGTGCGATTACTTCTGGCTTATAAAGCTGGTGTCCTGGTCATGGGGGCGGGGGATGGAGGTTTTACATGCTTATAGGGAATAAAGCAGTCATCTCCAAATCAGGCCTGCTGGCTCATCTATACCCATTACCCCAGCACTCGGGAAGATGAGGCACAAGGGTTACCATGAGTCTGAGACCAGGCTGCAATATATAGTGAGACCTTGTCTTGGAAAAGGAAAAAAAAAATAATCTCAACAAAGTTGGAGCTTCCCTGAAGAACAAGAGACAAATGTCTGTCTCCAAAACTGGCCAGCTTTCTTCTGTATGCCCTAGATTGTATTCACAAAGGTTTTGATGCCTCCTACGACCTAAGGAAATAAACTCATTTGGATGGGCTCCGGTGTGCCAACAAGTCCAAGCTTACCCAGCGTAAGCAGATTCCTGAAGCTGTCCAGCATCACGTTCTGATAGAGAGTTTCCTGAGCCCGGATCAGCTGTGCCCATTGCTCTCCGGTGAAGTCCCGCCATATCCTGGAATGTCAGCAGCTCCTGAGACACCAAGCACACTCTTCCGTTTTCACTTTTTTTTTATTTTACTTCCTGGCTGCATTTCCCCCCCCCACTTCCCCTCCCAGTTCCTCCCCCATGCTCACATCGAATTTGATAGTCATTTTTTATTTATTTATTTTGTTTTACGAGACAGGGTTTCTCTGTATTGTTTTGGAGGCTGTCGGTCCAGCCCAGCCTCGAACTCACAGAGATCCTCCTGCCTCTGCCTCCCGAGTGCTGGGATTAAAGGCGTGCGCCACCACCACCCCGCCATTTTTTTAAAAGCGAAGGGCATTTTTTTTTTAGTTATTCCAAATTATTTGGTTTTCATAGAAATGATATTTAGGGGCACTTACATCTCATCAGCTAACACAATATTTAGTTATATTGTAGAATTGTAATATTAGGCTCAGACAGATTTTGGAAGGTTCCTTTCCTTGGTGTGCGTGCGCATGCGTGTGCGTGCACAAGTGTTCACATGTGTCCAGGTGTACGTACATATGCCCATCCATGCATGCCACTCTGGAAGTTTCCTCCAAACTGAAACCTCCCCTCCCCCCTCCCCCGCCCCCAGGAAGAAGGGAGAGCTCCTGAGACTCAGGAGGTAAACAAACCATCATAAGACTAGGAGACCAGGCCCGACGTTGGTGGCACACGCCTTTAATCCCAGCACTCGGGAGGCCGAGGCAGGCGGATCTCTGTGAGTTCGAGGCCAGCCTGGTCTACAGAGTGAGTTCCAGGACAGCCTCCAAAGCCACAGAGAAACCTTGTCTCGAAAAACCAAAAAAAAAAAAAAAAAAAAAAAAAGACTAGGAGACCAGAAACTTGGCAAACTCCCTAGGGTTCCTCCCTCACTATAAACAGGAATAAACAACCTGGTGGCGGGGGCGGAAGGTGGGAGCTCAGAGAGAAATTCTTGGACTGTTGCGCTCGCTACCTGCAAGCTGTGCAGAGAGCTCCAGGACTGCAGGCTTTGTGAGCTGTCTCCCATGCTGGGGGTCTCTTTGGTGACACAGCTGCTTTTGAATCATCCCCACTCCTTATAAGTAACCCCTCATCTATACTCCTATTAGCAACTATTAGCAACCCCAGTAAAACTCATTGGTTCACCAACATGGACATTAGTACAGTTGATACTTCGGGCTGTCATGGCTTCCCTTTGTGTGTGTGTGTGTGTGTGTGTGTGTGTGTGTGTGTGTGTGTGTTTTGCATCTCTCCAGAAAGTCTGTCATGTAATAGTATAAAGGTGAGAGGACAAGTGTATTGTTTCTCCAGCATTTATTTATTTTTATTTTATGTACATTGGTGTTCTGCCTGCATGCACGTGTAACTGTGTGAGGGTGTTAGATTTGCTGGAGCTGAATTACAGACAGGTGAGCTGCCAGGTGAGTGCTGGGAATTGAACCCCGGTCCTTTGGAAGAGCAGTCAATGCTCTTAACCACTGAGCCATCTCTCTGGCTCCCACGTTTTCTTCTTGAGACAGAGTCCCTCATTGGCCCAGGAACTTCCTAGTAGACTAGTCTGGCTGGCCACTGAGTTCCAGGGTTCCTGGCATGTGCATGTATATGTATATACTGTATATGTGTGTATATACATGCATACACACATACATATATATGTATATGTAGATACATTTGCACGGTTGTGCATGCGTGTGCATATGTGCTCAGGGAAATACACCTGCATAAGAATAACTTTAGGTATTGGTTCTCACAGGGTCTCTCCCTCTCTCTTTTTTTTTTTTTGCTGTTGTGTCCACCAGGCCATCAGGCCAATGAGCTTCATGGATCCTTCTGCCTCTGCCTCCCTTCTTGCCATAGAAACAGTGGGATTACAGACGTGTGCCACTGCAGCTGACTTTTACATGGCTCCTAGGCATCTAGTCCTCATACTGAGACAAGCGCTGTATCTATTGGGCCACCTTCTGAGCCTAATGCCTGGAGTCCTTTTTTAACCTGGGTTCTGGGGATCACATTCAATCCTCTCGCTGGTAAAGCAGGCAGCTTACTGACTGAGACATCATCCCAGTCATTATATAGCAGAGATTTTCCCCAGCTGGGGAATTGAACCCAGGACCTCGTGTAAGCAAAGCAAGCGCTGCCTCGGAACAACCCTTCTGTATACTGTGAACATGCATTACTCTTTTTTTGGGGGGGGGGGGGGACAGGGTTTCTCTGTGGCTTTGGAGGCTGTCCTAGAACTCACTTTGTAGACCAGGCTGGTCTCGAACTCACAGAGATCCACCTGCCTCTGCCTCCCAAGTGCTGGGATTAAAGGCGTGCGCCACCAACGCCCGGCACATGCATTACTCTTACCGGTTAATAAAAATGCCGATTTGCTGATAGGCAAAAGTATAGGCGACGCGATCAGACCGAGGATGCTGGGGGAAAGAGAGGCAGACACAGGGAGGGAGATGCCAGCCTGCCAATAGAGGAACAAGACATGCTAGAGGACAGGAAATTCACAAGCCAAGTGGCAAAACGTAGATTCATAGAAATGGGTTAGTTTAAATGTAAGAGCTAGCCAGTAATAAGATTGAGCTATCAGCTGAGGATTTGTAAGTAATATTAAGTCCTTGGTGGTTAATTGGGGATTGGTGGGCAGGAGAGAAACATCCGTTTACAGAGCACTCTTTCCCAGCTTTAAAATAGATTCTTCTTGCCTGTGTAGGTGTTTTGCCCGCAGGTATGATTGTGCACCATGCATATGCAGTACTCATGGAGCCCAGAAGATGGCACTGGATCCTTGGGGACTAGAGTCACAGACATTAGCTGGCATGTATGTGCTGGAAATTGAGCCCTGGTTTTCTGCAAGAACAAATGCTCTTAAAGGCTGAGAAATTCTTCCTGTAATAAAAGCATTTTAGAAGAGAGGAAACTGAATTTACCTGGCACCCTCTGATCTAGAATCCATCATTCACTTCCTTCTCCATCTTCTCCAGGGAAAGTAAAGCATTCTGAAAGAATATAATGGGGCGAAAGAGAAAGGAAATGCATTGCTAATATATGACATCAAAGCTGAATTTAAACCTCGGAACATCATGCTCTAGCAGACAATATACAGAGAAGCCCTCAAAGATACAAACTTAAAAGTTAGACAACTGTAGCATCAGTCTTTTTTTAATTGTAAAAATTACTTATTTTATGTATGTTAGTGTTTGCCTGCCTATATGGATGAGCACCATGTATGTGCCTCTGAAACTGTAGCTGTAGATCATGTGATCTGCCATGTGGATGCTGGGACCTAACCCAGGTCTTCCGCAAGAGCAACCAGTGTTCTTAACTGCTGAGCCATCTCTCCATCCCTGTTGTTGTCTGTTTGAGGCAGGGTCCCATGAAGCACAGCCTGGTTTCAAACTTACTACATAGTCAAGGATAACCTTGATCTGATTCTCCATCATGCCCGGCTCACCCTTGCTTTTCCATTGCATGGGGTAGCTGTCTGGAGTATCATATGGGAAATGTAATGGTTCTCAGCCTGTTTATATGCTTGGGGGAATTAGACAGGACACCAAGGCTCAGTCAGCGCCTGCTTTCAGAGATTTTTACTTAATTGGTGCGTGTTGGGCCTGGGCAACAATATTTTAAATTGTTGATGTCTCCAAAGTGATACTAAGTACAGGCTTGGACTTCTGAGATAGTGATGCACAGGACATTGTTGAGGCCCTTTTTGTTCCTTAGGTTTTTTTTTTTGAGACAGGATTTCTCTGCAATCCTGGCTGTTCTGGAACTTGCTCTGTAGACCAGGCTGTCTTTGAACTCAGAGATCCGCCTGCCTCTGCCTCCCCAGTGCTGGAATTAAAGGCGTGTGCCACCACCGCCTGGCTAGTTTTGTTTTGTGAGACAAGATCTCACTACTCAGCACAAGCCAGCCTTAAAACTAACAATTCTCCTTCCTCAGCTCCTCACCCCTCCAAGTGTCGGGATGACAGAATGAGAAGCCACAACTACCCAACTAATAATGTCCAATTCTTTTCTTTTTTTAAGCTGATGGAGGTCAAACACTGGGCCTTGCACATACCATGCAAGAAATCAGACACTGAAATGATGAGAGCAGGTGTTACCTGACACCACAGCAGCCGTCTCTGTTTCCAGGGACTCTGAGATCTCTGCCTGTTTAGAATGGAGATGTACAGGTTCTGAAGATGACTATTACTTCCCCAGAATCCAAAGACATCATTCACTTAGTAGGCATTTTTTTTGCTATGATATTCTAAATTGTCTCTTGCCAGGGATCTGAGAAGATACAATTTCAGAATCACCAGAGGAAGCAGAAGGAATTCAGAAACCTTGGTCAGTACTGACCTATGGAGTCCACCAAGAACAGTACAAACTATTTATTAAGACAGTGCACAGCACGCCAGGCATGATGACGCACATCTTTAGTTTCAGCACTCAGGAGGCAGAGGCAGGTGGGTTTCTGAGTTCAAGGTCAGCCTGGTCTACAGAGTGAGTTCCAGGGCTGCATAGAGAAACCCTGTCTTGAAAAACAAAACAAAACAAAGTAAAAGGGTTTCTCTGTGTAGCCCTAGCTGTCCTGGAACTTACTGGCCTTAAACTTAGAGATCCACTGCCCTGCCTGCCAAATGTTGGGATTAAAGGCATGTGCCACCACTACCCAGCCAATAAACAGTACTTAAATGGTTCTTCATCTCCCTTCCCCTTCTCCCATCTCTCTCTCTCTCTCTCTCTCTCTCTCTCTCTCTCTCTCTCTCTCTCTCTCTCTCTCTCTCTCTCTCTCTCTCTCTCTCTCTCTCTCTCTCTCTCTCTCTCTCTCTCTCTCTCTCTCTCTCTCTCTCTCTCTCTCTCTCTCTCTCTCTCTCTCTCTCTCTCTCTCTCTCTCTCTCTCTCTCTCTCTCTCTCTCTCTCTCTCTCTCTCCAGGGTTTCACTTCCATGGGCTGGCTTTGAATTCTTGGTTATCCCCCTGTCTCGGCACTCCCCAGAGTGGGAATGACAGACATAAGATACTGCCATTCTCAGACTTTTAGATGTCTGATTCACACATTTTAAAAACCAGAGGTTGCAGGACGTCAGGGTGCATGCCTTTAATCCCAGCACAGGTAAGCAGATCTGTATGAATTTGAGGCCAGCCTATAGTGAGCTCCAGGCCAGCCAGGGCTACAGACCAGTTCCCCTTAAAGAAAAAAGAAACAAACAAAAAACCCCAGAGGGCTGTAAGTATGATCAGCTGTGAGAAACTTAGTCCTAGTCTTTTCACTCCATTTTCCCAGAACAGAGAACAAAGTGTCCTTGACTAATTAATTGAAAGACTTCAGAAAGATGAGATTTTCTTTTTCCTTAGAAAGGGTGGCGGGGTGGGGACCAGGTCTGGGGCTGTAGTCCAATTGGTAGACAGCATTTGCCTAGCATTCATGCAGTCCCTCCACGGTACCTACTAAACTTGCTTGGTGACAGAGACCTATAATTCTAGCACTCAGGAAGTAAAGGTGGGAGGGTTCGGAGAGTGAAGCCATCCGTGGTTACTGAGTGAGCTGGAATTCAGCCTGGAAGCCTAAGACTCTGGCTCCAAAATGGAGGAGGAGGAGGAAGGGGGGTGGGCGGGGGAGCAGGCATCTCAACAGTGAAAAGTACTGATTTGCTAATTATTATCACAGAACAGTCTTTGTTTGTTCACAAAGACACCCTGAAAAATAGCTCTTAAACAGCCAGTGATGGAAATGAAGATGCCGTTTCTTTTATTAAAAAGTTTCTCTAATCAGCGTATATTAATTATAAACAATAATGGATTTCATCATGGCATTTTCACAAACTCCTCCCCCAAGGAAAGCATTTCTGTAAAGCATTTTTCTTTGGAAACCAGCAGTTTCACTAGAATAGCCCCCTTAGATAAGGAAGCCATTCACCAATTTTTTTTTTCCGAGACAGGGTTTCTCTGTATTGTTTTGGAGGCTGTCCTGGAACTGGCTCTGTAGACCAGGTGGCCTCGAACTCACAGAGCTCTGCCTGCCTCTGCCTCCTAAGTGCTAGGATTAAAAGCATGTACTACCAATGCCCGGCAGCGACATCAATCTTAAAATTGCACAGCCAATTCACAAAGAGGTAGACCTTTCCCTATTAATTTTAAAGCACTTTAGGAACTGGGCATAGTGGTACATACTTATAAATTCCAGCACTCCCAGGAGGCAGAGGTAGGTGGATTTATGAGTTCTAAGTCACCCTGGTCTACATAAGCAAGTTTCAGACTATCCAGGGCTAAACAGTGAGACTCTGTCTGAAAAAAGAAGCATCATATGGGCCAGATCGGCAGGGCAAAGGAGTGTGCTGCCAAGTTGAGGGCTGGAGTTTGATTCCTGATTTCTCTAAGCTGTCC
Source organism: Mesocricetus auratus (assembly GCF_017639785.1). Lineage (NCBI taxonomy): Eukaryota > Metazoa > Chordata > Mammalia > Rodentia > Cricetidae > Mesocricetus > Mesocricetus auratus. The sequence goes on along the minus strand of NW_024429206.1, from coordinate 20,090,910 downwards.
TCTGACTTACACACACACACACACACACACACACACACACACACACCACAAAGTGAACAAATCAATAACATAAAAAGCTTTAGGAGGGCTGGAGAGATGGCTCAGAGGTTAAGAGCACTGACTGCTCTTCCAGAGGTCCTGAGTTCGATTCCCAGCAACCACGTGGTAGCTCACAACCATCTGTAATGAGATCTGGTGCCCTCTGCTGGCACGCAAGTGTACATGTGGGAGGAATACTGTATACACAATGAATAAATCTTAAAAAAAAAAAAAAGGCTTTAGGAACTAGGCTCTTATTTTGCCACATGTGAGATCTCAGAAAGTGCCCATTGAAAATGAATGAAAATGACCTTAAGTTTCAAACTCAATGATCTCAAAGCCAAAGGTGACACAAAAAACTACATTCATCCGGGGGAGAGAAGCTCATTGGGCAAGAGCACTGGCTTTGGGAAGAGCATTGGGTAAGAGTCTTACCACCCACACCATGGGGTACAACTCAAGGCCAGCCAGAGGTATATAGTAATCCCGTACCCATCCACTGACAGTGCTGTGGCTGGGGAGGCAGCTAGGAACGTTTACTGCTCTTTCAGAGGATCTGGATTTGGTTTTGATTCCTAGTATTCATAAGGGGCTGCTTACAATCACCTGTAATTGTGGCTCTAGGTGACCCAGCATCCTCTTTGGCCTTTGAGAGCACCTTTACACATATGGACACATTCCCACATAGATGTACACATATATACATGATTGAAAAAGAACATATAGGGATCTCACTGTGCAGCTCTGGTTGGCCTCAAACTCACAGAGATCCAACTGCCTTTGCCACCTGTGGGCTGGGATTAAATGTGTTCACCACAACAGGCTAAATAAGTTTCTTTGTTACATGTCTTCAAAGGTTTTGTGTTGTGATGTACGTTATAAAACGCACCAAAATTCCCATCAGATAGGAAGCATGGTGATATATATTGTGTGTTATGTTTCCCAATGTTTTACGGTATTTTTATGTGCTCTCCTTACACGTTTACATGAGTTCCAGGGATTGAATTTAGTGGCAAACACTTTATTCTTGGAGCCATCTCATCAGCCCAAGTATTTACATGTTGTTCATGTAAGAGTTTAAATATGAAGAGATTTTGACATCTCAGACCTTGTGAGACACCTCATTTACATTTTCCTTGTTCAGAAAGCACTTTTTTTCCTCACTGTAACTGTCCAGGGGCTCATCTTCATATCTCATTGATGTGGGATATTAATATTTCCTGACAGCAGGAACTACATCTGCCTATTCACTCTTCAATTTTCTTTCCTTCCTTCTCTCTGTCTCTGTCTCTCTCTCTTTCTTCTTTCTTCCTCTTTCTTTCTTTCTTTCTTTCTTTCTTTCTTTCTTTCTTTCTTTCTTTCTTTCTTTCTTTCTTTCTTTCTTTCTTTCTCAAGACAGGGTTTCCTTGTGTAGCTCTGGTTATCCTAGAACTAGCTCTGTAGACCAGGCTGGTCTCCCCCTGCCTCTGCTTCTCAAGTGCTGGATTAAAGGTGTGCGTCACCACTGCCCAGCCACTGTTCTGTTTCAATGCCCAGTGACTGGCAATAAATACTTGCTAAAAGAATACACGAAAGGGTTTTAGTGTCTGTGTTTAAATTGTTTTTGTTTTGAATTTTTATTTATTTTGAGATAGGATCTCATGTAATCCCAGGCTGGCTACGGTGACAGAAAAATGGCAGATACTCTGTATGTATATAACAAGACACTGACATAAATTATAATACAATGTAGCAATGCACCAGGGAACCACTAACTTGGTCTAGTAAATGCTTTCGTTCTACATGTAATTACCAGTGATGTAAGGGTTTACTATATCTCTAGTTTTACTATGATTTATATTAGATTTATCTCAAATACACAATATAATGTATTTCAGAGACCAAAAAAAGTAAAACGGCATCAGTTTTCTACACGGGGTATACAAATGTTTTTTATTTTTTTATTTTTTTGAGGTACGACCTCATGCAGGTCAAGCTGGCTTCAAGTGTATCATTAGGTGTCATCTGATAGAGAAATACTGCACAGTGTCTGTGAGTGATCCTGTGTTGGGTAGTTAGCACCTGGCTTTACTAGGGTTGATCTGAGCCGCATGGTGGCGCAGTCTGGTTAATCCCAGTTGCAAGAGGACTGCAAATTCAAGACCAACCTGAGCAACATAAATTCTACCTCAAAATTTAAAATATAGAGGGAGAAGAAATAGCTGAGGTTACAGCTCTCAGTAGTAGAGCATGAGGCAAGCTCTGGGTTCAACCCCCTATACCCCCAAACAAACAAACAAATGAAAGATCTGTTTAATTAAGGTTAAACCAACTATGATCACTTAAGACAGATACAGAGATAGAAAGTACAGGGCCAGCCGTGGTGGAGAGAAACAGGGAAAGCAATTTTCTAGTAATAGCATAGGAAAGACTTCACGTGCGGAAGACCTAAGTCCCCAGAGGGACACAGGGTAGGAATGTCTTGGAGAGGGGCTCAGCGGGATGCCCGGATCAGTGCGGCTAGGAGTCCGCTGGCTTCCACCCTCTCCCGGGGTGCTTGGCACTCACTAGTCTCCAAAGACAAAGGGCCCTGGGGGAGGCTCCGCCCCCGTGACGCCGAGGCCACCGCTTGTCTGGACCCGGGAGGGAGAAGGTGCTGAGGACACTGACGGTCCTGACGGTTTGAGTCAATGATATCCGGTGACTGGGCCCCTGGACCAGCTGACCACGCCTGGCCTTTTCCACTGCCCGGGCGCAATGGCTACGGAACTGGGGTTTAGGAGCTTGAGCGCACATGCGCCAGGATGCCTGGAGATGCCCTCCCCACCTTGTCCCAGCTTCTAAGGGCTCAGCTAGGCAAGTCTGCCTTTTCCTAAGGGGTCTGTAGACCTCCGACACCCTCAGTCTTCCACAGGAGTTTCCTGTTCTGAGTGTCTTTAATGGGTGAGCCCAGGACCTGGAGGACAGCCGTTGTCAGTCAGAAACCTTACAAGGCGACAACTCAGACGTAATTCACCCCATCCTGGAGTCATTCTCGTCCCCTCCACCCCACTGCCACTCTTACATAGATTACTAAAATATATGAGAACTCTAATCACAGGTCGACTGAATGGAATTCGTGTGTGTGTGTGTGTGTGTGTGTGTGTGTGTGTGTGTGTGTGTGTGTGTGTTCGTTCCGGAGCCACTGAGGATTAAGTTCAGGTATCTTCTCTACTGAGTTATAACCTCTGTCCTTTTTCCATTAATTTTTAAAAAAGATTTATTTATTTTATTTGTATGAATGTTTCACCTGCATGTACACGCGTGCACAATGTGCCTGGTGCCTGCTGACATTAGAACGTATCTTACCCCTGAAACTGTGTTATGGGTCCCAAGAGCAAAAAATCACTTTTTTGTTTGTTTGCTTGTTTATTTTATTTTTCGAGACAGGGTCTCTCTGAATAGCCTTGGCTGTCCTAGAACTTACACTGTAGACCAGCTCAAGGCTTGAACTCACAGAGATCTGCCGCCTCTGCCTCCCCAGTGCTAGAATTAAAGTCGAGCATCACCAATGCCCAGACAAAAGGCCCTCAGTCACTGAGCCATATTTCCAGTCCTGTATTTGTTTATTTTTTCCTTCCTTTCTTTATTTCTTTTTCTCTTGTGAGACAGGTCTCCCTAAGGTACCCAGACAGGCCTGGAACTTGCCATCCTGGGTCCGGAGCATCAAGCTCAGCTAGAAGGGAATTCTTGCTCACCTTGAATTCAGGGAGTCAGTGTTCTTTCTCTGCCCCACATCTGTCCCCCCTTTCTTATTTGCTCTGAAACAGCTTTTTTGCTAGCTCAGGCTGGCTTGGCATTCACATCCTCGTTCAGCTCACCACGTGCTGGGATTACAGGTGGGAACCACCAGGGCCATGCTAAATTTAGCACTCTTAATTACTAAAATCGAACGCAAAGAGGGGCTCGACAATTAATGCTAATTATAAACAGAATTTTACATATTTCATCTTTGAAAAGCTTTTAAGAGAGGGGCTGTCAGAGACTGATCCGCAGGAATACAATTGAACTTGAGTGTGCTCATTGCTTGGAATGCATTTCTGTAGCTCTATAATACTCTTCTGTGGAGGCTTGCCCTTTAAACATGTCCTTAATGCAGATTAATGACATTCACTTGAAGGTTAGGTGGGAGCTCCTCAGGCACAGAAATGGAATTTGATATAGCATAATGTCTTTTCAGTGTCATAGTGAGAGACCTACCTGACTCCATTTTGAAGGCAGGAGACACTGTGCTGTATTTTTAAAAATAAGTTTCTATTAAATGTGAGAGTTGAGTTGCTCTCTGTGTCCTGGAACCAGACCTTCCCCAACACATGACCTTGATTTTTTTTAGGATTAAAAAATTTCCTTGATTTTTTTTAGGATTAAAAAAATTTCCTTAATGCCCCATTGTCTCCCTTCTGTAAAATTGTAAAAATGATTTTAGTCCTCAAATGGGGCACCAGAGGTGAATTCAGGGCTGCTCTCTTTAACCCGACTCAGGAGGCAGTCTCTGGCCAGCTAGCGGGTGCACCCCAATAAAAAGCAAGCTTGCTTCAAATTCAGCTCAAATTGTGGTAGTGGTCTTATTCTCACACCCTGGGGATTAATCATAGAAGGCTGAAAATGCTACAAGAACTATAGTTTGAGCTTGGAAAGTAGTCTCTGTTTTAGGTGTGTGTGTGTGTGTGTGTGTGTGTGTGTGTTGTGTGCCTGTGTGAAGAGGACAAAGGAGGCTGTTGGAAGTTCTCTATCACTCTCTCCCTTGAGATAGGGTCTCTCACCAAAAACCAGAGCTGGCTGCTAGTTATCAAATCCCAGCAATCCCCTGTCTCCATTCTCAGAATTACAGGTTTGTGGTGGGGAATGGGATCTGTTGAGGGATAGAATAATTGTAACGGTATATTGCTGTTTTACCTTGTCTGCTTAAGGCACCTGATTGGTCAAATAAAAGCTGAGCGGCCAATAGCTAGGCAGAGGAGGGATAGGCGGGACTGATGGACAGAAATAAAAAAGGGCCTGCCTGCTGGGGGCCAGCCAGCCAGCCATGGAGGAAGCGGGAGAGCAGGATGAACCGTACATAGGTGAGGTGAACCAGTCTCAGGGCAGCACATAGATGAATAGAAATGGGCTAATTTAAACATAAAAAAAAACCTAGCTAGAAACAAGCCTATGCTGAGGCCGAGCATTCATAATTAATAAGAAGTCTCTGTGCCCTTATTTGGGAGCTGGTTGGTGACCCAAAGGAAGTTCCAATGGCAGGGATCTGGCTTCAGATCCTTATGTTCATGTAGCAAGCACTCTTACCCACTCATTCACTCCAGTCATCTCCCCAGAATCTTCTTTAACAAACAAGCAAGCATGGTTTCATATAGCCGACAATAGCCTTGAACTCAGTAACTAGTCAAGGATGACTTTGAATGTCTGGTCCTCCTGCCCCCACCTCCTGAGTGCTGGGATTACAGGCCTGCATCATCACGTCCTGTTTATGTGGTGCCGAGGACCAAGCCCAGGACGTACCACACGCAAGGCAAGCACTTTGCCAAGGTTGTACCTGCTTCTGTGCCTTCGATGGGAAGGGGCTTGTTTTCAGGACACCTTTCCTATTGTTCTAACACAGAGAGGGAGGCTTCCGTTTCTCTTGATCAGCGATAGCCTGCTCTTCAATACTTGCCTCTGCAGCAACTTCAAACGTGTAAGTGCTTTTTCTCTCCCAGAGATACATTTTACGTATCCTTCCGCCCAGTTCTTTGGCCCTCTTTATTGTAGACCCGGACTAGCCCAGTAAACGGTAGCTACACCACAGCCTGGCTGTTCTCCTGTCTTGGTATCACCTCCATCAAACAACCACCCCACACTTTTGATGTTCAACCTCGATAAGTTCTCACAACACCGGTAGAAAGGTAGCCAGAGTCTTGGCGAGAATATCATAGAAGAGTTGAAGTGCACTTCTGGGTTTTGAAAACTCACCATTCCCTGAGCTCAAAAACCCACTCAAAATCCCACCAATCCCTGGCTTGCCCCAAGCTCAGGAGTTGAAATCCCACCAATCCCCACCCTGGGAATCTCACCCCCCCCCCCCAAGAAACCCTCTCTAAGCCTGCCTCCCCCTCAGTTCCGTGTTGCTTCTCCCCTGAGCAGAGGCAGTCACCCTTTTGTGTTTTCCCCAATAAATCTCTTGTGTGAGGTTTCTCGTGTGCTGTGACTTTGTGGTATTCCTCGGCTCCCGGCTGCCAGGATGCATTTCCGTTCAGAGCTTGAACACTTCCACTGGGAAAACCTTTCCCCTCAGAGATGTAACATTTACATTCCCTATCCCAGTTCTTCAGAGACTCCTTATCCTCCCCCTCCCCCCCCCCAAAAAAAACCACGAGATGGACCCACACTGTCTATCTTTGTCTCAACATTCTTGTCTTCCAAGCTCCTACCAGATGGCTCGTTAATTTCTGCTTATGGTAGTCAAGGACTTTTCTGGCCTCAAATTTCAAACTCTAACATGTTTTTCCTACAAAGGCCTAAGAATCACATGGTCAGTTTTTATTACAGCCATTGTCCTCTTTCTCCATACCACCTTCCCCATTAGTTACTGTCTCTGTGGTTGTGATACAACACCCTGTCAGGGAGGAAGTGTTCATTTAGGCTTGGGAGAGTCACAAGGCTAGAAGCTTGAAGTAGCTGGTCACCTTGCATCTTGTAGCCAAGAAATTTCCTCTTTTCTGCGCAGCATGGGACCTAAGGCTGGGAATGGCGTGACCCACTTTTATGTGGACTCAATCTTCAGAGGTTGAGGTAGATAATACTACACAGGCCGCAACACAGGCTAACCTAATTTAGATAATCACTCATGGGCACCACCAGTGGCTCATTTCTTAGGTGTTTCTAGATCCTGTCAGGTTGACTGTATAAGCCATTATACACACTATGACAAACTATACCCTCAAAACTGTGAGTCAAACAACCACAGCCCACCCTTAAGCTGCTTTTGTTAGCCCCCCAGTGAGAAAATAAAATAACTAATATAAGGGATAGAAGGGATCCCTTCCTTCCTCTCTTTCTTTTTGAGACAGGGTTTTTCTGTGTAGTCCTGGCTGTCATGGAACTCACTCTGTAGACCAGTCTGTCCTCAGATCCACAGAGTTTTGGCTGCCTCTGCCTCCCTCCCGGGATTAAAGGCCTGCACCACTGTCTAGAGTATAGCATCAGAGAGGCTTCCTCCAGCTACTGATGGAAACAGATGCAGAGGCCCACAGGCAAACATTAAATGGCAGAGCTTGGGGAATCCTGCGGAAGCGGGGAGAGGAAGGATTGTAGGAGCCAGAGGGACAAGGACACCATAAGAAAACCCACAAAATCAACCAACTAGGGCCCATAGTGGGAAAAAAAGACCAAACTGACAACCAGGCAGCCTACGGGGGTCTGTCCTAGGCCCTCTGCATATATGTTACTGAGTACCTTAGTCTTTTGTGAGGCTCCCAACGGTGGGAGCAGTGGCAGTCACTGACTCTTTTGCCAGCTCTTGGGACTCCTTTCCCCCCACTGGGTCGCCCCCTCCAGTCTTAACACAGGGTAGGTGCCTAGTCTCATTACCTGCCCTTTCCTGAAGGGAAATGGAGGAAGGGTGGATGGAAGGGGGGGGGCTAGCTGCAGTGGGGATGTAATCTATGAGAGGGAGGAAGGGGGGATGTTCAGAGTCAGATGACAACGGCTCTCTTCTCAAGGTGACTCTGGCTTCAGCACTCTGGAGTTTTGCTGGGAGATCATGAGAGATCTTTTCCCAAAGTAAGACACTTGTGCTGATTTCGGTAACTCCCCAGCCTTACTGTGAGGCTTCGGAAACTCCCCCAGAACTGGGACCGCCAGCATCTGTACCGATAAGGGTGTTCTGAAACTCCCTTTCTGAGCTTATCCGGGCCAAAGGGAGCCTCCCCACTCTTTACAGATAGGGAGCCAGGACTGCAGATGCCAGGATAACGTGTTTATCTCTGGATGCGGCTGTAGTCGCGTTTCTGAATCCTGCAAGCTTCCTCTCTCGTGGATGTCCCGTGGTCTTCCAGGGTCATCTGCCTCAGGGTGCGGCTATAGAATTGTTACTTTGATTCTCCCCGGTGATGGAGGAGCTGGTGAATGATGGGGCCCCTGTTACGCCATCTCCTCTTCCTCTTTGTTCTCAACATCGACGTCCTCTCCCTCCCGCTCCCCTCCTCCTCCTCCTCCATTTTTTCCCCCAGTCTTGTTATGTAGCCCACTATGCATCTCAACTGAAACTCGCTAAGTATCTCAAACTGGCTTCGGACTTGCAGTTCTCCTGTCTTGGCTGGGATTCCTGACGTGCGCCAGTAAAAGCCTGTCTCGGTTATGTTCCTTGCTGTCACATACCACGACTGAACAATCAAGTGTCTGTCAGTTGTCCTTGCAATTCAAACTGGAAAGCCCCCGAAATGGACCCACCGAGTAGTTACTGTCTTTGTCCTAACTCAATCCCAATGATGGTTTCCTTCCAGACACCATCTGATTAGGTAGACGCAGAAACGTCTTACGGTAACTCACTTTGATTTTCTTCTTTGCCGCCCACACGGTAAATTACAAGATGATCAATACTACAATTTGGCAGGCACTGGCGAGAGTAACAGTAAATTTATCCACCATTGCCTTTGAATCACTGGTGTAAATCTCAACACAGTAGAGAAGGCAAATCATATCCTAGCATTGTTAGGAAAAAAAAAGTGATCTCATGGGTACCCCATTTTGAGAGATTCTTCTTGATATTTAAAACATATTTTCTATTATTTTTAGCTCTCTGTGTGTGTGTGTGTGTGTGTGTGTGTGTGTGTGTGTGCGCGCGCGCGCGCGTGTTTATACGTGAGCATGCGCACATGAGTGCTGGTGCCCATGGAGGTGAGAAGTGTGGAATCATCTGGAGCTGGAGTTACAGATGGTTGTAAGCTGACTGATGTGGGTGCTGGGAACCGAACATGGGTCCTCTGGAACAGCAGCAAATGCTCTTAGTCACTGAGTCATCTCTCCAGCCCTCTTCTGCTCTAGGTTTATGTGCTAGAAAAAAATGCCTTTATTTCTTTAAGGCATTGGTAACTAGACTTTTATTATTTATTTGTTTTTTTTTAATTGGACAAAGCTGAAGTTTATTAAAACACATTTTCAGCATAGGTGTTAAGTACAAGAATTAAGAGAAAGAGAGGCCATTGAGAAAAAAGTAAGACTCTCGAGAGACCATAGGTATGGGCTTCTCAGAGGAGAGCTGTGATCACATGATTAGGAATTAGGCTTTTAAATACAAGGCTTGCATTTCTATTTTAGCAGACTTACCATAATGTCACCAGCTATGCAGACGGAGTCACTCTTCAATTTACAGTTATGTACTTAAATATTTTTTGAGACAAGGTCTCAGATAGCTCTTGTTGGACTCATACTGAATGTGCTGGAGAGTTTTATGTCAACTTGACACAAGCTAAAGTCATCTGAGCAGAGGGAACCTCAAGTAAGAAAATGCCTCCATGAGCTGGAGTTGTAGGCAAGCCTGTAAGGCATTTCCTTAATTAGTGATCAATGGGGGAGGGCCCAGCCCATTGTGGGTGGTGCCATCCCTGGGCTGGTGGTCCTGGAGTCTATAAGGAAACAGGTGGAGTGAGCCACGGGACGGGGGGAGGGGCGAGCTAGGGGGGGGGAGCCACAGGGAGTGAGCAGCACCCCTCCATGGCCTCTGCATCAGCTCCTGCCTCCAGGTGCCTGTCCTGTTTGAGTTCTTGTCCTGACTTCCTTTGATGATGAACAGCAATATGAAGTTTAAGCCAATAAGCCCTTTTCTCCCCAACTTCCTTTTTGGTCTTGGTGTTTTACTGCAACAATAGAAAGCCTGACTAAGACATGGACCAATATCGGAAAATGATCTTGAACTCCTGACCCTCCTGCCTCTGTCTCCCAAGTGCTGAGGTTATAGGCATATGCCACCAAACCTGGCACTTAGCTTTATAAGAAGGTTATGAAACAATCTTGTTTTTTAGCTTTTGAAACACTTATTACTGATTGTAGAGAGGGACTGAAAATAATGACAATGGCCAACATTAGATTTCTATCAAACACATACAGAAATTTCACATGTGCTAGAGTAAATTATGTAGTAGTAGAACAGAGGCCATTTGTAAGAGAATCTCATTTAACATCAAGGAAACCCAAGATAAACTTATGTACTAGTGTTGAACAATCCCCAGGTATGTCAGATGAAACAGAACCACCCTTTGTTTTGATTTTGTTTTATCCACACATAATATTTTTTCTAAAAACATGTCTCATGGGGGTTAGAGAGATGGCTCCACAGTAGGAGTCTTTTCTGTTTTTGCAGAAGACCTGGCTTTCCCAGAACTCACATGGCAGCTCACAAGTGTCTGTAATTCAGTTCCGGGGCATCCAATGTCCTTCTCTGACTTCTAGGACACCGGACTTGTACATGGTGCACATACATACATGTTCAGGCAAGACACTCAAATACGTAAAACAACAACACACAAATCCTTTTAAAAGGTCCCATAGCCTTAGCATCTTTGTGCTGTTCTCAAAAGTGGGCTAGCGTAGCCTTCTCAGAGCATTCTGCTTACACATCAGGACAACACCTCCTTTTGTATGCCACCTCCCTTGTTCCCAACTGTTGCAAATGCAGTGGATATCAGTTCGGCCCAAATCTGCAGATAGCAAGGGAGCGGACACCAGCCTCTGAGTCAGTTCAGACTGTGCGCATAGTGCGGCTGGAACCTGGGGCAAGTAAGTCACTTGGTGTCCTGAGTCTGACGATCGTAGATGTCCTCTAAGTACTGCAGGAGGTACAGCGCCCGGCGCTATGCTAGGCGCATCAAGGCGCTTCTTAAAGGAAAAAAATTGGGTTTGGCTTGGTTCCTAAAGAATTCGTGTAGATTTTAGAAGCCTGTTTTCCTTTGTCAATGTCCTAATTTCACCCCTTCCCGATTTTCCTTCATCCTCTGGGTGCTTATACTTCAGCGTCCAAAAGTCATTCTGAGTGTCTGCCTTCTTGTCTTATCACTTCTTCTTACCATGCTCAGAGCCCTTTACATGGAGGACTGAGTATAGTGTTATGCATGTACGGAATGTCACAGTGAAATTCATCACTGGTTAAAACAATCTATGGAAAGATGATCTCTGTAACTTCTTGATTTGAAGCAAGTTTATCTTTCTTTTCCTTTTGTGTATCATTTAAGTGATTTTACTTTACATATTGGCTATGTTATTGAGTGCACACAAGCTTGTTTAGGATGAAAGATACAGCTTCAAACAAATTGGGAGTGGGAATGGAATGAGAGTGTTTGTGGTAGTTTTTGTAATAGATTTCTCTATTGATGTAAGTTAGGTTAGAGAATATAACCGTTGTGGGCAGAACTGACCAAGTTTTCTCTATTTCAGCCCTTTCGGTCTGGCATGGCAGAAACACCAATGAACGTGTCAACACCAACGCCCGACAATGAAGACACAGTTAAGTATACCTTTCAAATACAATTATGCATTGTGTATTTCAATAAGTAGTTTCAAAATATTGACTATAAGTTGATTCAGGTCTGTTAGCAAAGGAAGCTTGTTATCTTTGGAAATGAATGAACTTTACTACAGATTAGATTTAAATGTAAAGGATGATTTAAATTATTGCTAACATGTTTCTTTCTTTCTTTACTTTTTTCTTTTTGGTTTTCAAAAATGGTGTTTCTCTGTAGCTTTGGAGCCTGTCCTGACACTTGTTCTGTAGACTGGGCTGCCTCGAAGTCACAGAGATCCGCCTGCTTAGGATTAAAGGCATGCGCCACCACTGCCTGGCCATTAACATGCTTGTTGACTCCGTTTATCTTTTTTCTTTTCTTTTTCTTTTTCTTTTTGTGCAAAAACATTATTCTCATTTAGAAGCTAAGGAGACTAAATCAAAAATTAAAATCTCCCTAAAGGTGTCATTAGTTTTGTATCACTGTAACAAAGTACTTCTTGGAGGTAGATGTGTAGAGACTTACTCACTGTCCTCTGCTATTCTATTGTCCCCACACCCCCCTGTACCCCTCCTCTCTGGATCGGAAATCTAAGGAAGGGTAGGAGGCTCTGTTCCAGCTGTGTGGGATCTGCCTCTCTGACAGCTACCTACAGTGGCCACAGGGTCCCTAAGACCCTGGGATTCTAGTCAATCAATCTCCTGTCATAGGAATAGCCGGAAAAGATTTTCTTCCATCCTGTAGTTTGCTTCTTCGCTGTCAATCATTTTCTTTGCTGTGCAGAAGGCTTCTAATTTATTACAATCCTACCTACCAATCTGTCTTCCCCAGATCTGGATATTCTGGGACTTAATTCCCAAAAGTAGTTGCATGAATGACTTGCAATGTCTTTTTCCAGAGTCTTCCAGCCAGCTCTCTGAGCTGCAGGTCTTTTTTTTTTTTTTTTTTTTTTTTTTTGGTTTTTCGAGACAGGGTTTCTCTGTGGCTTTGGAGGCTGTCCTGGAACTAGCTCTTGTAGACCAGGCTGGCCTCGAACTCACACAGATCCGCCTGCCTCTGCCTCCCAAGTGCTGGGATTAAAGGCATGTGCCACCAATGCCCCGAGAGCTGCAGGTCTTAAAGGGACACATGCCTCGTTTACTTTATGTGTCACAGACCAGTTTCCCGCTGCAAGATATTCTCACTGGATTTGTATCAGATGTTTTTGACCAAGGGCTAACTGGGACTCATGGTTGATACCTGATGAGTCAGTAAAATACTGCTGAGGGTTCCCAGTGACAACAAACAAACCAGGAGTCATTGACTCCTGCAGAAGCAGGTTCAGGGTCTTCTCAAGATAGCTCTCATTATGCTACTGTAAGTACGATTTTGAAGAACACACTTCTTTTCTCTTTCTTTCTTTCTTTTTTTTGGGGGGGCGTGTTTTGAGACAGGGTCTCTCTGTATTGTTTTGGAGCCTGTCCTGGAACTTGCTCTGCAGACCAGGCTGGCCTCGAATTTACAGAGCTCCACCTGCCTCTGCCTCCCTAGTACTGGGATTAAAGGTGCGCGCTACCAATGCCCAGCAATCACACTTCTTTTCTATAAAAATATTTATTTGTTTTTATTTTATGTGTATTGGTGTTTTGCCTGCATGTCTGTGTGAGGGTACCAGATTCCCTGGAACTGGAGTTACAGACATTGTGAGCTGCCATGTGGGTGCTGGGGAGAGTAGCCAGAGCTCTTGACTACTGAGCCATCTCCCCAGCCCCTAACACACAACTTCTTGAGAGCCAGATTTCTGTGGGGATCCCACAGTCTGCTGACAGTTCATTTCAACCCAGTCCCACTCCTGTGCTGGTTCTGCTTAGGTTCTCATCTCTGTCCATGTTCTCAGCTGTGTGGCGGTGCAATCAGTTCTGGGGAACCCGCTGTTCCACTGTCTAAGGTTTCTTGAGCTTCCCCAAGCTTGTTTGCACCTTTTGGACTGTTCTCCAGTCATCTCGGTTCTGCCTGCAGGAGAAACTGGTCAGTGCCAGGTGCTCTGTCTGCCATCTTGGATCTGTCTAATGTCCTGCATTTCTTTGGGGTCTGTTATAATGTATCCCTTTTCATCTTTGATTTTGATTATTTAAGTCTTCTCTGTGTTTTTCTTAGTTTAGCCGAAACACATATTAGATAAATGAACTAAAACATTTTTAAGTTCTTTGTTGGCATTTCTTCAATATCATTTTCTTTGGGAACTGTTGCTGGAGAATTGCCATGTTCTTTTGAAATTGACAGTTACTAAAAAAAAAATATTTCCATCTGGCAGTGGTGACACATGCCTTTAGTCCCAGCATTTGGGAGGCAGAGGCAGGTGGATTTCCGTGAGTTTGAGGTCAGCCTGGTCTACAGAGAGAGTGCCAGGAGAGGCTCCAAAACGGCACAGAGGAACCCTGTCTCAAAAACAAATAAACAAACAAAGGAGTTTTTTGTTTGTTTGTTTTTCGAGACAAGGTTTCTCTGTGCAACAGTCCTGGCTGTCCTGGAACTCTCTCTGTAGACCAGGCTGGTCTCAAGCTCACAAAGTGCCTGCCTCTGCCTCCCTAAAGGCATGCCACCGCCACCTGGCGATATTTCCTTTCCTTTTCTTTTTTTTTTGGTTTTATGAGACAGGGTTTCTCTGTATTGTTTTGGAGGCTGTCGGTCCAGCCCGGCCTCGAACTCACAGAGATCCGCCTGCTTCTGCCTCCCGAGTGCTGGGACTAAAGGCGTGCGCCACCTAGGCCCGGCTCTGGCGATATTTCCTTTCCTTTCCTTTCTTTTCCTTTTCTTTCTCTCCCTCCCTCCCTCCCTAGATAGTGACATGTACTGCAGGTTCAAAACAAACCTTTTTTGCTGACAGAGTGGCCACAATACCACGATTACTGAACTTGACAACTGTTGTCTCGTTCCACAGGAATCTTTGTGGGTGCCCCCGGCACCGCTGGGACTGAGGGCAGTTGTTTCCAGCCCTTTGCTTCTGCAGGAGCTTCTGGTGTCTGTCCCATTAGCACAGCTCAACTCAGAAGTGCCACTGCTACCGTTGTCAGGCCGGCCACAGAAAGGGTACTGCACACTCAGGGCTGTGTGGACGACGCCTGCACCAACAGCTAGAATGTCCCCACCCCTCGTGTCCCTCAGCAGCAGGCTCTCTGCAACCCTATCGCAGCATGCACTGTCCCCAAAGCCATTAATTACAGCCACAGACGATGTAGAGAAACTGTCATGCCCAGCTGGAATCAAAGCCAAGACACGCACCAAACTGAAACACCAACCCACGTCCTCAGGAGAGAGCCATTTAGTGGGACACTTTTAAGTGTGGTCAAGACAACCACAGGCACAAATATGATTGCAGGCGTGTAAGAAATGTGGCCAGAAGCCGGGCGGTGGTGGCACACACCTTTAATCCCAGCACTCGGGAGGCAGGGAAAGGCAGATCTCTGTGAGTTTGAGACCAGCCTGGTCTACAAAGCTACACAGAGAAACCCTGCCTCGAATATAAAAAATAAAAAAAATATGACCAGATGCCAGGGAATGAAGGCTCATGCTTTTTAATCCCAGCACTCAGGAGGCAGAGGCAGGTGGATCTCTGAGTTAGAGGCCAGCCTGATCTCCAGATTTTCAGGACAACCTGGGTTGCACAGAGAAACCCTTTCTTGAAGAAAAAAAACAAAAACAAAACAAAACAAAACAAAAAACACAAGACCTGGGAAGAATCCTACAGTGTCTGACCACAGGGTGACTGATGACTGTCAAGAGGTCTGGACCTAGTCGGGCGTTGGTGGCGCACGCCTTTAATCCCAGCACTCGGGAGGCAGAGGCAGGCGGATCTCTGTGAGTTCGAGGCCAGCCTGGTCTACAAAGTGAGTTCCAGGACAGCCTCCAAAGCCACAGAGAAACCCTGTCTCAAAAAACAAAACAAAACAAAACAAAAAAGGTCTGGACCTGCCCTGGCCCCATTAATGGTACTCATGGGAAAAGACAGCCTGCTATTTTCAGACACATCTTGTCCTGCCTCTTAGATAGAATGTTATGGTCTATTCCAATCTTCTAAGTCAGCAGATCTCAACTTTCCTAACGCCATGACTGTTTAATACAGGTCCTCATGCTGTGGTGACCCCCGACCATAACATTATTTCGTTGCTACTTCATAACTGTAATTTTGCTACTGTTATGAATCATAATGTAAATATCCGATATGCAGGGTATCTGATACGTGACTCCAAAAGGGGTCATGACCCACAGGTTGAGAGCCGCTGTCAAGTTCACAGCCTCCCAGTCAGGAATGCTGCAGTTTATAATCACTCCCTGAGCCCATGGTCCATCAGCCCCGCACACTGCTGGAGCACAACCAGGGTTCATGCTGCTGCGGCTGCCTAGTGTCCGGTTGACTAAAGACCCAAGATTCCTGCGATGAGCTCCAGGTGATAGGGTGACAGTCCAACAGACAGCAGGCATGGATCTTCTGACCCTGCACTGAGCCAGAGGCTCCATCAATGGGCACTGGCTCAAGATGGGACTGTGGTAGTTGAGCCAGTGTTAGCTTCTACCCGCCCAACACCAGACTCTAAACGAAGTCCTGTGCTTACCATCTTGTTCAACTTTCCTTTCTCCTTCCTTCCTTCCTTCCTTCCTTCCTTCCTTCCTTCCTTCCTTCCTTCCTTCCTTCCCTCCCTTCTCCTTCCCTTCCTTTCCCTGTTCCTCCTTTTTTTTTTTTTTTCAAGTCAGGGTTTCTTTGAGTAAGAGCTCTGGGTGTCCTGGAACTCACTCTGTAGACCAGGCTGGCCTCGATCTCACAGAGATCTGCCTGCCTCTGCTCCCAAGTGCTGGGATTAAAGGGATGTGCCAACACCCACCACCCGGCTACCCTGGGATTTCTAATGGTGCTTTATTGTCTTCAATTTCTTATGAAATTTAGAAACATACCCTCTCAAAGTGTGATCAGAGGTTGATTCAATTTATTTATAACTAACATCAACATTTGAGTTCTTTTTGCAAAAAAAAGAAACTATACATTTGCATTGAGTAGACAGCGCAGTGATAACCAGTCCTGATTTTTAAAAACATATTCAGTGTAGTCCTTCCAAAGAATGTTATTTCTGATTCTAATGAGAACCGTTTTATTTGTTTTATCTAAGAACAATGAGAACATCCGTTGCTTAACCACTCTGGGCCATTTTGGGTTTGAATGTTTGCCCACGCAGCTGGTGAACAAATCCATCCAGAAAGGATTCTCTTTCAATATTCTCTGCGTGGGTAAGTGCCAGACGTGCATTTAAATTATTGTTTCGTTTGTCTCCTACTCATTTAAACTGATACCAAGCATTATAATATTGATGTTAATTCAGGAACATTTCTTCATATTTATATTGTTTTCCCCTTTCTTAGCTGCATTGTTTAAATACCTCAGAACACTCCAGGCTGGCCTGGTGACACATTTTTTCTTTTTTTTGAGACAGGATTTCTCTGTGTAGCCTTGGCTGTTCTGGAACTCCTCTGTAGAATAGGCTGGCTTCAAACTCACAAAGATCCTCTCATGCTGGTATTAAAATGTGGGCCACCACCTCCCTGATGTGATTTATGTTTTTAATCCCAGTGTTTGGGAGGCTGAACAGACAGATCTCTGTGAGCCTGAGGACAACTTGATCTACATAGCAAATTCCAGGGCAGCTAGGACTACATAGTCAGATCTTGCCTCAAAATTTTATTTTAACTGAAGACATTTCAGTGTTTTTCAAAATCTGACACAGTACAGTCCATTTTCTTTCTTTGCCACGATAGTGACTAAGGGAGTCCAAACCAGTATGAATACTTTCCAGGGACATCTCAGCGTGACTGTTCATTTATGTATTCATTGGAAACAAGTATCATTTTCAGTCAACAAACTCTAATTCTATACATTAGTAGAATATAATCTGTTGCTGTGATACTATCAAGTAGAACGATCAGACCAAGATAAATGAACATAGTCTGTAATTGGACATTTCCTGTTACAATCACCTGGTCCCAAATACAGACTCAGAGGCTGTATTTTATAAATTTATAAATTACAAATGCTTGGCCTATAGCTCAGGCTTGTTACTAGATAACTCTTACATTTAAATTAACCCATCATTCTATCTATGCTCAGCCATGGGGCTTGGTACCTTTTCTCAGTACAGCCTTCTCATCTTGCTTCTCTGCATTTTCCAGTGACTCTCTGACTCAGCCCTTCCTCCTCCTATCATTCTCTGCATCCAACCGTCCCACCCAATCTCTTCTTGCCCTGCTATCGGCCAATCAGTTTGGAGCATTATCCACAGCAATAGAGCTCCTATTCTCCTATCGTTTTAATAATGAGACATTTGAAATGCACTTTTTCATTAGCTGTAGTTAATCTGCTGTGCAATGAATATGAAAGCCTACTCCTGCGTATTTGTAACTATGTGTGCGTCTATTAATAAATCTCAGTTCTAGCCACAGCCTCTTGCGATGATTCTGCCCTTCCCATTCAGGAGTGTGACCAGTTAGAACCATTTAAACCACCCACTGAGGTTCAGCATGCCCTCACACCTCTGCAATGATGCGCTTATGTTTATTGCAGGAGAAACTGGAATTGGGAAATCAACACTGATCAACACACTATTCAATACTAATCTCAAAGAGAGCAAGTCCTCCCATTTCTATTCAAAGGTTGGACTTAAAGTGAAGACGTATGAACTTCAGGAAAGGAATATTCCACTGAAATTGACTGTTGTGAAAACAGTGGGGTATGGTGATCAGATAAGCAAAGAAGCCAGGTTAGTGTCTTCTTACAGTTTTTAAATTAATTTTTAACGTTAGCATAAAAGGTATTGGATTTCATTATGATGTGTTTTTTGTTTCTTTTTTTTTTAAGTAGAGGCCACTCATTTTTTCCTTCTCTCTCTCTCCCTCTCTCTCTCTTGAGATGGGGTTTCTCTGTGTAACCCTTGCTCTCCTCGAACTCTTGATCAGGCTGGCCTCAAACTTAGAGATCCACCTGCCTCTGCCTCCCAAGTGCTGGGATTAAAGACGTGTGCCACCACCACCCAGCAAAATGCATCGATTTTGTCAAGTGCCAAACTGTTTTTCCACACAAATGTTGATTAAATAGTAAGACATCAGACTCAGATTTTATTAATCTGTTGATGCTAAATGTTTCAACTAATAACTTTTTTTTTCCAGCTACCAGCCAGTGGTTGACTACTTGGATGCGCAGTTTGAGGCTTATCTCCAGGAGGAGCTGAAGATCAAACGCTCCTTGGTTGACTATCACGACTCCCGCATCCACGTGTGCCTCTACTTCATCTCACCCACAGGGCACTCCCTCAAGTCCCTGGACCTGATGACCATGAAGAACATCGACAGAAGGGTGGGTTTCGTCACCCCTCAGACTTCCAGGGTTCAATGGATGCTCTGAGATGACGATGCGTCGTGAGGAGTTTCTATGCAATTACTTTAGAATATGTGCATATGTTTAAACGTTTTTTCTGTTGCCCTTCAAAGCAGCCGAATGAACTTTCCAGGGTGCTTCAAACAAAATGCCATAGAGTGGATGGTCTAAACAATAAAAAATAATACTTTTTCACATAGTCCCAGAAGCTAGAAAATCAAGGTGCTAGCATTTATCTTCTTGGCTTGCAGATGGCTGTTTTTTTAAAAGATGTATTTATTTATTATGTATACAGTGTTCTGTCTGCATGTATCCCTGCAGGCCAGAAGACGGAGATTTCATTACAGATGGTTGTGAGCCACCATGTGGTTGCCGGGAATTGAACCAGGTCCTCTGGAAGAACAGCCAGTGCTCTTATCCTCTGAGCCATCTCTTCAGTCTGAGACCATTAAGTTTTTATTTATTTATTTATTTATTTATTTAGGTTTGTTTTTGGAGACAGAGTTTCTCTGTGTAGCTTTGGAGCCTGTCCTGGAACTCACTCTGTAGACCAGGCTGGTCTCAAACTCACAGAGATCCACCTGCCTCTGCCTCCTGAGTGCTGG
The DNA here is from genome assembly GCF_017639785.1 of Mesocricetus auratus. NCBI lineage: Eukaryota > Metazoa > Chordata > Mammalia > Rodentia > Cricetidae > Mesocricetus > Mesocricetus auratus. Next base: position 20,071,378 of record NW_024429206.1, on the reverse strand, counting down.
GACTAAAGGCGTGCACCACCACCGCCCAGCTCAAGTTTTTAATCTTAAAAATACCATTTGTAATATAGTTGCATAACGACACATTCTAAACTGTTGTATTTCCTCAGACAGGTTCTCCTGCCAGAATACTTTCATTTCTAACCTTATACATTTCTTCACTGCTTGAATTTATCATGAGCATGTATTCTCATAGAGGGTCAACTAAATTGGTATTTATATACGTATGTGTGTTTACATATATATCTCACAAGTTCAGATTAAATTTTGTTCATTTGATTAAGTTTTATAGTCATTTATTAGATTTTTTTCCCTTCTGGCTTAGCATAAATGTTTGGGAAAACATGGGATTTGCCCAAGGATTTGAAAAACATGCCTTGAGAATTCTAGAATAACCGCAACTGACATAAAGCTGACATGTATTCATCCGTACCATATTACAGGCTTAAACAGATACAGCTATGAATTGGGTAGGGCAAGGTTAAATGGAAGAGGGAACATTGGTTAATACGCATGTATGGAGAAGTGATTACATGAGTGACAGCTAAGAGAAAAACTCTCTCTCCCAACATTTTGACCAGAGGTCTTTTTGTCATTCGGTTTGATAAGTAATCGGTCTACTGCATCCTACTGCTTAAATTATGCTAATTCCAGAGGCGTTGGGAGCACGAGATTTGGAAAAGAAACAAGGTCAAGGCTTCTAAACCCGAGTTCTTGTAAACGATGAGGGCTCAAGATGGAGCTCAGGGTACAGCATTTATCTAGACCATTCAAGCTTTGAGGTTTTAATCCTCAGCACTCCCCAAACAAGAAATTCTCTGTGGCTGAGTATGATGGGGGCACACCTGTGGGTAACCCCAGCACTCTTCACCATATGCCGGCAAAGATCCTGTTGTAACAGCAGCCGCAACAACAAACACGCGCGCGCACATTCTTTTCCAGGTGTAGGGTCTAGACTGAAAAGCAGTGAAACCTGACCCTCCTCCCTTCTAACAGGTGAACATCATCCCACTGATTGCCAAAGCCGACTCCCTTTCCAAGAGCGACCTCCAGAGGTTCAAGAGTAGCATAATGAGTGAGCTGGTCAGCCACGGCATCCAGATATACCAGTTCCCGATGGAGGAGGACGAAGACGCTGCTCAAGTCAACCCCTCAATAAACGTAAGCTTCGTCTACTGATCACGAGCTCCCTTTCACACGGGAGACCCAAGAACGGTTTGTAATCTTATCTGCACGTTATTGTCGCTTGTACCAGACAAGAGACAATAAGCAATACATTTTCCTCAAAATACATTGTGGGGGAAATGTTTCTTCCCTCCCTCCTTTTCTTCCATTGTTTCAGTCCTTCCTGGCAGGGCTTCACGTGGTTCAGACTGGCCTTGAATTTTCTACATAGATGAAACTGATGCAGCCTAATTCCATCTCCTGAGTACTGGGATGACTGATAGGTGCCGCCGGGCTTGGTTTAGGCAGCGCTTGGGGTTCAAACTCAGGACTTTGTGCATGCAAGGCAAGCCCTGTCTCAACAGAACAATATCCCCAACTATTTAATTTCTTTATTTTGAGACATGCTTACTGTTGTGGGTCTAAGGCTCCAGAGCAATCCAAGCAGACGCAAGAGACTCAAGATTTTATGGGATTGGGCAGCACGACAGAAACTGACAGGTTGGAGATAATAGTACACCTGTGCCAAGTTAGATTGCAGCTTTCACCAATGAGGATTCAAAGATTAGGGACTTCCCTAGGAACATTTTCTGTGATACACTTATCTTATTCTCATTGGTTGGTTCACTCACGTGGGACAGGGCGGCTTGCCCACCATTCAAGTCTCACCTTGACAACCAGGAAGTCATTTGCCAAGGGAGGTCTGGGACGGTCTTGGGAACTTAAACTTTACTTATTCAAAATGGTACATAGTAATCCTAGCATTTGGGAGGCAGAGACAGGAGGTTTTCTGAGTTTGAGGCCTGCCAGGGCTGCATAATGACTCTTGTGTCAACAAAACAAAAAAACAAAAATAAATTGATCTAGATTTTAGTGTTCAATAGACTAAGATGTAAGCACCACATAATCATTAAAATTCAGTGGTTTTAATGTGTTCCCAGATACATGTACTTATCTTAGTGGACAGTTGTACAAGAGTTTCATCTCTTCAAAAATATGCCTTAGCCAGATTATAGGTGGTACTCGCCTGTAATCCTAGTATTTGCAAGATGGTTCAGGAGGGTCAGGAGTTCTGGCTCGTCCTCAGCGCCATAGTGAGTTCAAGGACAGACAATGTCTCAAAAAACCAACTCAAAGTCTCATACCCTTGTTACCTCTTGCTCCGCCTACCTCTCAGGTTCTGAACAGTTGCTGTCTTGTAATTACTTTTTAAAGTATTTATTTTTGAGACCACAATATAATTACATCATTTCCCCGTTTCCTTTCCTCCCTTCAAACCCTCCTTGCTCGTTTTTCAAATTCATGGCCTCTTTCTTCTTTAGTTGTATTCTCATATATATACATACACATACATGCCACATACAAACACAGATATGTCTATATTCTTAAGTATATAAGTACACTTGTGTGTTTGTTTTCAGGGGCTGACCATTTGGTACTGGAGAAACAACTGGTGTACTCATCCCTGGGGAAGGCTTCTCCCTGCTCTCAGGATATATTAGCTGCCCGGAGGTCTTTGTGTAGGGTTGAGGCCTCCTGGGGTCCCCACCCCACATTAGTATATCTACTGTGCTCCTTGGCACTCATGTCGGTGAGACTTTGTGGGTGTAGTTTCTGACATCCCTAAGAGACAGTCTCTCCCTGATTCTCTGCCTTTTATAGTCATTCCGATCTCCCTCCAGTGGTCCCTGAACAGGCTTGAGCGTCATTGTGTTGTAAATGTATCTGTTGGGATCAGGCTCCACAACTCTCTCTCTCTCTCTCTCTCTCTCTCTTTTTTTTTTTGCTATGATTTTCTTTTTTTTTAAGATTTATTTACTTATTATATATACAGTGTTCCACCTGCATGTATGCTTGTACACCAGAAGAGGGCACCAGATCTCATTACAGATGGTTGTGAGCCACCACGTGATTGCTGGGAATTGAACTCAAGACCTCTGGAAGAGCAGCCGAGTGCTCTTAACCTCTGAGCCATCTCTCCAGCCCTCGCTATGATTTTCTGTAGCGATCTATGTTGCAAAGAGAAGTTCCTTGGTGAGGGGTGAGGACTACACTTACTTGTGGGTCTAAGGACAAATATTTAGATCATAGTTAGGGATTATGCTGGCTTAGTAAAGTGGTAGTTCTAGGTTCTCCTCCAAGATCCATGACTTCACTGGCCCCGGGTGGTTGACTGGGTTTCTGTTACCAGACGTGATTTCCCTCTTGTTAACCAGATCTTACCTCCAAAATTAGAAAACTGTTGGTTTCTGCCAAGACATGTGTACCACTACTGCGCTCTTAGGTTACTGTTCATGCTGATTACTGTTGTGGTTCATAGGCATCACAGCTGGGCAGAACCGCTGGCTGCCTCTCTCCTTTGGAAGCTCGAAAGGCATCTTCTGGAACCATGAAAGCTGGTCTTCAGGAAGGGTGTTTTAGCCTTTACCAACAACTCAAAAGAGGGCTTCTCATGCCTGGTGTTGAGTTTTTTGTTAGATGGTGTTTGTGTCTTGGAAGGAGCATTGTCAGCCCAGATGGGAAAATACCATTTAAGCTAGATGTATACATTTATGGACCAATATGTATATTATAGGTATTTTTTATTATGTGGTTTCCTCTTCTAGATATCTCATGTGATGAATAACATGTCATCTTTTGTATCTGTTGACTTCAGTTGGGATAATGTTTTTAAGACTTACAATATTGTACAAGTACCTATTCTTTGTGTGTGTGTGTGTGTGTGCGTGCACACACAGACACACATACACACACGCACTTCTAGATACCATTGTGTGAATATACTACATTTAGGTTTATTCCACATTTTGAGTATTATGAAGAATGCTATTATAAACATTTATGTACAAGTGTTTGTGATGGTATATACTTTAATTTCTCCTGGGTGTGAATATCTAGAAGTAGAATTCTTAGCTCATATGACAACTCTACCTAATCATTTGTTGTATCGATTCCAAAAGCGCCTGTCCCAGGAGTTTTGTTTTAATTTCTTGGTCTTAATTCATACTACTTAATGTTAAAAAAATCTGGCTACATTACTTAGTTTGAGAGGATCCCATTTTTTTATTTGCATTTTGGATGACTACATATGTGAAATGTCTTTTCATAGGTTTTTGTATATTTTTATGTCTTCCTGTAGAGAAGCAAATATTCAGATTCTTTGTTCATTTTGATTGTCTTTTTCTTGTACGTTACAAGGGTTCCTTGGATTCTCTTTTTTCATTTCACTCTATTTCCTGTTATGGTGTAAAGTAGCCTAAATTAGTCAACCCATCTGTCTTTATATAGTCATTATTCAGTCTCTCTTTATAGCCCCTAACTTACCCACTCCTCCTCCTCCTCCTCCTCCTCCTCCTCCTCCTCCTCCTCCTCCTCCTCCTCGTCTTCTTTTAAAGACAGGTTATTTTTGTGTAGCCCTGCCTGTCCTGGAACTAGCTTTGTAGAAGAGGCCAGCCTGGAACTCAGAGATGTACCTGCCTCTGCCTCCTGAGTTCTGGGGTTAAAGGCTGTGTCACCACCACCACCACCACCTGGTTTTTCATATGGGATCAGACTCAGATCCTCATGTTCACATTGCAAGCACTTAATCAATAGCTGAAGGCATCACCCTAGCCCTCCTGAGGACACACATAATATTATTTATTAGCATATTTTATGCAGGGTATCCATTAACTAATTATAATTTTATTTATTGTTGTTATTATTATTATTTCTTTGAGACAGGATCTCACTATTTAGCCCTGGCAGTCCTGGAACTCACTCTGTAGAGCAGCCTGGCCTCAAATTCAGAGAGATCCACCTGCTTCTGCCTCCTGAGTGCTGGGATTAAAGGCGTGTACCATTATGCCCAGCTTAATTTATATTTTTAATAGTTTCATCTGCTAACTTACATACTATCATTACAATAGTTTACCTATCACCTTAGCAATAGTGTCTCTGTGTTTAGTGTAAAGGCAATGTGAGAAAATTATGTGTATTAACAGTCTTTTTTATCTTTGTACTACATGCATCATGGTGCCTTGCTTTAGGAAAGGTAGCACTACTAGGTAGGTAGTTTTTAATTATATGTCAGCCTGAGATTAATGCTTATAAAATAATTAGCACATATTTTCCCCTAGGTACAAAAACCCGACATGATAGATTATTTGTGTAGTCAAATATGTTATACTAGTCTCACCTTAGTCTCTTCTGTCTCAGAAAAAGAGCAACATAGTAGGCCACAGCATTTGGAGGGAGCTTAACTTGTATTGTTTTTATTTGTTTAGGGCCTATTACCTTTTGCGGTGGTAGGAAGCATGGAGGAGGTGAAAGTTGGAAAAAGGATGGTCAGAGGCCGTCACTACCCTTGGGGAGTTTTGCAAGGTAAGCATGAGATTGTGTTTCCTGATGATTAAACCCAGTATATACTGTGTCATCCATAGTCTCAAACAGCATTTTGATCTGAGCCAGTGCTGACAACTCTAGCTGGCGTGTAGGTTAGTAGCTGCTAATGAGGAACACAGATTCCATTTCACTGAAGCTTCCACTTACAGTGGCTATGATTCCTTCTCATGGGACAGTTGTTCTCAACTTTCCTAATGCTGGGACCCTCTAATTCCTCATGTTGTAGCAACCCGCCCACCATAAAACTCATTGTTACGTGAGAACTGTGATTTTTCTACTGCTATGAATCATAGTGTAAATGTCTGAAATGCGGGACGACCAACATGAGACTCCCGACCCACAGACTGAGAACCACCGCTGTAGGATTTGCCAGAAGCTGATGTAGACCCACACCTACAAAGCCTCCTTGTTTAACCCATGCGCCACAGGCACTCGGTCTCTGTGCCTCAGAATGCCGGGGGCTCCTTTTAACAAAACTGAAGAGTAGATTTTAGTGCCTTTAAGAAAAGATGAGAGCCTACCACCTAGATCCACCTGCCCAGGATGGCAGCGCCCACAGTGGGATGAGCCTTTCTGCATCAGTTAGCTGTCAAGAAAATGCTCTACAGACTCGTCAATAGACCAATCTGATCGGAGGCAACTCGTCCACTCAGCTTCCCTCTTCCCTGGTGTGTGGGGTTGAAACCAAGATCAGATATCACACAGGCTAAATCAATAGGAGAAATAATCGGTGAGATCAAAGTTTTTGTTTTTTGATATGCATGAGAGAAAGAGAGAGAGAGAGACAGAGACAGAGAGAGACAGAGACAGAGAGAGACAGAGACAGACACAGAGAGAGACACACAGAAGAGACAGAGAGAGAGAGAGAGAGAGAGAGAGAGAGAGAGAGAGGAAATGGGCGAAGAAAAAGCTGGAAACAGCATGAAAAAAGAGCAAAGTATTTGGATTGAGAACAACCAAAATGGTAGGAAGCTCTTATTAACCAGGTAATAACAGAAACCCTCCGTGATGAATTTATAATTTTTTTTTGACTAGTGGAAAATGAGAATCACTGTGACTTTGTGAAGCTCCGGGATTTGCTTTTGTGTACTAGTATGGAGGACCTGAAGGATCAAACCCACACCCAGCATTACGAATGCTACAGGAGCAGCAGACTGCAGAACCTGGGCTTCAATGACATGGGCCCCAACAATCAGCTAGTGAGGTGAGTGAAGACTTTGCCACCAGGCTGGTGGTTAGTTAGGAGTGCTTGCTGCCCTTTTAGAGGGCCCAGGTTCAAATCCCAGCACCGCATGACACCTCACAATTATCTGTAGCTCCAGTTCTAGCGGATCCAATGCCCTCTTCTGGCTTCGGTGGGCACCTGGCCTATGCGATCTACATAGACATGCATGCAGATTAACACTCAAACATGTAAAATTAGAAGTAAACAAGTCTTAAAAAAGAAATTGCTCTTAATGTATAAATTGATCCTTTAGGATGTCCTTAAAACCACAAGGCGTGCTCATTCATGAAGCATGAGAGGATACGGCTCATTGAACTTTTAGGTTTTTAAGAGTTTTGGATGTAGATGGAGAGAGACATCAGGAGCAACATCATGACAGGACTCATTTTTACGCTAGTGTGTACAATATTGCATGTTTTGATCTGTGAGCTCCAGGGAAAACATTATGCTTTAAAAACATTTGTTTTATGCAAAACAGAGGCTCATAGAGGAATAATCAAGTATTGGCATTTATTAATAAAACTCACAAGGGTTTTGAGAAGAACTTGCTGGAAAACATTGAAAAGCAGTTACATAAAGTGCTAAAAGTCAGGTGAAAAAAAACTATGAACGGAAGAACATTTATGTCACAGTAATAATATTTTGGCTACAAAAGTATGGACAATACGGTTGGAATATGTTCATGTTGTAGCAGTCATGGTTTTCTGGAGACAATCAAAACTGAACCATCTTTGTATGTGTGCATGTGTGTTGTGAGGCAGATTTTTTTCCTGGAGAGATGCAACACACACACACACACACACACACACACACACCAATTAGTTTTCTCCAGAAAGGGAGCCCAGGTGAAGGGTGTTTGTCATGTTGAAATTCTTCTCAATCACTTTTTTGAGACAGGGTCTCCCATTAAACTTGCAGTTTGCAGGAGTCCTCTGGAATCTGTTTCCCCAGCCCTGGGATTATAGGCATGTACTGCTGTTCCCAGCTTTGATTTTTTTTTCATTTGGGTTCTGAGGACCCAAACTCATATCCGTGTGTGTGTGTGTGTGTGTGTGTGTGTGTGTGTGTGTGTGTGTGTGTTGGCAGCCACTTTATCCACTGTGCCAGTGGGTTCTCAACCTTCCTAATGCTACAACCCTTTAATATAGTTCCTTAGGTTTTGGTGATCCCCAGCCATAGAATTACTTCGTTGCTACTTCGTAACTGTAATTTTCTGTTGTTAAGAATCATGATGCAAATATATGACATGTAGGCTATCTGATATGTGACCCCCATGGGGGTCACCACCCACAGGTTAGGAACTACTGCATCGAACCATCTCCTCAGTCCTGAACTATGTTAAGTGAATTATATTTTAAAGGATACTTATTTGGGCCGGGCGGTGGTGGCGCACGCCTTTAATCCCAGCACTCGGGAGGCAGAGGCAGGCGGATCTCCGTGAGTTCGAGGCTGGGCTGGACCGATAGCCTCCAAAACAATACAGAGAAACCCTGTCTCGAAAAAACCAAAAAAAAAAAAAGATACTTATTTGAATTATTTTGAGAACAGTCTCATACCTTAGAGTTTTCCTAAGACGCTGTTGTCCAAAGATCAGACCTCTTGATGTGGTGGCACACACTTTTAATCCTAGCACTTGGGAGGCAGAGGCTGGTGAGTCCCTGTAAATTAGAGGACAGTTTGTTCTACATAGCAAGTTCCAGGCCAGCCAGAGATCCTGTCTCAAAAACAAAGCAAAACAAACAAAAACACTAAACCCACAACAACAACAAAACCCGGGGAAATAAAATATTGGCTTTGGGAGCAAGAAATCACTGATATAGTTGTTTGAAATTTTAGTGGTCATATACTCACATAATTAATTTATCCCAATTTTTACACCTCATCATGTAGAAATGTGTTCTGTTGCTACACAGAATATTGGTGAATGTCAATTTAGAAACACACACACATATGTAATGTCAATCCGTATTAGCACTTAAAAACAATTTTAAAAAATTTACACTTATTTATTTTGCATGTGTGCACCTATGCAGAGGTCAGAGGGCAGCTTGCAGGACTTGGCTTTCTCCTACTGCACGGGTCCTGGGCATTAACTCAGGTATTTTTTTTCGTTAGAGTGGGAACGCTAACCTGCCAAGCCATCTCACCCGGGTCTTTACGAGCGCCTTCAGTTCAAGAATAACGAGCTTTCGCTTTTAGTTTCCAGGAGATGTATGAAGCCAAAAGACAAGAGTTCCAGGGTCAGTGTCAGAGGGAGGAGGAAGGACTGAAGCAGACGTTCATGCAGCGAGTCAAGGAGAAGGAGCTGACCTTCAAGGACGCTGAAAAGGAGGCATGTACTACCAACCGCAAGTCCGTTCTCCGCGTGCTATTCTGGGGGCGGGGGGGGGGGATGAGCCCCAGTGCCTTCTTATTTTCGAAGAAACTTTCCAGCCATCCTGTGACAGAGCCCCCAGGCTGTCTATGGTATCTTTTGAAATCTGTGTGGTGGCTTCTTGGCTTCACAGCCCCTGCCTCGTGCGTGCCCACAGAATTAGCGTCATGCCACAGAACCCAAGATTTATAATTTGTACCTTCCGGAACATCAGAAGCAGCCATACCTGCCCCCACTTGATGTTGGCTGGGGTTACTAAGGAGTACTGTGGCAGTACACAGCAGTGAATCCTGAGGTCACTGCGACACCTGTCCAGATAGCCTGCTTCCAAGACCTCCCGAACCCCTCAAGGCCATTCTCCATTGTATTCATGAATATAACTGATTCCTAACTATATTAATCTCTTTAGCAAAGGGTTGCCTGGACATATCCTGAGCATTCTTTTGAAAACTTCTTTATATTGTAACTTCAGTTTTCATTAATTTTATTATTTCCAATTAGTTATGAATTCAATCTTTAGGTTTTTGTTTTGTTTTGTTTTTTTGAGACTGGGTTTCTCTGTGTAACAGTCTTGGCTGTACTGGAACGCATTCTGTAGATCAGGCTGGCCTTTGAACTTACAGAGATCAGCCTGTCTCTGCTTCTCAAGTGCTGGGATCAATGGCTTGCCTCATCACAGCCTAGCTTCAATCTTCAATCTTTAGTCTCTCTCTCTCTCTCTCTCTCTCTCTCTCTCTCTCTCTCTCTCTCTCTCTCTCTCTCTCTCTCTCTCTCTCTCTCTCTCTCTCTCTTGTTTTTGTTTTTGTTTTGAGACAGGGTTTCTCTGTGTAACAGCCTGGCTGTTCTGGAACTCACTTTGCAGACCAGGCTGACCTCAAACTCACAGAGATCCACCTGTCTCTGCCTCCCATGTTCTGGGATTAATGGCATGCGCCACCACCACCTGGCTCTTGACCCCTTTTAAGGGCTTCCATCTTCCTTGTGGAAGTCCAAGGATTTTAAATAAGTGTTTCTTGGGTCATACTCTGACTTTTGGATTCCGAGAATCGTTGTGACTCCTGGGTTGCTTCTTCTCTTTATAGCTGCAGGACAAGTTTGAACACCTGAAGAGAATCCAGCAAGAGGAGACCTTGAGACTGGAAGACGAGAGAAGAAAACTAGAGGAGCAGATCATAGACTTTTATAAAATGAAGACTGCCTCTGAGACGTCACAGGCTCAGGTGTGCGCCAGCGTGAAGAAGGACAAAGAGCGTAAGAAATGACCTGTCCTCACCGTTCCGGAGGACTCTCCCCACCATTCTCCATTCATATACCCGTGAGCTTGTCTTCTTAGCACTGAACTTCGTCTGGAATTCTAACGTTTTCAAAAACAATTTAGTGTGTGTCATTCTCCACGAGAGTGTCAAATACTCAGGAGACAGATACTACGTGTATCTTGTTAGGGGTTGAAACAGAGTAGCACTCAATAGTACCCAGTAAATATTTTACTAACTGAAATAGCCAAGAAGTATATAGATACTATAGACAGTTATGATCAGAGAGTGGACATTCCTTTACCATAGATGTGCCTTTGACTCCAGTAGTGATTTGTACAGTTTCTGTCTCCTTAGAGTTTTTACTTTGTGTGTGTTTTGTTTCTTTCATGACAGGTTCTCACTATATAGCCCTAGCTGTCCTGAAAATCTTTGTGAGATAGGTCTGGCCTTGAGCAGCAATCCTCCTGCTTCAGCCTCCAGAGTTCTGAGATTATAAACATAAGCCACCATGCCTAGCTCTATTGAATTTCTCTTGAGGATGCATAGGCATAAAGTATTGTTATACAGGTAATCATTGGTTATTCCTTTACCAAATTCTGTTGATAGCAATTCTTGATAACTTGAGTTGCAATGAAGTACCATGTTTTGATTAGAACTCCTCTGTGATTTGGTGTCAGATTTGTAGAAGTATAAAATGAAAAGATTAAAAACCTAGATAGCAACAGGCTATAGTGACAGGCTTCAAGATTTTGGTTATATGCTAAAGTCATCAAAGTATACAGTATGGGATATGTTTTTTTCATTTAAAACTCCCTTCTTATTTTTATAGACTGAGGGCTTTTTAAAATTTTAAATGTTTTTTATTAGTTACTTATTTGATGTTTTGGTTTTGAGCCTAGACGTTAATAGCTGAATTGTCTCTCAGTCCCAGTTACTGATTTGAATGTGGTTGACCTTCATCTTGACTTATTCTATTACAATGCAGCCTTTGAGGGACTTTGTCTTTGTGTACTTCAACCACATTTGGATCAATTCTTTCTTTCTTTTTTTTTTTTTTGGTTTTAGAGACAGGGTTTCTCTGTATTGTTTTGGAGGCTGTTGGTCCAGCCTGGCCTCGAACTCACAGAGATCCTCCTGCCTCTGCCTCCCCAGTGCTGGGATTAAAGGCGTGCGCCACCACCGCCCGGCGGATCAATTCTTTCTTAATAGTTCTGATTAAAGTATATTTCTAATGAAATTGTAATGTTGCCTCCGTTTCAAATGCAACATTTAAGGCTAGCACTATATACTCTCAAAATACAACTTGTAGCTTATACTTACAATATCTTCATGGGCAAGTTTTATGCAGAAAGTTATGAGAAAGAGAAATACACAATCTGTTTCAAGTATGTTAGTAAGTCATCTTACAAATGGGATAAGAAAGAAATATAATACATGTATAATGTAGTGGCAACTATAGAAGGACAAAGACCCTTGTTCTGATAATTTATATATTCATTCCTAGTCTTAGGACAATTCTTAAAGCACATTGGTACTATTAATTGAATAAATAATTCCAGTAGTAGTGTGCTACCTGAGTTATACTCGTGGATAGTTTAATTTAGCTAATTGACTTTTTTATTTTTTTGAGAAAGGGTTTCCCTGTATCTGTAGCTGTCCTGGAACTCATTCTGTAGACCAGGCTGCCCTTGAATGCCCCATGTCTATGTCTCCTGAGTGCTGGGATAGTGCACCACCACTACTGAGCTAGATAATTGACTTTCAAATGTAATATAGTACATTACTGTTTTTTCGATATGGCTGTGAGTTATATTGATGAAATGTTTTTATATTTCCATTCTTTAATCTTAATGCAGTGCTTCTAACATTAGAACTGACAATGTTATATAATAGATAAAAATCAATAAAATTCATCTTGTGTGTTAGTGATTTTTCCACCCCTCTTACCAAATTACTTTATCTAAGTAACTTAACAAGAAATTCCTATTTTAACTCATGGTTCCGGGGAGTCCAGTCTTTTGCAGTTTGCAAGGAATGCAGGATAGTTCAGTTTACGGCATGGTGGGTTGGGATAGAGATCAAGACAGAAAGTGGCTAAGATACATTCCCAGTGGCCAACTTTTTCCAGTTGTCTAACATTTCCTAAAGCTGACTTGATCTCCCCAAATAATATCACTGAGTCTCAAACATTGAAAGCATGAACATAGTGGGAAATTTTCATATTCAAGCCACAGCATTGTATCAGTGAACCAAAATGGTATGGCTATCTCATAACACAAGATGTCCCCAAGCGGTATAAGTTCTCACATTTTTTTCAAAGTCTAAGTCCAAAGTCTCTTGTGTCTGAAAACAAACTCCTAACTGTGATCCTTGTAAAATACAATAAATAAAAAACAAGTTTTGAATATCCAAGATAAAATATCAGAGGTCAAACCTCTTTAGAGACAGGAGTTGGGAACATAGAAAGGAGAGATTGGGCCAAGTCAAGACTGAAATCCAGCAGGGCAAGCTCCGTGTTCTGCATCTGGGGCACGTATTGGAATCATCTGAACTCCAATGGGTGTGGGCAGCCTCATCTCCGTGGCATTGCTACATGGCCTCGTTCATTCCCTGCATCTTTGCTCAGAAAGCACTTCTTGTTCCGAGCATCTTCAGCATTGATGTTTCGAAGCTTTAGCCCCGCCCCTTTCTGTATGATAGGGTCTCATGATGTATCCCTAGATGGCCTGAAACTTGTTACGTAGACCAGGTTAGCCTCAAAAGTAGAGATCTGCCTGGCTCTGCCTCCAAGTGCTGGAGTTGGTTAGTGCATTCGTCACAGCGCTAGAATTTTATCTTCATTCTTACAGCTTCATTCACTGCCCTCTTCTGCAGTCAGTTTGACCCTGCTGCACATTGCCTGGTTTTTAAGCCCTTCCTTAAAAATCCCAGTGGGAGCTGTAGGGGCCCTGAATATCTACAAAGCCAGTACCTTGTGGATGATGTCATAGTCAACTACCAGCTGGAGCAGTAGAGAGTCACTCTTGGAGCAGTAGAGAGTCACTCTTGGAGCAGTAGAGACTCATTCTTGGAGTAGTAGAGAGTCACTCTTGGAGCAGTAGAGACTCATTCTTGGAGTAGTAGAGAGTCACTCTTGGAGCAGTAGAGACTCATTCTTGGAGTAGTAGAGAGTCACTCTTGGAGCAGCAGAGAGTCACTCTTGGAGCAGCAGAGTCACTGTTGGAGCAGTGCTGCAGTGGCTTCTAAGGACTTGGGAACCTGAACCCAGGACACACTTCTTTGGGTGGTCTTGTATCAGGGTGCCCCAGTGGCTCTCTCTTCTCTTTTTAATGGGTTTACAATTTGATATCCTGGAACCTAAGGTAGGTGGCATTTGGCCAATTTCCTATTATCCCAAGTAAAGTATTTGTCGTCTCTTCAACAGGCACAAATAATCCCCTTAACAATAAAATTTTCGTGTCCATGACTTTTGACTTGAACCTTTTCTGGTTAAGCACCATGTTTTTCAAATCATCATGCTCTAGTGTTTTTTTCTTCCAAATCCACATTGTCCACCCGCGATAATCATGCCACATTTGAAAGTTATGCTGTCTTGAAATTTTCTCTGGCAGATTTAACTAGTTCAACACCATTAAACTCAGCCACTCACAAAGTTTCAGAATGTGAACAAGATATATACAAAGTCTTCCAGTTAAGATGAATGGCCTTTGGTCCAATTCCCATTACAATTCCCATCTGAAATCTCATGAGCCATCTTTACTACAGACATTCTGGTTACCTTTCTGTTACTGTGATAAAACATCATAGCCACAGTAGCGTATAGAAGGGAAAGTTTATTTACGCTTACGTTTTCAGAGGACTAAGAGTCCATCAGGATAAGGAAGCATGGTAGCCAGCAGATGTGGTGGCCAGAGCAGGACGCTGAGAGATCCCATCCTCAACATCAGTCCCAAGGCAGAGAGAGTGAACTGGGAACCAAGTGTTCAAATGCTTGAGCCTATGGGGGATGTTTTGTTATTCCGTGGAACCCCCAAAGTCATCTATTAAACATTCTAGGGCTTCTCTAGACCACAGCTCCAAATTCTTCCAAATTCCTTTCGCGAACTAGTTCGAAGGGCCTACGAGCCTGATGGCCAGGCTGAGTCTCAACAGCCACACTTCTCAGGTACCAATTTCCTTCACTGGCCCCTGTCTTTGTTACTGTTATGTTGCTGTGGCAGAGTGCCATTGTAAGGGAATGAAGGAGGGAAGGGTTTAATTCGGGCTATGGTTCCAGAGGGACGAGAGTTCGTCAGCAGAAGGGTGGAGGCGAGAGGCAGCAACCAGGCACGGTAGCTGGAGCTGATTGCTGAGGGCCTACATCCTGAGACACAGACAAAGCGGGGATGGCCAACTCAAAACGGCACATGCCGTTAAGCTCTGAACACCCGACACACTTCCTCCTGCGAGGTCACACTTCATAGGTCACACTCCTAGCTTGAGGCACACTTCCCCATGCAGCACTGCCTGGGGACCAAGTATTCAAATGCCAAAGACCATGGGGGACATGTCATTCAAACCACTGTACACATACGTACGTATGTACATACATACATACATACATACATACATACTTCCCTTTTCCATCACTGTGGACAACTTATTGGACACAGATAACTTACCAGAATAAAGATTTTGGCTAATGGTTTTTTTTTTTTTTGGTTTTACAAGACAGGGTTTCTCTGTATTGTTTTGGAGGCTGTCGGTCCAGCCTAGCCTCGAACTCACTTGGCTAATGGTTTTTAATAGTTCAGTCTTTTCATGTAAGGTGTGGTGAAGCAGTTCAGCTTACACAATGGAAGGCTGGAAACAGGAAGAAGCTGGGGATAAGACACTACAGAGGTCCCCTCGTTAGTGCCCCATATCTTCCAGCCTGGCTCTACCATCTCAAGTTTCCATCATGCCCCAACACAGCACCACAAACCAGAGAACAACCAAACATGGCCGGTTGAGGACATTTCCTATTCAGCTCAGAGCACTGTGTAAAACTTGTCACTCTGCCCCACTCCCATTACTTCATTAAGTTAACATGTACACAGAAGACACACAGTGTGTGTTTATGTGGATCCACGTGCTTTGGCATAGTTGCATGTACATACATGCTAGAGTCTATCTATAGGTGCGGATCTCATTGTTCATGGTTGTATGCATATGTCCGGTTATGTGTGCTCACATGTGCCTGTGAGTGCTTTGGGACCCTGGAAGCAGCCAGGCTGGGAGCAACAGCAGCAGGGTTCTGGTGCACACTTCTCTAGTTGGGTTGAAGAAGCCCACACCCTGGTGTCCAAGAATGAGAAGTCCGTGCATCAGGACACCGGTGTTGGCAAGCAACACTCTAGGCTGCTTATTGGTTTGGTATTATAATGGGTAGATTGTACAGTGAATAATTACCAGGTTATTCCTTTTGTTGATCTTTATGCCATGCAAATTACTGAATAAATTATTAATCCATTATGACTATGATGTAATTCCTTCTCATTGTCAAGTATTGTGAGAAGCGCCTGCCCAGAGAAGTAACATATAAATGTTACTAACAACTATACTCATACTGTTTTAAACAGAGAAGTAACATATAAATGTTATTAACTAACAACTATACTCATACTTTTTTAAACAGATGTTTCACACATTTCAGCAACATCAATCCTTACTTCATTTGCATGTTCCTTGTTTTTAGCATTTATGATAATGAGCATTTTGATTTCTGTAAATGTTGTCTACTTTTCTACTGTGTATTTGTTTAACAATCATTAAATAGTCTGTTGTCCTTAAGTAGGTAGCCTTTTAGCAAATGTTCTTTGTGCAGGATTTTTTTTTTTAATTGTGCTGGAATTCTTGGTTATCCGCAGGCATGAGTTTAACCGGGCTAGGGCTTCTTTTCTTTCCACCTGCTTGGATTGCTGATATTCATTTTTCAGTGCAAACATGTTCTTGGTGGTTGTCAGCTAACAAGGAGGCTCTGCCTTAAAGAAAGTGTAGCTCGAATCAGTCATTTTCTCCAGACTCAGTCTGAGATTGGTAACACGCACTGTCACTCACGGCCAAGGGCCTGAATCCTGGTCCAATCAGGGGTATTGGGGTGAGAGGAGCACAGGTTGGTGGGCTTTGTGTGGGTGTCACTACGGTGGCTGCTGTTTTATCTCCTCCCTGGAGTCCCGGGGCTCGGTGCTGGGAGAGTCATTGTGAGGACGGTGGGGCACCCGGAACCCGGAGACCAGGAACCGGGACATCCAAACAGGCCGGAGGGGACACCGTGGAAACGAGCCATTCAGGAATCCTGACATGGTGAGTGGGGCCCGCCCTCTGGTTACGAGAGCTGTGCTGCAGCCGCACGGTCCCGGTCTATTCCTTTTGGGATGGCTCGCTCGGTCCCGCAGCGCAGCGAGGGGACAGGGCTGGTGACCTGCTGCCCATCTGTGACTTTTGCACCCCGGCCTTGCGGCGATGGCGGGATCTTGGGGACGACCTGACTCCCTATGTGTGGTCCTTGCCTGAGGTAAGCTCTGGGCTGGGGTCCCGGCACCATCCCGTCCAGGCATCCGAATTCACGGGCATTATCCATGCAGGACCCTGTCCACGCAGCCTTCGGGGGCGGTAAAATTCTTACTACAATTTTTATTCGTAATTTGTGTATATTATATGTGTGAGGATATGTGATATAAAGGCAGGTGCCCTAAGGCCAGAAGAGGACATCAGATCCCTTGGAGCTGGAGTTGGAGGTGGTTGTGGGCCTCCTGATGTTTGTGCTGGGAACACTGAGCTGGAGTCTTTTTGGGGGTAGTAAATTCTAAAGATTCCATTCCTACCCGCACCTGTCTGGAGAACGTTTCAAACAGACCCGTATTTTATATTTTTCGTTAACTACTAGTTGCCCTTTTGGGGTGGGAGTGGGAGGTGGAATTCAAGACAGGGTTTCTCTGTGTAACCCTGACTGTTCAGGAACTCACTCTGTAGACCAGGCTGGCTTCGAACTCACAGAGATCCGCCTGTCTCTGCCTCCCGAGTGCTGGATCAAAGGCATGCACCACCACCGCCCTGCGCGGACAAAGTTCTTATGGGAACTGAGAGACTTAAAGCGGGACAAGGGAGATAGCTTAAGATGTGCTGAGCTCCCAGCCAGCCTGTCAGAAACCTGCTGTTCCCCTTCTCTCCCTGATGCGCGCTAGATGGACACTCAAAGTTAGACCAGTGGGGAAAACGTATGCCGAGGGAAACTGGGAACTTGGCGTTTTCAGGCTTTCGTTACCCTGGTCCCATTGGAGGCAGCCTGTGGAAGCACCAGTTCTGAGTGTGTAAACGCACCACTCTTGCTGGTCTTTTGCACGCTCAGCCTCTCATTTCCCGAAGCAATTCTCTTAAACAAGTTTGTGGACAGAGTACATGTGTGTGTGTCGATTCGTGGAGGGTTGTCAACCACCTGTGTTTATGATCACATCTTTCCCCCTTCACCTATATACCTTTTTTGATGTTGAGGGTTCGGCCTGTGTCCTTGCACGTTCTGGGCATGCACTGTATAGCTGAGGTGTCTCTACCTCAGTATCTCCCTTTTGATTGGGTCCTTTAATCCATTCACATTTGCTGTCACTCTGGATATGACTGGACAGGGTCTCAGTTAGGGTTTCTGTTGCTGTGATGAAACACCATGACCAAAACAACTTGGGGAGGAAAGGGCTTATTTGACTCACACTTCCTGATTGTAGTCCACCACTGAAGGCTGTCAGGACAGGAACTCAAGCAGGGCAGGAACCTGGAGGCAGGAGCTGATGCAGAGGACATGGAGGGGTGCTGTTGACTGGCTTGCTCCCCATGGCTTGCTCAGCCTGTTTTCCGATAGAACTCAGGGCCACCAGCCCAGGGATGACACCACCTATAATGGGTTGGGACCTCCCCCACCAATCACTAATTTGCAAAAGGCCCACAGGCTTGCCTATAGTCCAATCTTTTTTTTTTTAATTTAAACTAGAGACAAGCTTGCTTCACATGTCAATCCCAGCTCCCTCTCCCTCCCCTCCTCCCACACCCCCACCATCTCCCCCAGCCTACCACCCAATCCCCACTCCGTTCCCCAGGGAGGGTGAGGCCCTGCATGGGGGATCTCCAGAGTCTGCCATTTCGTTCAGGCAGGGCGTAGGCCCTCCCCTAAGAGTTCAGGCGCCTACAGCCCAATCTTGTGGAGGCATTTTCTCAATTAAGGCTTCCTCCTTTTTGATGTCTCTAGCTTGTGTCAAGTTGACATAAAACTAACCAGCACAGACAGTAACAATTTCTGTTAAAAACAATTCTTAGATCATGTAGGTTCATTTATCACTTTTCTTTTCATTGTGATTATTATTTTTTATTACATTTTATAGTATAATGAATTTTACATTGTTTTTGTTTTAGTTACTCCCATTAAAGAAATAGCATTAAGGTTTTAAAAAGTAATTTAATTAACTTTATTTTATGTGCACTGGTGTGAAGGTGTCAGATTCCCTGGAACTGGAGTTACAGACAGTTGTGAGCTGCCATGTGGTTGCTGGGAACTGAACCAGGGTCCTTTGGAAGAACAGCCAGTGCTCTTAACCACTGAACCATCTCTCCAGCCCCTAGCCTTAAGTTTTTGATGGGCTAATGTAGATTAATTTGGGGGAAATGTTCATAGTTTAATGGTGGATTTTATCATATACTTACTTAGTGTGTATGTAATAGTGTATTTGCCTGTGTAAGTTTTATTCTACATATTGCTTTTTAAGACATGTATAAGTATAAAGTAATATGTACGTATCTATATGATGTAGATATAAAAGTTATATAGTTTTGTATTGCTTATTAATGGGGACATATAAGACCTTGAATGTGGCAGGCCCCTAGCAAATGTCTTACACTTTATCATTTCTTTTTTCTTGACTATACCTCCTCTTGTTCTAATTGCTTGCCCCTTGTACTTTTGAATTCCGCTGTATTCTTAGGGTCTATAAAAGACACTGAGGCTCTAGGAATTACATCCAGAAACCCTTTGAGCAGTGGTTGTCAACCTTCCTCATATTGAGACCCTTTAATACAGTTCCTCATGTGGTGGTGACCCCCAACCATAACATCATAACCACTGTTACTTCATAACTGCAATTTTGCCATTCTTATGAATCATCTTGCAAGTATCTGGTATGCAGGATATCCGATGTGCAACCCCTGTCGTTGTTTGACCCCAAAGGGTTGAGAACCGCTGTTAATCATTGCTTGCTCTTCCTCTTATTCTTCTGTCTGGTTTCATTGCCACACTCAGTCCTTCCTCCTCCAAAGTGGCTGTTCTGGAACTCACTCTGTAGACCAGGCTGTCCTGGAACTCAGAGATCCACCTGCCTCTGCCTCCCAAGTGCTGGGATTAAAGGTGTATGCCCCTGAGGTGCCCCCCCCCCATGGATGACCCACTCACTGATCTGTTCCAGTTGCATTTCTCATCATCCGTAGCAGGGACATTCAACTGCTCTTCCCAGACACACCTGTGGCTCTATGTGCTGTTTGGCTTTTTCTTGTGGAAATGTAAATAAATGCTCATTCATCCCAGCAGGGTACCAATCATAGGCCAAGGAAATGGTTCTGTTTTTCGCTCCAGTGTAGTTTAGTGAGCTGGTGAGATTACTGAGATTGCTTATAAAGTATGGATGAGCATCACATACAGGAGCAAGGATAACCAAACAGCTGCATCTCTGAAAGTTCATCACAGCATGAATGATGATGACTCCAAACACTATCGCTGGAGCCTAAGATCACACAGTCACTGTACTGTTCATCTTTATTTTATTTTATTTTTTATTTCAGGAGCTGATGTCATTCGAGGATGTGTCCATTGATTTCTCCCCAGAAGAGTGGGAATGCCTAGACCCTGCTGGGTGGAATTTGTATAGGGATGTGTTGTTGGAGAATTACAGAAACCTTGTCTGCCCCCAGTCCCCACATGACTCATCAAATAATACACTCCTCATTTAAAAATTTTATAATGTGAATGCCAGTGAGCTTCAGACAGATTCTGGCATGATGGAACTTGAGCAACCATTGCTCAGGTCAAATGGAGACATCCATGCACTAGACAGTGGAGAAGACCCTAATTTGGGGTCGAGGGCATGTTTGTGTTTTCTTGCAGGAAAAGAATAAAGCTTCGGCAGCTGTCAGACCATTTAGTGAGATACATGGAGCAGAGAAAAACTGGACCTGAGACCATGGGAGCCTACCTAAGCCAGTTTGAGTGAGATCTCCTAAATCAGTGTTCTTGACCCTTGATGTCATCGAATCTACAGCCCAAGAAAGAAAGAAAACAGTCGGTTCGAGATTTCCAGTTTCTCAACAGACCTGCTGCATTAACCTTCCGGACCCGTGAGTTTTCATCCCGAAGCCAACAGAGAACTGGAAAGACTAACTGTCTGCCCTTGACACACCTTGAAACAACAGAATTCATTTTGCCAGTTTTCCCTTTAGGGGAAAAAAGGACCCATTTAAAATATTTGGACATTGGTATGGACTATGAGTGGCAAAAGCCTCTTTTCAGTATTTGAACAGGACATGGTCACTTGAAATATCAGACTTGATGGTTCCTGCTTCTGGAATCACGACTAGGCCAGTGTATTTTTCTGGAGAAATGCAACTTGTCCTAATGCGACAACTATTGTTCATATTTTTCGTAATGCTACATGTGTAACATCAATGATTATGCCCAATGTATCTGTGCAAGTGCACTTTCTAAATGCTTTCCTGAGCAGATCTTGAAACGATTGTAAACTTTATCAAATTGTAACAGAATGTAAATCACGTGCATGTTACCCTTGTAACAAATGAAGGCTGGTAGAATGTTATGGCCCAGATCTGGTGATGGGTACGGTGATGGAGAGGCGCTATGTCAATGGGGGTCCTGGAAATGGTGGCAGTGGCAGTAGGCATTCTGGCTTTATGCCGAGCTCAAACGTGCCTTGTTCCAGAGGCAAGAGATCCGTAACCAAGTATTGCTTAGCTTAGCCCATGGCAATCCCGATAGCCATGAAGGTTGGTTACAGATGATTTAAGATTGGGGTGTCTCCGACGACGGGCAACCTGTGGGGAAGACCCCTCCCACCTAAGACAGGGGTTCAAGGTCCCCCAGAGACGGGAAAGGGAGGGTGACCCTACTTGACCTAAGCCAGGAGTGCCTCATTTGAAAATAAAAAGGGGTGAATTGTGGGAACACCAGACCTTGAGCAGAGACCCACTTCCCCTTCTGCCTGGGAGTAGGCAGCTGTAGACAATGTTTAGTAAAAACATGTTTACTAAAAACGATACAATAAGTTCCTGGAAAAGGCCTTCCCACAGAAACCGCCCTGACCTCGACCTTGTCCAAAGACTAACTGCACCTTCAAAAACCCACACACTTCCACCTCTGGGGTCAGAGCAGAACCAGCCAGGGTAGAGGAGAGAGCAGAAGCTTCTCTGGTGGGAGCTTTTCTTAGGAGGTTTTCTTGAACCTTTTTGGAGCCTGTTAAAAGTTTTCTTTATATCGTTGAACGAGTCTCTGTGTTGTCAATCCCCGACACCCTCCGCACGTTCTCAGACACAGGCCGAGAAGCAGACGCGACACTTGTCTTCCTGGGTGAGAATCTCTCCCCTACAGAATTCTTTTGTTGTTGTTATTGGTTTTTTTGAAACAGGGTTTCCCTATATTCCTTTGGAGCCTGTCCTGGAACTCTCTCTGTAGACCAGGCTGGCCTCAAACTCACAGAGATCCGCCTGGGATTAAGGGTGTGGGGCACCAATGCCAGGCCGCTACAGAATTCTTAACTCCCTTCCTTTGTAGAATGTCTTTCAGGAGCTTCCATGTCTCACAAATGCACAGACGAGAGCCTTTTAAATTGTATTTCCTTCTAAAATCTCCTTTCTTGAGGGAGTATGTTACTTTCGATCTGAATTGGTGTAATTTTAGCAATTTGATGGCACGAAGATTCATAGACTGCACCTTTAATCCCAAACATTCCCTTTAATTTACTCATATGTGCAAAAGAAGCCTTATCTCCAAACTGAAAATTGTTCATGTGTATTCTCCTGTGTCTGGTAGGAAGCAATCAGGGAAATGATTGGTAGAGTCTCCTATTGTCTGCCCTCATCCCGCCCCCAGCACAGTGTGAGCTAGGAAAATCCCAAGCATCATTTCTGTTTTCCAATGAACAGGTCTTGCTGTGTGTAAACCTTACCTGGTCACATTTCTGGAGCAGAGGAAGGAGCCTTGGAGTGTGAAGAGACAAGAGTCAGGAACCGTATGTCCAGGTAGGTAGGCACGAAAGAACCGAGGACACAGGTGAGCAGTCCAAAGACCCAGGAGGAAGACAGGTTTTGGGATGGAGATTGGAAGTCTGAGTCGGTAGAAACAATTTTGAAAGGGACTGCATTTGTTCCTTTTGCTAACAAAGACGGCTGCCTTGTCTTTGTCACACGGCTCAGTCTTCTGAGTCTTCTTTAGTGACCTCACTGCACGTCGTCAGTGACAGCAAAGTCCTTTCTCCTCTGATTTTCCTTTCCTTTCTTTGTGAGCCTCACAGATTTATCCGTTAAGCCATACAAATAAAATATTAACACCAAAAAGAAGTCTTTCAGGCCGGAGAGATGGCTACGAAGTTAATGACACTTGCTGTCCTTCCAGATGACCTGAGTTTCATTTCCAGCACCCACATCAGGCAGCTCACAACGGCCCGTCCAGGGGATCTGACGCCCTCTTCTGGCCTCCATGAACACACTCACACATGTGGCATGCCTTCACACAGACATGCACACACATGTAAATTAAAAAGCTTGTTTAATGCCAATCATATATTTATTCATTACTGTTGCTGTACCAGAGCCTTTTCTTCTTGCTTTTAAAAAGATTTATTTATTTATTTTATGTATGTGAGTAATCTATCTGTACATATGACTTTTGTCAGAAGAGGGCATCAGATCTCACTATAGATGGTTGTGAGGCACCTTGTGGGTGCTGGGAATTGAACTCAGGACCTTTGGAGGAGCAGCCAGTGCCCTTAACTGCTGAGCCCTCTCTCCAGCCCCCTTGTACCAGAGCTTTTCATGTGTGATTTTCATGCCTTTTTTTTGTTTTGTTTTGTTTTTTGGTTTGGTTTGGTTTGTGGGTGTGAAGTTTTTTTTTAAACCCCTAATGTCAGTCATTTAAAATGCACATCCTTCATGGACATATTGTTACATTTGAAAATTGTACTTATCTGGGAGGCATTTTTCATAGTACATTGTTGATTGTTAAGAATTTTATGACGGGAGGGCTGGAGAGATGGCTCAGAGGTTAAGAGCACTGACTGCTCTTCCAGAGGTCCTGAGTTCAATTCCCAGCAACCACATGGTGACTCACAACCATCTACAATTCAATCTAGCGCCCTCTTCTGGTATGTAGGCAGAATACTGTATATGTAATAAATAAATAAATCTTTAAAAAATTGTATGACGTAGTTTTTTTTCTTGTTTTTCAATTCCATGGTCTGTGCTCTATTTTATTTTAGAATTGGTTCTTTCACACCAGCTGATAATAATTTTAGTTTTTATGCTATATATTATCATTGGCTAGCAGTTTTTAATACGGTATACATTAGGACAACATAATTAGTAATAAATGAAATTGAAGCCTATTATTGCTATAGTTCCAATAAGATTGCACATACTTCCATTCACTTTTGTAAATATTCTGAGAGAGAGAAACTTTGCTAACGATATAGCTCTATCTGATTACACTTGCTTAACATAAACACGTACCACAGAAAATGAAGTAAATAAGCAAAAATGGAACCATCATTTAATCTGGCTATTTTACTACAGGATTTATGGCCAAATAAGATTAAATCACACACCAGAGAAATCTCCATGGCCATGTTTAGGATGACATGGTCAAAGTCATGACGCAGATAAAATCAGAGTTTTCCTTCAGTGAGTGGAAGCACATGTAGTCTTCAAAAGATGGAATCTTATCATTTGGTGCAATGTGAGAAGTGTCTAAAATAACCAAATTCAGATAGATGATTACTGCACAGTCTCATTCATATGTGAGCTCTAAATGTAATCTCAGATATAAAGAGAACATAGTGGTATCTACTAAGGGTCGTGTTAACTTCAGGAGAGGGTTGGATAGCGTTGTTCAGACACAACAAGGTCTTATTTGACCAAGCATAGCAAGCGCAGTACGGGTACTACTGTGCAGCGAGCTAGTCTGGGTGGTATACCGCATTCTCGTGAAATGCCAACAGAGGGTGTATAAAGGGTTTGAAGCACAAAAATGATGTCATATATTTAAAAACCTCATGATGTACATGGCAAAGTACATTCATTTTTACTATATAAATAACAATTCAAATTAAAAGTCTATACTTTTTTTTTCTGTTCTGTGGATGGGGATCATTTGGGTAATGTTTACATCCATCAACTGTGCTAGAGTTCATTTGAGTCCCTAAATTTGTTTTTGTTGTCTGCTTTCTCTGGGCTTATATTTTTATTTTCCCTGTTTGAACAGTTTGAGCATATTTCTCATTTTAAAGTGTATTTATTTTTGTTTTATGTGTATGAGTGCTTTGCCTGTGTCCCTGTCTGTGCGAGGGTGTCAGATCCCATAGAACTGGAATTACAGACAGTTGTGAGCTGCCATGCGGGTGCTGGGAATTGAATCTGGGTCCTCTGGAAGAGCTGTCAGTGCTCTTAACTGCTGAGCCATCTCTCCAGCCCCTTGAACATGGTTTTTTTTTTTTAAGATTTTATAATCTCGATGGGTGGTAGTGATGAATGCCTTTAATCCCAGCACTCGGGAGGCAGAGGCAGGAAGATCTCTGTGAGTTCAATACCAGTCTGGTCTACAAGAGCTAGTTCCAGAACAGCCTCCATAGCTACGGAGAAACCCTGTCTCAGAAAACCAAAAATTTTGTAATCTCTCCTACCCCCATTGACTAAGCTACTGACATCTCTTGGATACTGCAATAATCTTTTAGTTTTTGTGTCACCCTCCCTGAGATGTAATCTGAAATATCTATTAGTCTTCTATATTGTGTGGCAGCATATACAGAAACCAGTTCCCAGATATCCCTGAAGAATTCCAGAACTGTGACAATGTGTCCATTTTTTTCCTTCCCAAGAAGTGAGAATGGTGCTGGAAGATTTAAAATCTTTTACATTTTTGTTATGATGACCACAAGGTCAGATTGTGACCTTTGGTTCTTCTTCCTTCTCCCTAGCATGAGTGCGGGGTAAAAGCCATTCTTTTAAAAAATGTCATAGGGGAAGGTAACGGAAACTGTAGCCTTGACAGTTTGTGTTAAGGAAAGAATGGGAATGTGTGGGTGACTACAACAATCAGGAAGCTTGGTATACTGGAAGTAATAGTGTGATAACTGTCCATAATAATAACTTCACTGCAAACAGGGCTTTCCTACATAGAGCAGTCCAGAAAGCAACTCAGGTTATGGCAGTTTTTTTAAATCATTTTTTATTTTAATTTTTAAATAGCTTGTTTTACATGTCAATCCTAGTTCCCTCTCCCTCCCCTCCTCCCGCACTCCCCTTCCCCCCCAGCCTCCCACCCTATTGCCAAATTATGGCAGTTATTAAGGAGCAATATGTGTATATAAATAAATATATACTCCGAAAAACATTTTCCAAATAATATTCAGGAACTGGTTAAACAATCCTATTTCATGCTTTAATTAATATCTTTAGCAATTTCAAATGTAGTATTGCATTAAATTTATTCAAATATTTCTGTAAAAAATAAATTTTAAAAATGAACTGTTGGGGGGGTGCTGGAGAGATGGCTCAGTGGTTGAGAGCCCTGGCTGCTCTTCCAGAGGACCCAGGTTCAAATCCCAGCACACCCACATGGCAGCTCATCACTGCCCCCACTTCCTGTTTCAGGGGATTTGACACTCTCACATAGACATACATGCAGGCAAAGCATAAAACAAAGATAAATAAATTATTTTAGAAAACAAAGAGCCAGGGACTGGAGAGATAGTTTGGCAGGTAAGAACACTGGCTGCTGAAGTTTGAGTACTGGACTCTGGATCTCAGCTGTCATGTTTCAAGTTGGGCACCTTCCTATATGCCTCGGTAATTGCAGCATTAAGAGGGGCAGAGATGGGAGGATCACTGTGGCTTGATGGATGCCAGCTTAGATGCAAGCCATAAGCTCCAATTTGGAAGAGAAAAACAAAAAGACAGAGAGTGCTAGAGAAGGACTCCCACGCCTTTCTCTGGCCTTTCTGAATACACATAAGGGCATACCACACACACACACACACACACACACACACACACACACACACACACACACACACTCAGCCATTTCTAAATGTGATTGATCAGATTCTTTTTGAAAGAGTCACTATTCTATCATTAGTAAACGAGTTTTCCTTGTGCCAGAAATACAAATTTAATAAATATAAAGAAGTCATCCCCTCCTTAAAAGTAGGATCTCACTCTGTAGACTAGGCTGTCCTGGAATTTTCTATATACTTCAGGTTAATCTTGAACTCATGGCAATTCTCTTGTCTGGGCTTTTCAAGTGCCAGTATTATAGGTGTGAGCCACTGCATACAGTTTAAAATTCCATTTTTCCTAACCTGAATGCAAGTAAGGACATTGTGAAAGTTTTGTTCATGTATAATGAAAGCCATCAGGGAGTGTCCTGTCCTAGGTAACTATAAAGATATTTATATTGATGAGAAAAACTTGTTAGTACAAAAATATTCACAACTGGAGTCATGGTTCAAATTGTAGCACACATCAGTGCACTCTTTTTCCAGAGAACCTCTGCAAATATAGCCAGTCTGGGAAAGACTTCGTTCAACACTCAGAACTCGCTACCCATCCATGTCTACGTGTTCAAGATAAGCCTCACAACTATAGCGAATGTGACAAAGCTTTTATTGTTAGCACAACTTCTAATCAACAGCAGAGGGCTCATAAAAGAGAGAAGTTTTACCAATGTGCAGAGTGTGGCAAAGCCTTCAATAATAGTTCAAACCTTACTCGACACCAGATAATTCACACGGGAGAGAAGCCCTATACTTGTCAGGAGTGTGGCAAAGCCTTCAATAATGTTTCAACCCTTACTCGACACCAGATGATCCATGCTAAAGAGAAACCCTACAAATGTGAAGTATGTGACAAAACCTTTCACTGCTCTGCATACTTTAACCAACACCAGATAATTCATACGGGAGAAAAACCCTATAAATGCCAAGAATGTGGCAAAGGTTTTTATTACCGTTCAACCCTTACTGGACACCAGATAATCCATACAGGTGAGAAACCCTACACATGTCAAGAGTGTGGCAAAGCCTTTAATAATAGGTCAACCCTTGCTCGACACCAGACGACCCACACCGTGGAGAAACCCTACACATGTCAAGTGTGTGACAAAGCCTTTCACTGCTCTGCCTACTTTAACCGACACCAGAAAATTCATGCGGAAGTGATTGCACATGCGTGTAAAGAATGTGGCAAAGCCTTTAGTTACTCTTCACAACTCAATCGGCATCTGAGGAGTCACACCAGAGAGACGCCGTATATATGCAAAGATTGCGGCAAAGCCTTTAGCAGATCATCGCAGCTTAACCAGCATCTGACTCTACACGCTAGAGAGAAGCCCTATAGGTGTAAGAAATGTGGTATAGCCTTTAGTTGTCCTTCAGAGCTGAGTCAACACCGGCCGAGTCACGCTGTGGAGAAGCCCTACAAATGCGAGAAATGTGGAAAAGGCTTCAACTGCTCTTCATACCTCAACCAGCATCAGAGGTTGCACACGGGAGACAGCCTCTACAGGTGTAAAGAGTGTGGCAAGGTTTGTAACTGCGCCTCGCACCTTGTTCAGCACCAGCGGGTTCACACTGGAGAGAAGCCCTATAGGTGTGGAGAGTGCGGCAAAGCGTTTAGCTGTTCTTCACGCCTTCACCGGCACCAGCTGACTCACACCAGAGATAAGCCCTACCCGGGTCAGGAGTGTAACAAAGCTTTTCAGGACAGCTCCACACTTTCTCGGCACCAGAGAATTCACACTGGAGAGAAGCCCTACTGATGCCAACGGTGTGGGAAAGCCTTTAACAGCTGTTCAAATTTCACTCGTCACCAAAGGACTCATATGTGAAGGGACCGCGACACAGGTGAAGACCGTGGTGAAGGGAACTGGATAGATAGGGTGGCCGGCCGGTTAAGGGCATGCACGGCTTTTGTGGAGCCTGAGTTCGGTCCCCAGTATCCATATTGGAGGCTTAGAGCCACTTAGAACTCCACCTCCGGCCTCCGAGGGCACCTGCACTCATATGCACATGCTCCCACACAGGCAAACTCACACATAAGAAAGAGCGCGACAAAATAGGTTTAAGTTATTGAACACCAATTTACAATTGCACTGATCAAATTCCATCTATTTTCTTCACAGATCACGCAGTGGATTTTGGAATGTTGTATAGATTGTATGTGAACTTTGTTTTAGTCAATAGATAACGATTCTTAATGTTTTATCATTGGAATATATTGAATGACATCTCATTGTGTCACAGACATTGAACTACTGTGCTCAAGAATGCAGGTGGCAGATCCTACTTAATAGGGTATTGAGAAACCTATTGAACATATATTGAAATATATTGAATGACTCATAGTTCATTTTTGTGGGGACACCAGACCTTGAACAGAGACCCACTTCCCCTTTGGCCTGGGAGCAGGCAGCTGTGAGATAATGTTTACTGAAAACAATTCAGTGCTATAAAGCTCTTGATAGGGCTCAGATAAGGGCTCACTCACTGAAACACCATGGCTTTGGCACCCCCTACGGCTAGATGCTTCTTCCTGTTCCCCCTGCTGTTTCTCCCCGATTCTGGGGCCAGAGATTAAACCACCAGCCAGGAGGGTGAGAAGTCTGGGAGAGCTGTTGGAGAATTGTATGTAGATGGATGGCAGAAGTCCTTAAAAAGGGAAGTGTTTTTTCTTGGAGAGTTCTCCTCCTAAGCTGACTGGGGAAGCATAAAGTTTTCTTAAAGCAACCGACCGGTCTCTGTGTCATCTATCCCGACCACCTCGCTACATTCTCGGATGCAGGCTGCACAGCAGGTGCGACACATTTTCCCAGTTCCCTCATGTATTAAAGAATTTGGAAGAGATTATTCTTATATGAATAACTTTTATTCATACTTTTTAATAAGTATCCAGAAACTATGAGGGTTATAGGAGAATAATAACATGTCGTGCTATTATGAATCTTGAATTGTTATTCATAAAACTTTACCACCCCCATATCACCTTTTTGGTTTCAAAGCACACATAAACATTTGCTATCCATTTATGCAGACTCAGGTGTCCAACTCTTATGGTCTAATGGTAAATTTTAGGAGAATTGTAGATAGGTCTGTTTGAATAGCGATTTTAAGAGAATTAAAGCATTCTGTATAGAATTAATGAACTGTTAATTTTAAAGAGTTGATAAATTATGACTAACTGGAATCCTCACATATTCTGAGGGGGATATTTTTACTTTGTTTTCACTGAACATATTTCTTCAGAATGACATAGTTCTTCGTTTAGAATTTCCTGTAATTAATTAATCTTGATTTACCTGTTACTCATGGAAGACATAATGTATGATTTGCCTCATGAAGTTTGTGACTTTGTTTATATAACCCTTACCATATTTTAAGAAGACGTAATTAAATTTTATATTAGGAACTAATTCTAAGATACTATGCCAGAGTGTGAACATACACAGAGATGTTGTGGAATATTATTTTAACTAGGCAAAGATGTGTTACATTTGTTTATGCTGCCTTTCCTTAACTGTGTAAAGATGTGTTACATTTGTTTATGCTGCATTTGTTTAATGATGTAAAGATGTGTCTCTGTTTCACCGTGCCTACCTAAGGTACCTGATTGTTCTAATAAAAAGCTTAACAGCCAGTAGTTAGGCAGGACAGCCAGTAGTTAGGCAGGAGAAGGATAGGTAGGACTGGCAGGCAGAGAGAATAAGTAGGAGGGAAAAAACTAGGCTTGAGAGAGGAGAGAGAAGAGGACAAGGGAGAAAGAGAGGAAGACGCCTGGGCTGAGCCAGGCAGCTGCCAGGCAGCAGGCCCAGAGCCGGACAGATGGAAAGAAAGGCAAAAAGCCTTGAGGCAAAGGTAGGTGAAGAGAAGCATTAACTAAGAAAAAAAGTTAGCTAGAAACAAGCATAAGCTAAGGCCAAGCATTCATAACGAATAATCTAAGTCTCAGTGTCATGATTTGGGAGCTGCTTGGTGGCCCCCAAAAGAAAAAACCTGCTACATTTGGTGTTCCAGCATGGGCCTGAATTTCCACATAGAGACTGAGAATGCTGAGGAGGAGGAGGAGGAGGAGGAGAGAGAGAGACATACACAGACACAGAGAGACAGAGAAAAGGCAAAACAGATCCAGTTCCCTTAAGAGGCTCTGCTATATACACCGAGCCCTTGAGCACCTAGCATGGTAATTAGAAACAGTGGGCTAAGTAAAAACACCTGCCACAGTGAGAGCACCCACTTCCTAGAGTTGGGGTAATTGAACGCAGTTCCTGGTTTAAAAACGCAGTTCTCAGCCAGACCCATGGGGTGTAATGTTTGGTTTCACGACCTGAGCAGGGTAGAGCCAGCCAACAGGGCTGCTAGTGAAAAGCCGCTTAGCAGTTTAAAGTTTGGCTCATGCGGTCAGAAAAGGATAGAGATACCCGGTAAAGTAGGCTCAAATGGAAAAAAAAACTCTAAACAGGTTACAGTGTTTTTAAGAAAGAAAAGGAAAAGAGTATAGACAGCCGTAGCAAAAATAAATAGTTTAAAAATAATAAGTCTTTAAAGAAACAATAGAGTAATATAAAAAGGATAAACCATGTAAAGATGAAAACTGATCAGGGAGTCTGGATCCTGTATGGTATTGAGTTGACTTTGAAGTTTTTGAATGCTGATGGGTGGAAGCCAGCTGCTGAGAGGTTGGGCTCACAACAGGGACTGCTGAATTAAATCAAGCCCGAATACTTTAGGAATGCCTTAACTTTAAAATGGAAGTCGAAAAATGTACTGTTTTGGGACAGTGGTCATGCTTTTGTTCCCACAGGAAACAAAGGCTGTGGATTCATTCAAGATTGACAGAGATCAGGTTTGATTCGGGGAGACCCCTGTATCTTGGCTACAGATAAAAAGAAATAAACCTAGAAAAACTACAAGACTGGTGATGAATATTTTATCTGTTCAAACATAAAACAAAATAAAACAAAACCCATCTTTGGATGGCTTGTGTAGAATGCACAGTCCGTACTTATGTTACAGCAGATATGTATGTTACCTTTGGAAGTTGATGTGCTTTCAGAGTAAGGAGACCAGACACAATGGGAACAGGTGGCCCAGGTGATTCAGCTTTTCAGAGTGCCTGTGTTGCAGTTTCTTCAGAGTTCTGCATCCAGAACAGCTTCAAGGCTGCTGGCTGAGATGGTCCAGCCTCATAGACTATTCTAGCCAGGACTGCAAATAAGCCTTGTGCTTTTCCATTGCACTGGACAACAAATGTAACTAGTTTTCCCAGGACTTGACCATTATCTCAATTTTCTCAGGTTCCCTAAAGGTTGTCTTTGCCCACAGAACACAGGAAGCAGTCTAGAGAACACAATGCCTATGTTCCCAAGAGGTGGGGTGGGTGGTTTTTGGACATTCAATGGGTTATGGATGCTTGCCATTGTTTAGGTGGGGATAAAGGAATATAGTATAAAAAGACAACTATTTTACATTGGTAGGCAAGTCCACTGTTCTGGTAGCTCTCTACTTCCTGGTCTTGTGGGTGGAGAAATGGACTAGGATGCTGGGGTGCTTTGGATCCCACTGGGATGGATGGGAGCCTGAGTGGTAGACCCCAGGCACAGGAGTGTGGCCTGGAGTCAGGCTCTGATAGTCTTAGTCACGTTGGTGGAGCAGGAGACTAGGATGCTAGGGTGAGTTTGCTCCTGCCTCTGGGATGGAAACCACTGTGGCAGTCCCCGAGCACCAGCAGCTGGTCTAGTCCTAGTTCCTTGGGTGGAACAGAAAACTAGGTTACCTTGGCTCCTGCCGTCTCTGCCAGGGTTGAAACCTCAGTGGCAGAGCCCGGGCCCAGGCAGGGGGTCCGGAAATCGGCCCTGGCTTACCTGGACCCGTGGGTGGGGCAGGAGACTAGGGAGCATTGGTTCCCACCACTGGGATGGAAGATGCAGCCACAGACCCCAAGCACCGGCAGCCAGTCTATTCCTGGTTCCCCCTAGTAGATACTTAATGTAGGAGGACCCAGCTCACTCCTTATAGTGGCATTTGTAGGCAGGTAGTGCCATTCCTAGGCAGGTGGGCCTAAGAATAGTAGTTGAACAAGGCCTGGAAAACAAGCCAGGAAGCAGTGATCCTTTTTTTTTTTTTTTTTGGTTTTTACGAGACAGGGTTTCTCTGTATTGTTTTGGAGGCTGTCGGTCCAGCCCGGCCTCGAACTCACAGAGATCCACCTGCCTCTGCCTCCCGAGTGCTGGGATTAAAGGCGTGCGCCACCACCACCCGGCTAGCAGTGATCCTTTTGTAACAGGCCTCCAGAACTTAATACAACTGACTCCATGATGAAAGTACCATTCAAGCCCTAATCCTGAACACATCCACAACACCACTAGCCAAAACGAAGACAAAGACCTAATCCATGGAAACCCATAGTTCTGGGAAAGTCTTTAAATGTACTAACCTTGTCTTTTGGTTTCTGTGGTTCTGCTTTTGGCCAACTGTTCTTGCATCTGAAGTATGCCAACCCCGGATATGGTTTTTGTGGTTAACAGCTTATCATGAGAAAGGCTCAGGGTGACACTGGGATCCCGAACACCCAGTAATTGCTGGCTGGATAACAAAAACTTTCTATTGGCTTTAACCCATGTTCAAATAGTCTTCTCTGGTGGATGGATAGCCCACAGCATTTCCGGAGGTTGTACAGATGGGTCTAGTGATCTGTAGTATGAATTATCGGCACCCTACCCTACTTGCTCTTCTTTGAAAGCTGTTATTTATGTGACTCCATTTATCTTACATAATTTCTTAGGAATCAAGCTTTAATCTGCACCGGATTAAGAGGCTTTCATTTCCTGTCAACTCGTCTTTCTCAGTGAAAGCTGATCTGTTTGATTTATGATCTGAAATGCCCCAAAGCCATCTTCCTTCCCCTCCTCTTTCTTCTCTTTTCTCATTCTTTGATCAGCTTCACACATTGTAGGGCTATCAGAGAAGATAGAGCCATAATTAAGAAAATACCTCCATGTGACTTGGGTACAGGCGAGTCCGTGGGGGGCGTTTTCTTTAGAGGTTGTGGGTCCATCCCATTGTGGGTGGTAGTCCTGGATTCCCTAAGAAAGCAGGTTGAGTAAGTCAGTAGGCAGCACCTCTCCACAGCCTCTGCCTCAGTTCCTGCCTCCAGGTTCCTGCCCTGTTTCAGTTCCTGCCCTGACTTCCTTCAGTGTTGAACAGTGATGTGGAAACCGAAGCAAAACAAACCTTTTCCTCCCCAAGTTGCATTGGCCGTGGTGTTAATCACAGCAATAGTAACCATAAAGACCATAGTCAAACTGGTAACATCCAAAGATTAACTGAAAATTAGGAAAGAAGCAAAACCAATACATATATAGGAAAGTATGATCTCTGTTACAGAAATGTGTAATCAAGAATAGAAATTAAAATGAAGCTGGTGTGGTGGTGTATGTCTCTAATCCCAACAGACGCCAGCCCGACCTACAGAGTGAGTTCCAGGGCATCCAGGGAAACACAGAGAAATCCTGTTTTGAAAAATCAAACAATCAATCAATCAAACAAACAAACAAAAAGGAAGTTACAACTTTTAATTCAGAGAAAAAGAATGTAATTATAGGATTCTGTATTAAAAAAAAAGATTCTGTATTCATCAGAGTATTCTTTCCAGAACAAAGTGGAAATCATGTTAACATGCCAGTTTCTTATCACAAGGTCAGAAATGAAAATTACAATTTGTAAATACCAGATATTTAATAGGGATTTGAAGGAGCTATAAGGGAATGAATGCAAAATATACAGAAATTGGTCAAAATACATTGTACGAAATTCTCAGAGAATTTCCAAAAAATATTTAGAAATAAAACAAATAATAAAATAAAAATGTGTGCAGCAAAGACGTGTCATTTTGTCCTTACTCAACCTGGAAGTGGTAATCAATCAATTATGCACTGTCAATTAAGGCCCTCGGCAGCCTGGGAGTGTTCTCCATTCAGGGCCACCAGACTGAGAACTGCCCCTGAGATGGGCTTCAGCCTTGGCTGGCTTTGTACCGGGCGTCGCCAAGGTGTCGCTGTAGCCGGCCAGCCTGTGACCTCATTACTTGGACTCCCAGGAGGACCCCTAGACACCTCGGAACCCGGGCACTCCGGAACGGGTCTCCAGAACGGAAACCCGGAGACCCCGGAACGGGACACTGCGGAACCCGGACACCCCGGAACGGGACACCGCGGAAGCAATTCGTTACGGAATCCGGACATGGTGAGTCGCGGCCCGGCCTCCCAGGAACCCGGGCTGCGCGGCATCCGCAGCGGTTCGGGGTCAACGGCGGAGTCGCAGGTCCATCCCTTCTGGGGCGGCTCTGGAGGCTCGCAGCCAGGGCACAGGCGTGGCAGCCCGGTGACGGGGTCTTGGGGGACAACCCGGCTCCCTGCGTGCATGCGGGTCCTGCCTGACAGCTCTGGGCTGGGGCCCTCGAGCCCCCTTCTGAGCACCCTGACTTACGGGCAGCACCCACCCAGGACAGTAAACTCCCAAGGCTTTCCCACGCCAGCTTCCTGTCTCCACACTAAACTGTCCCCGCGTAGATTTCAACCAGATTCTGTGCTTTTTTTTCTTTAATGCCCCCGCCCCCCTATGCACATCGAGGGGCAAATTCGAAAGGACTTGTGATCGTGAAAGGTGCGCCAGAGCTGAATGCACGGGGTTAGTTATTGGACTCCTGGGGAAAGTTCTCCCGTCACACTTCCCTTATCTTCCCTAGGCACAGACGGCTTTGTCGTGGTGTCTGGGTTGAGTTTTCCCCTGGCTGACTGTCAGAGGCGGCGTGTCTTCATTTCATCCTCCAGTCTTTGTTTATGGGTACTGGATTTCACAACTTCCTCACGCCAAGGGCCAATACTAGGTGTTCTCGGTTGCGCTGTTGCAGGGGAGGAGGAGTCTCTGGATTCTGTCCTAGGGTGGATCTGTGAACACGCAGCCTTTAAAGGGGAGCGGCTGGAGGCTAAGGGGCGTGGGGAGACTGTTGGTGTATTTTATAGGAAGATGCTGCATTTGTCCACACATACTGGCTGCTGTGATATAACCGTGTCCTCACGCTGGTTTACTTACTCTGTATTGTGGTTTTTGGGTCATACCATTTTTTTTTTTTTTTTTGGTTTTTTGAGACAGGGTTTCTCTGTATCTTTGGAGGCTGTCCTGGAACTCACTTTGTAGACCAGGCTGGCCTCGAACTCACTGAGATCCGCCTGCCTCTGCCTCCCGAGTGCTGGGATTAAAGGTGTGCGCCACCAACGCCCGGCTGGGTCATACCATTTTAACTTTTTCTTCTTTTGAAGAGTTTTCACATAAAAAAAAATCTGATAGTCGATTTGTAATTTCCTGTAGTTTCCGAGGATTACCCCGCCCCTTCCCTGTGTTTATGTCCCCCCCCCTTTTTTTTTTCTAGTGACAGACTTCGCTTCATGTAGCCCAGGCTGGCCTGGAAGTTTCCTTGTTTTTGTTGGTGCCTCTTGAGGGCTGGGTTATCTTTTTGGTAGCAGTCCTTCTAAAAGCTGTGCTCAGCCCTGAGTTAAATTGCTGTTGTAGCCGGTCCATACCTTTAATCCCAGGACTCCAAAGGCAGAGGCAGGTGGATCTCTGTGAATTCGAGGCCAGCCTAGTCTACAGAGAGAGTTCCAGGACAGCCTCCAAAACAATACAGAGAAACCCTGTCTCAAAAAACAAAAACAAAATAATGCTGTTACAAATAAATTAGAATCCATGCTTTTATGTAGCTCCTGGAAGCACCACAAACAGTTTCTAGGACTATGAAAGTCTGTTTTTTTCTTTTAAACCCCTTTGCTACCTTATGACTACCCCCATGGATGTGCTTACACATATATTCATAGTTACTCGCTGCCTGAGGTCTAGGAAGAGTTTCACTTCCTTTGCTTGCAAAGCTTGGCAGTTCATATATAGTCCCTGGAATAAAGGATGGAAAATTTGGGTCACTTGGGGTTTTTGTTTTTGTTTTTTCTTCCCCACATCTGACATCAGGGAAGTAGACACCCATTGTAGACACGTCAGCATTCTCTTTACAAAAGTGCACCCTGTCTTCTCTGGGCCCGTTTGTAGACTAGGTCTCCATTGTGTTCTGTGACTACTTGAGCAAAACTTCAATGTACTTCTGTAGAGTTTGAGCAGACTCTCATCTGAGGACAGGCTGGGACCCACTCAAGTGAAGTTTAACAATGCCCTGTTCCAACAGAAACCTAAAGGACTGAGACCTCCTCCTTTAGCATTCACCTTCCTTTATTTACTGGTCCCCCAGTCAATTCCATTGCCACATGTTCTTTGACATAATTGGTCACATTGGTGCGGAGTTGGTGCATGCCTGCGTTTCTAGCAGTTGGGATGCTGCATGAAGGATTGAGTTCAGGGCCAGCTTGGGCTGCTCAGGGAGTACCAGGCCACCTCAGTTACATTGCAAGACCCCATTTCAACATGCAGATCAGTCAGTTATCCGTGTGCAGTGTGAAGTTGAGATTATATTACTCTGAGTTCTATTTTGGGTATCCTTTTCATGCATGGCAGGTCTTTTTATCCTAAGCATGAAGAGATTGAAGAGAACCATTGTTTAATTCTCTCTCTCTCTCTCTCTCTCTCTCTCTCTCTCTCTCTCTCTCACACACACACACACACACACACCAAGTCTGTATACTGCTACTTGTTTGTATATAATTTCAGGGCTGATCACTCGGTATTGAATAGGCATTTGGAGGCTCTTCCTAGGGGAGAACTGTTTCTCCAGTTCTCTGCAGTCTTTACTGACCTGTAGTTCTTTTTCTAGGGTTGGGGCCTGTGAGATTTTGCATTTCCACACTGGCATTTCTGTTGGTGTGGTCCACGTTCAGGTCTTGTTTAGGAATTGAGTGGTTGGGGCTTGCTGGGTATAGCTTCTCTGACATTCCTAGGAGACACAATCTAATACCAGACATCCAGCTCCTCTGGTACTTACTCCTCTACCTGCTGTGATGCTCCCCAGGCCTCAGGTATAGGAGTTGTGTTGTAGGTGTATCAGTTGTGGCTGAGACGGTCACTTGTTTTCTGCCTTTTGATCAGTTATGTGTTTTTCTGTAATGATCTCCATCTGTTGCAAAGAGAATTTTTTTTGATGAGGGGTGAGTGCCACACCCCTCATTATCTGTGATACTTTATCTGTGCATATAGGGATGAGTGGTTAGAGTGCAGTTAGAAACTATGCTGGCTTAGTAAAGTGGCAGTCATGGGTTCTCTTCCAAGACCCATGGCCTCACTAGTTCTAGGTAGTTGCCTGGGTTTCCAGTACCAGGCATGATTTCCTTCTTGGTTAGTAAGCATTAAGTCCAGATAAGAGAGTTGTTAGTTACCTCCAAGCTGTTCTTGCATATGTTATGCTATCCTGGCTGTTTGCATCATTCAGAGGTAGCTGGGTAGCATTGTTGGTTGCTTATCTCCTTTGGAAACTTGTATGGCACCTTTTGGTACCATGAACGTTAGTCCTCAGGGAGGAGTCTTTCAGATCTGATCCTCTGGGTCCTGTGTCTGAAGTACACAGTGCCTTCAGCAGTAGGGAACTAAGGGCAACAGCAGTAGCCTATTATGCTTTAGTCACCTGTGCTCCCCCGTGAGTGTGTTAAGATCCCTTAAGTTGATAGTTTGTCATTGGTCCTTCCTGTGTTTCTACTGTTCTGGTTTATTTTCTAAAAACAAAGTCTTATGAACAATTCAGAATCAGGGAACTCACTAAATGAATGTAAGCTGCATTGGTTAGCAAATTGATAGTTGAAGTAGAAATGATAGACTCATCTAATCGTTTGGTGCCCACAATCCGCTGATACTACAATAGTTTGGGTATAAAGATAGCATTTGCAAGTAATCCACAGACATCCTCTAGTATACTTTATTTTAAATTTCTCACAATACTGGCTATAATAGAAATACTACATAACTATTAGTTTTTCTGCACTGTTATAGAGTAATAAGAAAAGTATGTGACCCCTTTCTCCAATAAGGCCACACCTACTCCAACATGGCCAAACCTCCTAATAGTGCCCTTTGTGTTTCCCTGGGGGTGGTTGTAGGGTATGGGAACTTTTCACAAAAAACAAAAAACAAAAAAAACAAAACAAAAAAACCTGAAAATGAATGAGCAGCGTTTGCCAGCTACTCTGACACCTCTCAATTCACGGCTCTTGATGGAGCTATCCCCAGGGTATATGGATTCATCCCTTTTTACCGCAGTCTGGAACTCCTGTCACTTCTCTGCCAATTCGCTAAAGTTAGCTAGTGTCCATCTGGTGAAATTATGTTGACTCTTCTGGGTATTTGCCTTTCTGTATAAATTTTAGAATGCCTTTTTGCCCTAAAGTTTAATTTAATTAATTAATTAATTTTTGGTTTTTATGAGACAGGGTTTCTCTGTATTGTTTTGGAGGCTGTCGGTCCAGCCCGCCTTGAACTCACAGAGATCTGCCTGCCTCTGCCTCCCGAGTGCACCACCACCGCCCAGCTAATTTAATTTTTTTAAAATTACATTTAATTTGTGTGTGTGTGTGTACACACTACAATATGCTTGTGGAGGTTGGAGGTCAGAGGACAACTTGTGGGAGTTGGTTCTCTCCTTCTGCCTCGTGGGTCCTGGGGAGGGAACCTAAATTGTCAATTGTGGCCTAAGTGCCCTTACCCTTTGCAGGGAGCAGTAACCACTGAGCTATTTCTCCAGCTCTCACAGTACCGCTTGTTAATCAGAGCACAGTGACCTGGTCAGGTGGTTTTGTTTGCTTTTGTCAGCTTGGCACAAACTAGAGAAGAGGGACCTCAGCTGAGACAATGCCCCATCAGATTGGCCTGTAGGACATTTTCTTGGTTGATGATTGATGTGGAAGGGCCCAGTCCCCTGGGGGAGGTGCTGTCCCTGTATCTACCTGCTACTTTCATGTCACATGTATTGTACTGTCGCTCCTCTGTAAGGTCTCGTTCCCTTCAGAGGCTCCTGTCCAGCTCCCTGACCTCCACAAACACCCCAAGTGAAGTGTACAGATCTGAAAACTCAGAGCTAGGATAGTGTACTAGAGAGAACGTGTGGCCTTTGTCTTTCCGGGCCTCAGTATAACTTTTCTCAATTCCACCCATCTCCCTGCAAAATTTCTTTTTCTTTACAGCTGAATAAAACACCACTGTGTATATGCATTTCATTGTCCACTCGTCAGCTGGTGGGTATCGAGGCTGATTCCATTTCCTAGCTATTAGAATAGTGCAGCCATGATCATAGATGAGCAAGTGTCTCTGTAGTAGAACATGGAGCCCTCTGGGTTGATGCTGGGACATGTGGTGGTCTATTTTTAGCTTTTTGAGAAACCTTCACACTGGTTTCTGTGGTGGCTATACCAGTTTATACTCCCACCAACAGTGACTCGGTGTTCTCCTTTCTCTGAATCCTCAGTATCACTTGTTTCTTTTCTCAAGATTTATTTATTATTATACAGTGCTGCTTGTATGCCTGCAGGCCAGAAGAAGGTACCAGATCTCATTACAGATGGTTGTCAGCCACCAAGTGGTTGCCGGGAACTGAACTCAGGACCTCTGGAAGAACAGCCAGTGTTCTTAATCTCTGAGCCATCTCTCCAGCCCCGTCATTTGTTTTCTTGATTATACCCATTCTGACTTTGGTGAGATGGAATCTCAGAGTATTAAATTTGCATATCCTTGATGGCTAAGGACATTGAGCCATCTTGAAAGTATTTATTGGCCATTTGTCTTTCTTCTTTGGAGAACTCTGACCAGTTCCTTAGCCCATTTTTTTTTTTTGATTTGGTTGTTTGTTTTATTTTTGTTTAGTTCTCTGTGCTATCAACTTTTATTTCAGGAGCTGTTGTCATTCAAGGATGTGTCCATTGATTTCTCTCCAGAGGAGTGGGAATGCCTAGACCCTGCTCAGTGGAATTTATATAGAAATGTGATGTTGGAGAATTACAGAAACCTTGTCTCCCTGGGTGAGGATCTCTCATCTACAGAATTCCTAATTCCCTCTCAACATCTGATTTCCCTTCTCTGTAGAGTGTTTTCTAT
The DNA here is from genome assembly GCF_017639785.1 of Mesocricetus auratus. Classification (NCBI taxonomy): domain Eukaryota; kingdom Metazoa; phylum Chordata; class Mammalia; order Rodentia; family Cricetidae; genus Mesocricetus; species Mesocricetus auratus. Next base: position 20,030,581 of record NW_024429206.1, on the reverse strand, counting down.
GAAGGCAGTTGACATAAGGGAAATATTTAGGGATTTGAGGGTCTGGAGAAGATCATTTTAATTGTATTTATGTTGAAATCTTCTTCAGGAAGTGTTTCTTCTTCACCTAGATCAGTGGTTCTCAACCAGTGTGTCTTGACCCCCTCCCCACAGGGGTCACCAGTTAGATATCCTACATAGCAGCATTTACAATTCATAACAGCAGCAAAATTACAGTTATGAAGTAGCAACAAAATAACCTTATGGTTGGGGGTCCCCACAGCATGAGGAATTGTATTAAAGGTTCGTGGAATTAGGAAGGTTGAGAACCACTGCTCTAGATGAGCTGTGACTTCAGAAACTTGCTGGCATGAGACGTTGTGGCTGTTTCTTGAAGCCCATTTTGGATTGGTCATGTGTGCAAGTGAAACTTAGCATCTCCAAGTGAAAATCCCTCCCTCCCTCCTCCTCCTCCTCCTCCTCCTCCTCTTCTTTCTCCTCCCCCTCCTCCTCCCCTCTCCTCCTCTTCTTTCTCCTCCTCCTCCCCTCCTCTTCTTTCTCCTCCTCCCCTCCCCTTCCTCCTCCTCCTCTTTCTCCTCCTCTTCTTCCTCCCCCTCCTCCCCCTCCTCCTCTTCCTCCTCTTCCTCCTCCTCTTCTTCTTTCTCCTCCTCCTTCTCCTCTCACTCCTCCTCCTCCTCTCCCTCCTCCTTCCTCCTCTTCTTCTTGGTTTTGGTTTTTCTCTGTTTAGCCCTGGCTATCCTAGAACTCACTCTGTAGAACCAGGCCGGCTTTGAATTCAGAGATTTGCCTGCCTCTGCCTCCCAAGTGCTAGGATTAAAGATGTTTGCCTCCATCACCTAACAGACATAATCTAATGTATTTGGCAGGGAATAATCAGAAATCATTTCCTCAAATCTCCTTTTATATCTCTTCTTTTCTCCCAGAACAGTATGGTTAGAGAAATGTTATCACTCATTAGGAGACCCTTAACCAAACATGGTTCTCTGTTTTGTAATAAACAGGCCTTACTGTGTGTAAGCCCTACCTGATCTCATTGCTGGAGCAGGGACTGGCGCCTTGGAATGTGAAGAGACAAGAGTCAGGAACCATGTACCCAGGTAGGTAGGAACGACACGAGAAGAAGGCACCCGAGAAGCCATGCTTTTAGATGGGGATTGGGAAGGTCTGTTTCAATGGAAATGAGTTTTCAGGAGCCCCTGGAGTTGGATTCACAGATGGCTGTGAGCTGCCTGCCATGTGGGTGCTAGGAACTGAACCTGGGTTCATGCTCCAAATTGTTGAGCCATCTCTCCAGCCCCCCCCCCTTACAGGTTATACTTTGTAACCTTTAAGAGTACAGATAACCAATTAAAACGATAGTAATGTAAAACCTATCAGCTGTTCCTATTTCTGTGGACTGGGACCATCCAGATACTACACCTTTGAACTATGTAGAGTTCATTAGAGTCATTCAAGTAGGTTTTTGTTTTCTGTTTTCTGTAGGGTTTTATTTTTATCTTTCCTGTTAGAAATGCTTACTCATATTCCTGCTTACAGCTTCTTGGGCTCAGGCTGGAGGGAAGTCTGTGGTTGAGAGTGAGTCCTGCTTCTGTAGAAAACCCAAATTTGGTTCTCCGTGTTCAGGTTGGGTGGCTCTCAATTTCCCATAATCCAGGGCTCCATTGCCCCCTTCTGGCCTCTGCAGGCACTGCCCTCAACATGTACATACCTGTACACAAATGCATACATACATTTAAAAAAATCTTTTAAAAAGATTCTATAGTCTCCTCTTCTCTGGTTGACTATATGAGTTAGTACCATCTTGTTGATACTGTAATGATTACTTAGGTTTAGGCTTAGTCTTCCCACTCTGACCTAATGTCCGAGCATTCCTGTTATCTCTTCCTCTGTGGTGCAGGATATACGGACATTCCCCATCAGGGAGTCTGCAGACACTTCATGAATGTACTCATCTGTTCTTCTCGTTTTCTTTCCCAAGACAGCAGCCTGATGTGGCAAGTTGTTTTTGTTTTGGGGTGTTGGTAGAGTGCTGTGATTAATAAGTAGTGTAACAGGCTTTTCAGCAGTACCCATGGGGAAATGGAGAGGCCATTATGTTTGCTGTTCTGCTGTCTGGAGGACATGCTGCTTGCCATGGGATTGAGGTTAGATTCAGAAACAATTCACCTTAGTGTAGTAACTGATGGGATTTGTTATTTTGAGTTCCTGCAGGTATTGCTTCTCATTATATCCTAGGCTCTTCACAAAAGCAGGGCAAAAACTCACTTATTCCAAAATATGATAAGAAGAAGCAGAAGTTATTGCCTTGACAGTTTGCATTAAAGAAAGATAGAAATGTAGCAAGCCTTCAAATATCAACCAACCCTTGCTTGACACCAATTTTTCACAGAGTAAAACCCTCCAAATATAAAAAAGACTTCAGTAATAAATATCTCAGCAGGCTTTCTCTGTGGCTTTGGAAACCAGGCTGGCCTCAGAGTCACACAGATCCGCCTGCCTCTGCTTCCCAAGTGCTAGGATTAAAGGTGTGCGCCGCCAGTGCCTGGCTAATAGTTCAACTCTTGATTGACACCAGAGAGTTCTCGTAGGAGAGAAGCTGTACAAATACCAGTGGATGTGAAGGCTAGAAAGCATTTTACAGTCAGAATGAGGCAACTGCACAGCAGAAACCCATTGCCAACAGAGGTCAAGCACACACAGCATCTCAGAAAATCACTGTTAAGAAGCCGTATGTTTGATTAAATGTCCACTTCATGCTTGGAAACATAACTTTCCTCTTAAGTGAGATGTGGGTGATTCTTAGAATGCGCCCATTCCATGTTTTAACTAAGATCCTGAATAACTGAAATATAGCTGGGCCGAACTTTGAATCAAATATTCCTTTAGAAACGAGATTTAAGAATGAAGAACACATTTTAAATTGTGATTGTCTTTTTGAAGACTCATTATTCTGTCACCAGCAAATTTGTTTTCTCTGCACCAAAATACATAGTTTCAATAAATGCAGTAATGTGTTGTTGTTTTGGTTTGTTGTTGTTTATTTTGAGACAAGGTTTCACTGTGTAGCCCAGGCTATCCCAGTACTTGGTGTGGAGCCCATACTCACCTTGAACTCTCCGTGATCTTCCTGCTTTACCTTCCTACATGCTGAGCTTACAGGTGTGAGCTCCTGCCTTCAGTTAGCTACCCGTCAGTTGTTTTCTATGTCCAAATCCAGACTCAGGTACTTAGAGAATGCAGTATATGCGTAATGAAAATAGGAAGATCATTAGTGAGGCTGGGAAATAACGAGTTGGAGAGAAAATGTTGTTAGTGTAATGAAAGTCGTAGCTTTACGCACGGTTGAAATTGTATGTCCTCTTTTCTCCCCAGAAAATCTTTGTGACTGTAACGACTCTGTAAAAGCCTTTGATCAGCACACAAAACTCAGCATCCATCAGTGTGTGCATGGTGAAGAGAAGCCATACAAACACGAAGAACATGGCAAAGGCTTTACTGATGATTCGGCATCTGATCAGCATCACAGGGTGCACAAAGGAGATTTGCCCTACCAATGTAAAGATTGTGACAAAGCTTTTAAATACCGCTCAATCCTCTACCAACACCACATAATTCATACTGCTGCAAGACCCTACAAATGTAAAGAGTGTGGCAAAGCCTTCAAGAGAAGTAGAAACCTTATACAACACCAGACAACTCACAAGAGAGAGAAACCATACAAATGTAAGAAGTGTGGCAAAGCCTTTACTACACATTCCATGCTTACTCAACACCAGATAATTCACACTGGAGAGAAACCCTACAAATGTCAAGAGTGTGGGAAAGCCTTTAAATATAATTCAACCCTTACTCAACACGAAGTTATCCATACTGAAGCAAAGCCCTACACATGTCTGGAATGTGGCAAAGCCTTCAAGAGAAGTCACACCCTTAGTCAACATCAGATAATTCATAAGGGAGAAAAACCATACAAATGTAAAGAATGCGGTAAGGCCTTTATTAAGCACTCATCTCTTACTCAACACCAAGTAATTCATACTGGAGAGAAACCCTATAAATGTAAAGAGTGTGGGAAAGCCTTCAGATATCAGTCAACCCTGACTCGACACCAAATTGTTCATACTGGGGCAAAACCCTACAAATGTCAAGAGTGTGGCAAAGCCTTCAATAATAGCTCAACTCTTACTCGACACCAGATCATTCACACGGGAGAGAAGTCCTACAAATGTCAGGAGTGTGGGAAAGCCTTTTACTGTTCCTCATTCTTGATCCAGCATATGAAACTTCATTTTGAAGAGATGCCCTATAGATGCAAAGAGTGTGGTAAACCCTTTAGGCTTTCCTCACAGCTCATTCGACACCAGAGAATCCATACTGGAGAGGAACCTTATGTGTGTAAAGAGTGTGGCAAAGCCTTCAAGTACCACTCAAACCTGACTCGACACCAAATACTCCACACTGGAGCAAAACCCTACAAATGTCAGGAGTGCGGCAAAGCCTTCAATAATAGTTCAACACTTACTCGACACCAGATAATTCACACGGGAGAGAAGTCCTACAAATGTCAGGAGTGTGGGAAAGCCTTTTACTGTTCCTCATACTTGATCCAGCATATGAAACTTCATTTTGAAGGGATTCCCTATAGGTGTAAAGAGTGTGGCAAACCTTTTAAGTGTTCCTCACAGCTTATTCGACACCAGAGAATGCATAGCGGAGAGAAGCCCTATGTGTGTAAGGAGTGTGGTAAAGCCTTCAGCTGTACTTCATACCTTAGCAAGCATCAGCGAATTCACTCTAGGGAGAAGCTCTACAGGTGTGAAGAGTGTGGCAAAGCCTTCAGCTGTTCTTCCTATCTTTCCAAACATCAGAGAATTCATATTGGAGACAGACTCTATAAATGTAAAGACTGTGGCAAAGCCTATTACTTTTCTTCACAGCTTAACCGACACCAAAGGATTCACACTGGAGAGAAACCCTACATATGTAAAGAGTGTGGCAAAGCCTTCAACTATTCTTCGTATCTTAGTAAACATCAGCGAATCCATGTTGTAGAAAAACTCTATGTATGTAAGGAGTGTGGCAAAGCCTTTAACTGTTCTTCATACCTTACTAAACACCAGAGAATTCACACTGGAGACAGATTTTACAAATGTAAAGAGTGTGGCAAAGCCTATTACTTTTCCTCACAGCTTAACCGGCACCAGAGGATTCATACCAGAGAGAAACCCTATCGATGTAAAGAGTGCAGCAAGGCCTTTTTCACTTCTTCCAGCCTGAAACGGCATCAGGAAACTCATATGCTAGTGAAATCCAGCAGGGTGGAGAACTTGGCAAAGCAAGAATAGCAAGATGTTTGTCACTGGGTAGTTCATAAAGGAGAAAAGGCTACAATGCAGTTCAGGACTTGAACAGCTGCTGGATCTCTACGTCACACCAGAAGGCTCATTTATGCAGGAGACACTGCAAGTGTGATAAATTCAGCAAAACCTTTAACAGGTGTGTGGCAGTTACTCCATGGTAAATGATCCACAGTGGAGAACAACTTACAGATGTGACAATATGGCTTGGCCTTTGATGACAGCCCTTTCTTATTGGACAGCAGCAAATTCATAGCAGAAAGACCACCGTCCTATGTGTGGACCTCAGAAAAGTCTAATACTGTACCATAAATCCCCTCACGAGATAAAAAAGTTAACAAAGCTTTCACTAATACCTCAGATCTTTTCTTGATGACAGCCCATACCTCAATAAACCTTGATGTATATAAAGAATTGTCATAGCACAGAACTCTTAGGACTATGTAGAATGTGGCCAAACTTGGAACTTCTGCTTATCACTAATCAGTGGGGTGGAAAGAAATATATCTCACAGGTGGCAGAGTTATGCGAACTCATCTCTGAAAAGATGGAATTTGCTATACATTCAAATATGCTAAATAACTTCACTGTTAAAAACTACACAAAACTTGGCCCTTGGGCTGCTTTCTGTGAAGTTTTCAACTGTTTTCTCCAGAGAGCATAAAATGGATTTTGAAAAACCATATATTATGGTGTATATTATGTATAAGCTTTATTTTAGTACATACATGGAGTGAATGGTTCTTGTCTCTCTGATATGTATTGCCTGACATGTTATTTTGTCAGATATTAGACCATCTTATCGAAGTATGTACATAACAGATCTTAGTAATATTTTGTTGCGGAATAGTGAATTACTGGTATTTTTTTTTCAGTTTTTAGGGATTGGATGACTGATAATTCTTGTTCTCAGTGTCCTTATCCTTCAAACAGATGTGTAGATTTGAAGATTTTCTTGTGTGATATTTTATTCCATCCTTTTTTCACTTACTAGAAATTATGAGGAATGTAAAAGGGTAAAAAAGTGTTCTAGCTTTCTGAATCTTAAGTTATTTATAATTTTTTTTTGGTTTTACGAGACAGGGTTTCTCTGTATTGTTTTGGAGGCTGTCGGTCCAGCCTAGCCTCGAATTCACAGAGATCCGCCTGCCTCTGCCTCCTGAGTGCTGGGATTAAAGGCGTGCGCTACCACCGCCCGACTATAATTTTTTATCATATGGTTTTTATTCACACATCACCCCTTAGTTATACAAAGAATACAGAAATATTGGTATTCATTTGTGTTGACTGTGACATACAAATCGAAATCTAATGATTAATTCTAGGAGTAGGACTAAAGAAACACCACACTTCATGGATAATAATTAAGAATAAAAGGAAGGGCCGGGCTTTGGAGCCTATCCTGGCACTCTCTCTGTAGACCAGGCTGGCCTCGGACTCACAGAGATCCGTCTGCTTCTGACTCCCGAGTGCTGGGATTAAAGGTGTGCGCCACCAACACCTGGCTCCAAAAATATTTTTAAGGGAGTAGAAACCTTGTGGGTTTTTTTGGGGGGGGGCGGTGGGAATACAGTCTATTTTGTATAAATGGAACTCATTTTAAAATTTCATTATTCTTAGTTTAGAATAGTTACTTCCTGGTTCTACTTCTGTTAGTCAAGAAAGACATATATGAGTTCAAGTTTATGACTTTGTTTCTGTAACAGTTTGTTGGTTGTGACTCTCCTCTGGGCCAACAACCAGAACTTCAGGAGTTTAGCTGTGCCTGTTTGCAAATGATCATCGCAGCTGAGTCTGTTGACTGACCCCTCATAGGAGAAGGTTGGTCAGGGGACTCTCATCTAAGTTTACAGCACTCCATAATGTCAGTTGTATGCAGTTTTGCCCTAATTGCATGTGGTCTTGAGGAAGGACTTGGAAATATAGGCAAGGGAAGAATGGAGGAGGGGCTTCATCTATGTTGCTGTGGGAAACCCACGGCAACTTCTGGGTAAAGACTTACCCGAACAGGCTTTTGTAGGGAAAAGCACCCACACTATAAGTAACCCCTTACCTATGCTCTGTAAGTAAGTCTAATAAACTCATTGGTTCTCCAGAGTGACCTTAGATGATATAATACCTCTGATTGATTGTTGTTGCAACTTCATGAGAAGGGATAGATTTGTTTGTTTGTTTGTTTTTCAAGACAGGGTTTCTCTGTGAAATAGTCCTGGCTGTCCTGGAACTCACTCTGTAGACTAGGCTGGCCTTGAACTCACGGAGATCTGCCTGCCTCTGCCTCCCAAGTGCTGGAATTAAAGGCACACACCACTACCGGCTGGCCAAGAAGAGATAGATGTTTACATCCTCCCTCTGGGAAGGGATTTTTAGCAACACTTGGTGTAGCTGGCAGAATACAACAAAACCAAGGAAGAGTAATGTGTTGTGCCTGATCGGAAGAATGAGAGAACCAAAGTGAAGTGTGTGTGTGTATGTGTGTGTAGAAAATGTTAGCGTTATAGTGGCGAGATATGGACAATGCTCAGGATAGTGAGACATGTAACTAAGGTTACATGTAACTCAGCTCCTGGGGCAGGAGCTGTCAGTGGGGGAAGTTCCAGGACCGCCGTCTTCTTGTAGATGGTACGGAGAGGCACCTGCCTGGTATGTGGGGTCCTCCGTGAGGGTGTGCTAAGGGTACAGAGAAGCTTTAAGGAGAATTGAAGCATTAGAGCTGTGTTGGCTAATCTGTGTCAGCTCGAGTCCCCTGGGAAGAGGGAACCTAGTTCAGCAAATGCCCCCACCAAATTGGCCTGTGTAGGCTTTCTTGATTGATGTTTGATGTGTGAGGAGCTAACACAATGGGCAGGGCCACCCCTGGGATGGTGGTCCTGGGAGCTATGAGAACGCAGGTTGGAGGCTGGAGAGATGGCTCAGCAGTTAAGAGCACTGACTGCTCTTCCACAGGACCTGGGTTCAATTCCCAGCATCCACATGGCAGCTTATACTGTAACTCCAAGATCGAACACCCTCACGCAGACATATGTGCAGGCAAAAACACCAATGCACATAAAAAATAAGTTAAAAAAAAAAAGCAGGCTGAGTTCAAGGCCAGCCTGGTCTACAGAGTGAGTTCAAGGACAGTCAGGGCTACACTGAGAAACCTTGTCTTGAAAAAACAAACAAAAAACCCAAATCAAAAACAGGAAAGACAGGAAGGAAAGAGGGAGGCAGGGAGGGAGGGAGGGAGGAAGCAGGCTGAGCAAGCCGTGGGGAACAAGCCAGTAAGCAGCTCTCCTCCATGGCCCCCGCTTCAGTGCCTACGCTGAGTTCCATCAGTGTGCATAAATGACCGCTGTCAACCTTTCTGGTAGATTTTAAGAAGTTGCTTTCTACTTCTGTTTGCTGCTTTCAGTAAGGAATAAGAGTTCTGCGTCATCTGGATCTGCAGGCAGCAGGAAGAAAGAGAAGGTGAGCCCCTGGAGCTTCTGAAACCTCAAAGCCCACCCCCACCCCCCAGTGACACACTTCCTCCAACAAGGCCACGCCTACTCTAACGAGGCCACACCTCCTAACGTGCCACTCTCTGTGGGCCTATGGAGGCCGCTTTGATTCGGACCCCCACATCTCCTGAGTGATGGCGGCCTCTCTCAGCACATGGTTTCGTTGTGCTCTATAGCTTCCCCCACTCCTACCCAAGCTGCACATTTTGTGTTTACTCCCCCGCCCTTGCCGCACTTTTCCACCGTGGATTTGCATAAGCGTGATCAACAACGACCGCACTTAGACTCAGCGTCGTGTTGTCTTGAAATTTCCTCTGCAAAAGGAATTAGTGCCTTCCTCTCTAACGTGGCCTCACACAGATCATCAGGGCATGGACAGAGTGGTCAGATTCTTTGCCAAGACGTCACACAAATGGCCCCCAGCCCAACTGTTGATAGAATCGTTGTTCCCCCTTGTGACGTCATGAGCTGGGTCTCCGCTGTCTGCATTATTCTCAGCGCTTCTGTCTTCCAGGCTCCCACTAAAACAAACTCTTAGGTTCTTCAGACCGAGTTCAGCTACTCTTCCAATCCAAAGTTCCGAAGTCCTCCACAATCCTTCCGACAAAACCAAACCAAACCCCGAACAAGAAAAAATAAGCAACTGTGATCGGGTTCTTCACAGCAATAAGACGGTGTCAACTCAGCTCGGCAATCTGACGTCGGCGCCTTGTAACAGTACAGTGGAACTTTATCACGCACAGTAGAGTATTGTAGTTCCTCACTTCAGTTCTGTGATGCCACCAAGAGAATTGTCATGTGAAAGAGCATTGTGATATTAAAATTTGGCATTATGTCACACCGCCCATGGAACATTGTGATGCCAGAACTCAGTATATGACAATGGGACATTGTAACAGTGGGAATTTGACATCACAGTGGAAAATTGTCACATCACAATGAAATACTGTGACGTTATAATTCAACATTGTGATGTCATGGGAACCTTGTCATGTCACAATGAATCTTTGTGATGGCACAATGCATCATTGTGGTGTCACAATTCAGAATTTTCATTATTTATTTTATGACAAAAGGGGAGCACTGTGATGACACAATTCAGCTTTGAATCTTTTTTTTTTTTTTTTTTTTTTTTGGTTTTTCAGAGACAGCGTTTCTCTGTATTACTTTGCAGCGTGTCCTGGAACTTGCTCTGTAGACCAGGCTGGCCTCAAACTCACAGAGATCTGCCTGTCTCTGCCTCCCAAGTGCTGGGATTAAAAGTGTGCGTCCCCAACTCCCAACCAATTCAGCTTTATTATGGAAACATAAAGTCTAGTAATAGCACAATGGAGTATCGTAATGTCACAATCTAGCAACACTGTGATGTCAAATTTCAACGCTTTTCTCATGGTGAAATGGAGCAGTGTGAAGCCACGGCTCAGAATGATGTCACAGTGCTGCGTCGGTGTGTCTGTCATAAGGCAGCAGTCACGCCATCACTTCACAGAGCAGCATTGAGACAGCACAAGGTGGAAGAGGAAAAGAAAGGCACAAAGAGGCCGCTGGGCCATGAGGTGGGTTTGCTTTGGAAACCTGAGAAGGGCTCTCCCCAGCTGTGAGAGCACACACTTCTCTTTCAGGCTGGGGAGTGTATCAGGACCGGAGAGTGGATTGGTCCAAAGGTCTAGTTCAGCCAGGCAGTGTTAATAATTAAATAGGATGTGCAGGAATGGTATTAGCGGTGTTGACGTAAGGAAATTGATGTTGGGAAGCTGAAATCGTTAGCCACGGTAAGGGGGTGATGTTCAAGCTGAGATGGAGTTTACAGGGGCTGGGGTGCTATTCTGGCTGGAGTGAGAGTGCCTCTAAGGTGTGTTCTTGTTTTCTCACCAGTGAGCTATATGACGGTACTAAGGACATTTTCATGGCACAATGAGGCATCGCGATCAAATACAGCATTGTGAGATTTACAATTCAACATTGTGTCATCAAAATTCGGCATTGCACCAACACAGCAGAGCACCGCGACGGCATGATATAGCATTGTGAAGTCACAATTGAGCATGACGTTAGCATGATTGATGACTGTGGTGTCAAAACTGAGCATTGTGATGCCACAACAGAGGGGACTTTGAACAATTTAACATTATACTGAAGGACTATGACATTTCGTGGAGTGTTGTCACATCCCCAGTGAGAACTGAGATGACCCAGCATGTAAACCATTTTGATGCTGCAAATTCAGCAATGTGATGTCACAGCGTCACACTGTGGTGGCACTGCAGATTATAATGATGGAATAGTGAAACGTTTGGATGTCACAAGTCAGCACTGTAATGATACAAAATTGTCATGGAGTCATGTGATCTGTTGATGGTGTGGGGGAGCATGGTGGTGACACATTGCAGAATAGTGATGGATTGCAGCAGATACCAAAATTCAGGTGTGTGAAGACACAGTGTGGGATTAGAATGCCAACATTCAGCACCGCGGTGGAACAATTACAGTGTTAGGTCACCATCGAGTATTAGCACAAAGGAGCACTGACGGAATACTTAGCACTAAGATGACACAGCGAAACGTTATGATGTCACAATTAAGCATTATTACGGCATAAGGAGGCACTGTCCCGGCATCACAGAGCATTATTAAGGACACTGCAGCTAAGTGATGCCCAAATCCGTCACTGTGACGTCATAAACAGCTCTGTGGTGGTAAAATAGAGCGCTGTGACAGCACACCTGACCCCTGGAGGATCACAGTGTGCCTTAGTCAGGGTCACCATTGCTGAGAGGACACGCCTTGACCAAAGGAACCTAGGAGGACAGAGTCTGTTTTGCTCACGTTTCTGCATCGCCATTCGTCAGAAGTCAGGATAGGGACTCAGACAGGGCAGGGACCAGGAGGCGGCCGCTAAGGCAGAGGCAGCTCCTCAGATGGGGCTCCCTCCTCTCTGATGATCTTAGCTGTGTCAGTTGACATAAAACTTGCCGGCACACCGTGCACTAGTGTACTGTCACGATGGTGGATTGCGGTGTTACAACCGACCATCGATACAATGCAGTGTAAAGACGGTGTGATGGAGCATTGGGGTGGAAAACGCAGCACTTTATGTGTGACCGTTGTGCTGGCTAGTTTTATATCAGCTGGACACAAACTAGAGTCACTGGAGGAGGGAGCCTTAACTGAGAAAATGCCTCTATAAGGTCGGGCTATAGGAGGCCTGTAGGGCATTTTCTTAATTAGTGATTGATGGGGGAGGAGGGGCCAGCCCACTGTGGGTGGGGCCAGCCCCGGTTCTATAAAGAAGTAAGCTGAGCAAGCCATGAGGAGCCTGAGCAGCATCCTCCACAGCCTCTGCATCAGCTCCTGCCTCCAGGTTCCGGCCCTGCCTGAGTTCCTGTCCTGACTTCCTTCAGTGACCAACAATGATATGGAAGTGTAAGCCAAATAAACCCTTTCCTCATCAACTTATCACAGCAATGTAACCCTGACTAAGACAACCATTCATCTTCTTTTTTTTCACATCAGAACTGATCATTGTGATGTTACTGCTGGCACTAGGATGACAAAATAGAGAATTATGATATCACAATGAAAATTGGGATGTCAGAATTGAGCATTACGCTATCACAATGAGGCATTGTGAGGACACAATTGGACTTGTGTTGTGACACTGTATTATGGTGTCATCAGAGAATTGTAATGTCACAATGGGGTTATGTCACAAAAGAACATTTTAATGTCCCTTATTATGCCACATTGGGTTGGCATAATGAAGTGTTGTGATGTCAGAGTGGTGCATTGTGATATCAGAGTGGTGCATTGTGATGTCAGAGTGGTGCATTGTGATGTCAGAGTGGTGCACTGTGATGACAAATTGTGTGCTGTGATAACACAGTGTTGCACTATGACATCACAATGCAGCACTGTGATGTACCAACTGATATAAAATGGAGCATTATAATGTCATAATTCACCTTCTGATGGCCACGTGAGTGATGTGATGTCACAAATCAATATGATGGCACATTGGAGCATTGTGATTCAACAACAGAGCATTAAATTATCAAAACTGTCCTTTGTGATGTCACACACAACAGAGCGTGGCTATGTCACAGTGAAGGGCTGTCAGTGACACAATGGGGCACTTTGATGTCATCTTAGGTGTTTGCAGTGGCGCAGTGGAGAATTCTGATGTCAGAATGGGACACTGTGATGTCAAAATTCAACACGGTAACGTCATAATTCACACTGCTATGATACAGGTGTGCACTGTGACACCACAATGCAGTATTCTGCCAGCACAATGGAGTACTGGAATGGCACACTGGAGCATTGTAATGTTGCAATTTGGCATTGAGGTGGCACAATACGGGACATTGGCAGAGGCAGCACTGTGATGGCCTCATGGACCTTTGTGATGACAGAAAGCTACATTGTGATGTGAAAACTGAGCACTGGGACCCACACTGGACTCATTCCGCGTCTGTTGATGTCATGTAAAACACCGTAACCAACACAGCTTACAAAGGAATGAGCTTCCACTGGCCTACACTTCCATACGGTTAGAATCTGTGACGACGCAGTGGAGTCTTGGCGGCCAGCACAAGACATGCCAGCAGGAACAGCTGAGCGCCCACGTCTTCAACTGCACGCAGGAAGTAGAGGGAGCAAACGGGATGGCACGGGCTTTTGAGCCACAGTCATCTAACTTCCTACTTCCTGTTTTGAAGACAGGGTCTCACTGTGTACTTTATCTGACCTTGAACTCTTAGCAATCCTCTTGCCTCCAGAGTTTTGGGATTTCAGGTGTGGCTCACCAGTCTCCAAACTCCCCGTTTCTTTTATTGTGAACCTACGCTTCTGACTCCCTGGGGTCACCAAGTTTTACCATCAGGGCATGGTGGCACACACCTGTAGTCCCAGGACTCTGGAGGTTGAAGCAGAAGAATAGATTGCGAATTCCAGATGGTGAGACCCTGCCTTAAAACAAAAGATGGTCAAAGTCCTTGGGAGGCTGGGGCAGGAGGATTGCTGCAATTTGGTTTACTTGGGGCTTTGTTGTGAGGTCTTGGCCAGCCTGAGCTCTAAGAGTGATATGATACCCTGCTTCAAAACGAGATCACGAGCAATGAAGTTTTGTGAGCCTATGTCCTGTCCGTGGTGTTCAGGCCAAGAACAAGACTCCTACATTGCTTGGCTGGTGTTGGATCTAGTATATGATTCCGGGCGAGGGGGGACTGATAATTTTAAGTAACAAAGATTCTTTCCTGGTTCTACAGACATGCATGGAGATGGATTTGGGGCAATGGGGTCCTTTAATAATGGCAGCCGCTCACAGAAGCGATGGCTGTGGATGGCATGTGTGTCAAGCTGGGATAGGAGATCTAACACAACCAGAACAAAGGAAATCCCTTATGTTTAGAGCCTTCAGAGGGTAAGGTATAACCGATACCTGAATTTATATAGGATTGTCTGGGCTTAGAAGGCAGGGGACACGGAGTTTAGAAGATTGGTGTATTAGTTAGGGTTGCTATTGCTCTGAAGAAACACCAGGACCAAAAGCACCGCGGGGAGGAAAAGGTTTATTTTCATTAGGTTTATACTTCCCATTATACTTCCCATTACTGTTCATCATCAAAGGAAGTCAGGGTAGGAATTCAAGCCAGGAACCTGGAGGCAGGAGCTGATGCAGAGGCCATGGAGGGAGCTGCTCACTGCTTACTCCTCATGGCTTGCTCACCCTGCTTTATTACAGAACCCAGGACCACAACCCAGGGATAGCATCACCTACAATGGGCTGGGTCCTCCCCCACCAATCACTACTTAAGAAAATTCCCTTCAGGCTGATCTTACAGAGACATTTTCTCAGTGGAGGTTTGCTCCTCTCCAGTGACTCTAGCTAGTGTAACGTTCACATAAAACCAGCCAGCACAATTACTGGAGGTACTACACAGGACATAAGGCAGCAATTTTGGAAGTTAATTTTATTGTCCTACTTGGCCTCGGGGCAGACACATGCTGGGTTAGCAGATTACAGAAAAGGTATGGCCTTCTAGGTGGTGGTGGGGGCACACGCTTTTGATCCCAGCACTTGGGAGGCAGAGGCAGGCGGATCTCTGTGAGTTCGAGGCCAGCCTGGTCTATAGGGCGAGTTCCAGGACTACACAGAGAAACCCCAGTACTATGTCATGTTTTGACTCATTTACTTTCCCTCATCTAAATCCACCTCCATCAAGTAGTACGAGGCTCAGACAGAGAAGGGACTTGGGAAATGCCTGGCAAAGCTTACACCTAGCAACAGTCCAGCATGGAGGGAGTTCCTACCAGCTAAGTGGAAACAAGTGTTTGTGAGCAGCTTCCCACCCAAGGGTGCTGTGTGTTGTGGCCCAGAGGAGACCGAGAGAGAGGGTTTCAGGGGTCCTAGCATTACCTGTATCTTCTGGCCCCAAAGGACTGCCATCTATGGGCATCTGCAGCTCCTCTGTGGGCCCCAAGCTGGCCTGTGAGCCTGCAGCTGTCACAGGTGTCACTGGCCTTTTCCTCTTTCCGACGGGCTCAGCCTGACATAAGCAGCAGCCACCTGCAGTTGATGCGAGGGAGATGCCTTGGGGGACATCTTGAGGGCACGCAGAGCAGTGAAGGGCAAGTAGAGGCTCCCATGGGGCCATTGGGTCAGAGTCTGGAGCAGAGCAGGATGGAGGACATCATAGCCCTCCAGGCCCTTGGCTTTAGGGTGAGAACCCACGGAATCGACCATCTGCCAGTTCCTACCCCAGTTTTCCCCCCCCCCCCATCTTCACAGCCTCTACCTAGCGGCCACAGGGGCTTTGTGCTCACCTGGTCTGTGACAAAGCACAGATTCCAGAAGGAGAAAACATTAAAGGGGGCGGTAATGTTGGAGGAGAGATGACTCAGTGATTGAGAGCGCAGGCTGCTCTTCCAGAGGACCTGGGTTCAAGTTCCAGCACCCACATGGTAGCTCCCAACTGTCTGTAACTCACAGGGGCTCTAACCACTTTCCTGGCTTCCATGGGTGCTGGGCACATATGTGGTGCACAGTCATACATGCACAGATGCAATGAAAACACGTAATAATAACAGCAGAAAAGCATTAAAGCAGCCTGCATGCAGCCAGGCACGGTGGTTTAACCCTGCAATCCTAGCACTCAGTAGACACAGCAGGAAGGACACAGCGGTGCTTAGCTCAGCCTGCGTCTACACAGAGCATCCCAGGCCACACGGAGCCACTTACTAGTGAGACTCTGGCTTAAAAAAGCAAGTATCTCAGAGGCAGCAGGAAAGTAGTTTAGGGCCGAGACATAGCTCAACAATGAAAGGCTTTCCTAGCATGGGGCATGAAGGGTTAATGACCTAAAACAGGCATCCTCAGAAGATCTGAGAAAGTCCCTCCTCAGCACAATGACAAGAGCCTGCCTTTCGAGAGCCAAGGCAGCAGTGAGGGCATCCGCTGACCTCACCTGCCCTTGAAACTATAAAGAATACTGATTAACCGTACCCTGTACCCCAAGTTCCTACTTCTACACTATAAAGCTCCCCACTTCCCCCCGCTGGGCGCACTGCATTCCCAGAGAGTTGTTCTGGTTAAAGGACAATCTGATCTTGTAGAAGTCGGCTTCCTCTTTTGTTTTCACATCAATCCTCATCTAACAGGCCAGGCCCTATGTTTAATCCCCAGCAGCATAAAAACAGACAACAAGAGTAATCGTGTCTCAGTTCACTTTAATGGGTGCTGACTGATGGGATGGGGCTTTGGCATAGGGTGTGGCTTCTGCCTGCTCTGGTCCTCTGCATGAACAATACATGCTCTTTAATGGCCAAGCCATCTCCCTAGGTCCCTCCTGCCTCTAACTCCCCAACACCAGGGTTCCATGTGCACACCACCTACCCTGACTTCCTTTGATGATGAACAGTAATGGGAAGTATAAACCTAATGAAAATAAGGGTGTTGGTCTCTGCTTTGGACCCCTTCCTGGGAAAGGACTCTCTCTTTTGGCTTTGAGCACCCACCTGGCATCTGGCTGAGACGTCCCTCACCGGTCTGTCCAGTCCAGGTACAGCATAACTTGGACTGAGCAACTCAGAAGGTTTTGTGTAGCCTGGTGAAGGTCAGTTGCCCGAGTCCTATCAGTTGTTTCTGGGAGAATGATCTTTCCCTCTGGTGTCCTCCACCAGCCTGTGTGTTCCAGCTGCCCATGCCCTCTTTTTTACATCCTCTGCTTCCTCTTGGCTGTACCATGGAGTCTCAGTCAGCACCCGGTTGGGTGTGTCATCAGAATATTATTAGGACTCCATGGCCTGAAGGCCATTTGTGAGACAGGCCAGGTCAGTGGCCCAGTTACCGCCTCTCTCATGGGAGTCATCTTTTTGACGTCCCAGCAGTGGAGGAGAGCAATTCCTAGGGGAAGCTAAATATCCTTTATGATGGCCAAGATAACGCGCTTTTCCCCAATTGCGAGAAGCCCTCTTTCTCTATAGATGATAACCGTGGCTGTGAATGGTGGTGAAAAGACACTGTCCATGTCTACGGTGGTAGACTCTCCTTACCCCCATCTGAGAGCCTGGGCCAGGTTGATTAGCTCTGCTCTCTGGGCTGAGGTGTCTGGCTTGGGCCCAAATTGTTCCAGTTAAAGTAACTACTGTAGCTCCCAGGTACCTGGTTCTAGCTTTGGTCGCGTGGCAGTTACAGATGAGCACCTGCAGGTCATCATCGGGCGAGACAGTTATAGATTAGCATCTGGGGGTCATCATAAGGCAAGAGGGTAGCAGGGTTGACGGCGGTGAGTTTCTCAAAGCAGGCTCGAGGGTGGTGAAGGAGTAGGGCCTGGAACTGGGTCACAGAGCCATCAGCCAGCCAGCGTTCTGCTGGTCCTCTGAGGAGAGGACGTCAGCAGTGTGGGGTGCTGGTAGTATAAGACCCTGACCTAGAGTTACCTTGCTTGTTTTCATTAGATAGGTGCGCCACCCTGTTGCTACAGGGTCCAGTCATTTGGACAGGTATGTCGCGGGGTGTGTATTCCATGGCCCCAACGTTTGGGGTCGAACTCCTTTTGTAATGTCTTTTGTTTTGTGGACAAACAGGTGGAAATGCTAAGGCTGGAGCCAAAGTCAGAGCTGTTTCTAAAACTTCAAATGCCATTTGTTTAGTCTCGGTCCAGATTAGGGGCTCAGGGCTCCTCTTTGTCAGACCCCGTGTGCTGGCGTAGACAGGTCTTGCTCTTTCTGCAAATTCTGCCATCCAGAGGCAGCAACAACACACTTAGGAACTCTTGAGCCTGTCTCTCAGTCTTTGGAGTTGGGAGCTGACGGAGGATGGCAATCCTACTCTGAGACAGGCTCCCTTTGCCTCCCCTCAGCTGGGAGCCCGGACAGGCAGTCTCTGATGTGCGAAGTTGGGCTTTCTCACCCAATATTATGTAGCCCAAGTCCTGTACCTCTCGCAGCTGTCCCTTGGTGGCCCTTTTCTAGCTTGTTTTTGGTTTAGAGGCTAGGAGGAAGGTATTTACATATTTAAGAGTATGGTCTTGGGAAACCTCCAATGGAAGGGCAGGAGGTCAGCATTTAGTGACTCATCAAACAGGGCTGGAGAATTTTTAAATCCTTGGTCCAGGTAAGTTGCCTGCTGCAACCTCCCTTTGGGTCTGTCCATTTAAAAGCAAAGACAGGTTGACTCGCCTCTGCCAATGGGAGGCTGAAGAGCACTTTCTGGTCCATGACAGTGGACACCTGTTTCTCAGGGAGAATCAGACTCATGAGACTCAGGGGTCCCAGGTCTCTTCACAGGCAGGAGAGGTGTATTCCAGGGTGACTAGCAGGACATCAGGATGCCTGTCTCTCTAAGTTGGGCAGTACGGACCGAGGTTTCCCTTTTGGTCTGCAGGGTCATTGGGTGTCCTTTCATCTGGATGGGGGTAGTGGAAATGGATAGTTGAACAATCAGGGGAACTTGGTGTTGGGCCAATCTTGGGGGCATGGTTTCTGCCAGTAATTTTTGTTGTAAACCTGAGAGACAATTCAACCACATCTTTTGATTGGGGATAGGACTTTGAGCTAAGAGATATTCTGACAGGGCAGGACACCAAATGTTGCTGGGTGTCTTAAGTCTATCTCCTCATCAGAGAAGGTGACTTTGGCTTTCAGATTATGAAGTGGCTCCCATCTCTCAATCAGCTCTCTGTTAAACACCTTTTGAGCTACTTCCGGCAACTGGGACCTACTTATACCTTTAATTTTTTTAACCTTTGTAACCTTTTTCTAATATCTGGAACCAACTGGGTGATAAAGGAAACTTTTTCAGTAGCTGTCTTTAATCTTTCTAAAAAGGACCTAGCAAAAGTTGTTGAAATTCTCCTTGGCCAGTGTCGGACAGAAGGGAAATTCATTCTATCCAGGCTATGTTGTCCCACAGCAATCTCTTAGTTCAGAATGGTAGCTTTTGAGTTTTCTAATTAAACTCTGTGTGTGTGTGTGTGTGTGTGTGTGTGTGCGCGCGCGCGCGCGCGCATACATGTGCGAGTGCATACATGTGCGAGTGTGCGTGATGGGACATGCACCCTATCCCCCAAATACAGCAAGCTGTCGGGGCAGGCACTGTTCAGTACTCTCCTCTGAGCATAGCCTCCATGCTAAGGCCAGCTGTGTCTACTTGCAAAAGGCCATCACAGCTGGCTGTGCAGACTGTCCACATGATCCTAGAGAGAGCGAGTGAGGCGGGTCACCGGAGCCGTGCTGGGGTACCCAGTCACTCTTCCTCACTATCCATACACAGTTCTGCCCTAATGTCTGGTGGCTCCTGTGTCCAGGGAATGGCTAGAGTACATCGGCTAAAGACTAGAAGGGGGTTGAATCCATATTGGGCACAGACCTCCCAGAACAGCTGTTTTGGGGTCGCTCACACTCCTAGCCACAACCCCTCACCCATGCTCTATAAATACGCCTAATAGCTCATTGGTTCCCAAGGGAGACCTTTGAAGGAAACAAACTTTGGTTTCTCATTGGGACCTTAAGGGAGTATGGGCAGCTGTAACTTAGCGTCCCCTGGGGAGAAAACTCTCACATCAGACACTAGCAAGCCTGTCCTGGCGCCTAGCAGAGGTCCCTAGGGCAGTCAGCTGCTCTGCCCTCATGGTGACCAGCTGCTTTTGGATACTGGGCCCTCTGTGCAAACCCCTGAACAGCTGCAGTGAGCCAGCACCACCTAAGCTGAAGACCTCCAGCCAAGACCACTCCCAGTCTGCACCAGCCTGGGAAAGAAACACTGTGAGTCTGACAAACTTGAACTCTGATGGCCTTGGCACAATTTCACCCAAGCCAGAAGAGAAGTGCTTTCTTGGCGCTCCCTCAGGAAGCCTGTGGTTGGTACAAACACGGCCCTTCGTTTGTGGGAAGGCTGCTGGGATCGATGCAAAGAGCCTTGTCACATCTCCTTTTCTTTTCTTGTCACACTTCCTTTTCTTTTCTTGTCACACCTACTTTTCTTTTCTTTTCTTTTCTTTTGTGGGGGGAGGGAGAGGATTAAAGACAAGGTTTCTCTGTGTAACAGTACTGGCTGTCATGGAACTCTCTCTGTAGACCAGCCTGGCCTCGAACTCAGAGATCCACCTGCCTCTGCCTCCGGAGTGCTAGGATTAAAGGTGTGCTCCACCACCACCTGGTCACACGGCCCTGAATGTGCTTGATAGTGTATGATCTCGAAAGCTAAGCAGGGTCAGGCCTGGTGTTAGAACTTGGATGGGAGACCCTTTTTTCTTAATATATAAGCAGACAGAGGCTCACTCTGAAGTCAGTGGGGATATAACTCCCTGGACCACTCTCTGGTGTTGCGTTATCAGGTCTAAAAGGACTTTTTTTTTCCTAAACAAGTAGTAGGGAAGGCTGAGTTGGCATAACAAAGGGGGTAAGCTGGGGCAAGAGAAGGCAGAGGGAAAACCAGAGTGGAGGAACTGCTGCCTGGAGGCCCGGGGAGGTGTCAAGCTGAGAGGACCACGGGTCTAAAACCTCTAGGCTAGAGAACTGTAACTATACTAACTGCTCAGAACTGACACCGGCCACCAGAGCAGCCGGAGCTCCCGCTACCCACATCCCATTCAGGAGCCGCTCAGCTGCCCACTGTGGCTGCAGATTGCCCAGGACTCCATAGCTGCCATCTGCTGGGGCCACTGGGTCAGAGCCCAGAACAATAGCCTCCAAGCTGAGAGAGCTGTGCTTCTGGCTTTGACAGCTGGAGCTACGGGCCTCTCAGAGCTTGTAGCTATAAGCTTCTGGGCCACTCCCTCAGTCTGGCTCTCGGGCCCTGACTGCCAGCGCTAGATGATAATGTCACCTACTTCTTTGAGTAGAGGAAAAGGAACTCTACTCCATCGGCTGACTGGTACAAACATAAAACTTAGAAGTCATATATGTTACAGATGTCTACTGTTCTCTACCTGGTTCTAGTAGTGTTTGTTGAGTGAAGAACTAAACACCGGGAAAGCTGTAGGATGCCCGGGTCAAATGGAGGCTCCAGTACAGAGAAATCGATGGAGGCACTTACCAGAGGTACCACCCTGGAAATTGTCTAGACCAGTGGTTCTCAGCCTGTGGGCCATGACCCCGCTGGGGCCACATATCAGGTATCCTGCAGATCATATAATTACCCCATAACTCATAACAGTAGCAAAATTATGAAGTAGCAATGGAAGTGATTCTTGGGCATCACCACAGCATGAGGAGCTGTATTTAAGGGTGGCAGCGTTAGGGAGGTTGAGAGCCACTGCTCTAGACACAGGTAGATGTTCAGGGGGTCCTAAGACAGAGTGGGAACAGATGAGGAAAGACAGCAGTAGAGGGTACCAGGGAGAGAGAGAGACAACGGGAGACAGGCCCTTACAGAACTCCTTGCCCACAGCCAAGACCTGAAACCCTGAGGGTCAGAAGGAGGCTTCTGCCAGGGCAGCCCTGGAAGAGAAGATTCTGTCAGTATCTCGGGAGCCCAGCACGGTGTGTCTTCTCGTTCAAGATCTCACCCACCTGGGGCCTGGGCAGCAGGAAGGGTGTCAGTGTGGGCCTGAGCCTCCTGCCGTTACCCACCGTGCAGCCAGTCTTACAAACGTATCACCCATGGCTTTCAGCTCTCTCATCCGGAACAGGAAGTGGCTGTCTTTACTCTCTTTGGGGTTGTTCCAGGATTTGGGTAAGTGTGGCTGGACAGGGCCTAAGTGTATAAACTGTAGCTGTGGCTATCGGGGGGGGGGTTGACCTTGGCAGTGTGTTCCTGTCTCACCCCCAATTCATTTGCTTGGCACCATGGGCTTCCTTCTGTATTTTAAAGACTAAATTGTGCTCTCCCAAATTCAGGTTGGCATACTGACCCCAAGGTGGCAATGCTGGGAGTGTTTAGTAGGACATAGCCACAACGTGGCGCTGTTTTTTGTTTTGTTTTTAAGAGACAGGCCCTCACTATGTAGCCTCAGCAGGCCTGGAATTCACTGTGTAGACAATGCTGGCCCAGACCCCACCTGCTTTTAAGTGCTGGGCGTGAACCACTCTGCTGCACAACTACAT
This sequence comes from Mesocricetus auratus, assembly GCF_017639785.1. NCBI lineage: Eukaryota > Metazoa > Chordata > Mammalia > Rodentia > Cricetidae > Mesocricetus > Mesocricetus auratus. The sequence continues at coordinate 20,008,194 of NW_024429206.1, read as the reverse complement.
GTCATTATATGTAGGTGCAGGCAGTTTGTACCAAAGGACACATCCGAGGGTCCTAGGTGAGCATGTGGGTTCTGAACTCAAGTCCTCAGGCTTGGTGGCAGGCACTTTACACACTGAACCATCTTGCCAGCCCCGGGTGGTGCACTGGAGGACACAGCAATGAGGTGGTCCAGACTGGGCTCCCAGGCCCCAGCAACAGGGAAACACGCAGGGCAGATGATGTTGCCACATCTTGCTGGGCAGTGGTGGATAATACATGCCTTTAATCCCAGCACTGGGGAAGTAGAGGCAGGGGGATCTGTGAGTTCAAGGTCAGCCTGTTTTACAGAGTGGGTTCCAGGATAGCCAGGAAATCCTGTCTTGAAAAGCAAAACAAAACAAAAGAGTTGTTTGCTAGCCCTTGTCTCCGATTGTAAAGTGGGAGTTGGATTGACTGTGGCCTGACCTTTGAAGTTATACTGGGGTGCTTGAAACTTCTCCCCGTGCACAGAACACGTTTGTCAAAGGTAGCTGCAAAGTCCATGGCTACCCTTGTTGGGTACTGGGCCCTCACTGGTTGGTAAGAGTCTTCAGACCTTCCAAGGGGTTTCACCATGGTCACAGGCTCCTCACCCACAGGGTCAGTTCAGTCCAGACCTCAGACCACACAAATCAGAGTTACAAGTGAAATGTGTGTGTGTGGCTTTGTTTTTTTGTTTTTGTCTTTTTTAACAGCACTTTGTCTAGAAAAGGAGACCATGTGGTATCACGCTAGATGTGGCAGGTTTAAGCAGGTTGACCGGGACATATAGGGTCAGGTTCCAGGTTGCAGTGCACGGTTGGGAGTCAACTGAGTGGGAAACATGGCATTGGGCTGACTCCTTGCCTGGAGAGGGTGTGAGGAACAGTGAGAGCCTCAAATTGTGACGGCCCCGAGGAGTCATCACGCTCTGTAGGATACAGGTCACAATGAGTGCCTAGAGGCTGCGGCAAATCCATCCTGGGGGTGGAGCAGATGGTTTTACTCCCCCCCCCCCCCCACCTCTGTATAGGGATCTGGCTGCAGCACCCTGGTACCGCCCTGCTTTTCCCTCTCTGGCAGACCCCCTGGCTGCAGCAATGGAGCGAGGCGGGCGGGCGGGCAGGGGTGGTTCACTCTGAACTCTATGCCCACTGACTGCTTCACTCAAGACCAGAGGCACACACACGTTTCTAAACTGGAGATCAAGCCCAAAGCCTTGTGCACGCTGACCAAGCATCCCACCGCCGAACTGTCACCCGTCCAGTGTAGAAAAGTTTTATTATTAGAGTTTGGGTCTTTAAAATGAGATACCAGCATCTAGACGGCTCCAGCCTGCAGGCCTGGCTTTACAGTCAGTGCCATGCGACAAAGGCCCTCAGGGTTCTCCTCGCTACTGTACTGGACGGCTGTGTCCTGCAGGCTGGCGAAAGACACGGGACATCATAGGAACGTGCTTTGATATAGAGCAGAGCAGGGTGGCCCCCATGGCCCCTCAGACCCCCACTCTGGCCTGTCTAGCCTGACGGGTGGGTGGGGGATGGGGCCTGGCTGGGTGCCGGCCTGGGCTGCTCACTCATTCCGACAGTGCTCAAACCTGGCCTGGGAGGGAGTGGCACCAGTGCCGTGTATGCCGTGTGTGACCTGGGGTGTGCAGAAGCCTGTCTTACCCTGAGATGGGAGCAGTCGGGGAGGGGTGTGTGGTCACACGTCCAATGACGGAAGCTGCCTACTATACATCCAAGCCTACGTGGGTGGCTCTGCCCTTGGCCATCTTATGCCCCTCAGGCCCGTCCCGCCCCAGAACCAGCTCCCAGTAGCGGATCACTCCTTAGTCCTAGAACAGACACTCTTTCTGGACCATGAAGGTCTGTCACTCAGAGCAGCAATTCTTCCACAGCTCCTACATCTCCGAGGCCAGGGTGGGCCAGGAGGTGACATCATCATGGCCCTGGAGGACGCTACTATTAACCTGGCCCTGCTGAGTGTCCCTGAAGCCGCCACTTCATAGTCACAATGCCAGTTCTCTACTCAGAGCCTGGGCTAACCCTAGCCACCCCTTCCTTAACTGAACCCCCACGTTTTTCTAGACATCAGAAGTCCCTTCCACAGCTGGGGAGGGGACAGCCGTGAGTCTAAACTGCAGGGTCTCAGCCTGGAACTGCATGGGGGAATCTTGCTGAAGCAATGGGATACTGACAGATGAGAGATGTCTCTATAGGCACAACCCCAAGCAACAGCACCCCAGGGAGACCCACAATTCTCTGCTGGCCACAGAGAGGGAGACAACGGGACATCGCGTCCATTTCAGAAGCAGCTCATCTGAGATGAGGGGAGGCGAGCGCTCCTGGCTGTGGGAGCGCGGCCGCTGGCCAGCATCTGTGTACCTGCGGGTAGATCCTGAGTGTGACGGGTCCTCTGTAGCAGCAGACGCGGCGTTAGCTGCTGCAGATGGCAGTGGATCTGGGTGGGTACCCTCTCCCCACCCCGTTCCCCGCTGGGCCATCAACTCTCTCACTTGGGAAACAGGGAGAGTGGCCCCCACGGACACTATGAGGACCTCCCGTTGTCCCCATCAGCCCACATGCAGATGCCATCAGAGCTGCTCGCTCAGGTGTAGACAAGGTGTAGACAAGGCATCCCCGGGCTGTGACGGCCAGGCTCGAACAGCCCAGGAAGGTGCGGTGAAGCAGCAATGGTGTGCAGAAGAGGAGGGAGTGCTGCCTGTGGCCGCTCCAGGTGGGACGGGGGGTTTGGATGCCACTGGTGGGACACCCTGTCCCAGCTGGAGGCCACTCCAGCAGAGGCACAGCACCCCTGGGTTTGGTGACAGGAAGGAAGGAAGGAAGGAAGGAAGGGCCCGGAGCTCGGAGCACAAGTCCTGCTGACTGCTGGCCGCCGTGTCCCTGCCCTCCTCGGCTCCTTTATCCGCAAGGCCAGCACTGCCCTCAGGATGCCCTGGTGGAGACTGAGGTCCACAGGCCCCACAGCAGTGGCGGCAACAGCATCAGAGACGGCAGCGCAGACCTGTGCGCGTCTGAAGTGCAGGAGCACACCGCCAGGCTGTCCTGTGCCCCGCTGCGGCCCTGGGGTCCGGGCCCAACGCCCTCTGCATCCGCCAGTGGCTCACCACACACCAGCCAGTCCCGGGCTGTCGACTGGGGGTACCCAGGCGCTGCCTCCAGCTCGCCATCCAGCACCTTCCAGTACTCCTGGCCTCGGAAGAAATAGGATGCGCCTGCAGAGGGAAAACGGGACGGCTGAGCAGGCATCTCAGCCATGGGGAGGCTCTGCACGGGACAGTGTGGTCGAGTACAGAGACTGGGGTTGGGGTGGGGGGACCTAGGACATCTTAGACAGGCTGTCAGAAACACGAGCCTGACTTGGGCAGCTGGAGAAGACTCTGGGACACAGGGATGGACTGTCAACCTCCACTGGTCCTTGCTGGAGTTTACCCAGCACAGGCTTGTTATGGGCGGGGGCTACAAGTGGGATACAGGCACTCCGAGCAAAGTGTACAAAGGGTGGAGGTCCTGCGCATCTGGGGAGTGAAAAGCAGGAGGCGGGGGTGGCGGAAGGAAGGAAGGAAGGAAGGAAGGAAGGAAGGAAGGAAGGAAGGAAGGAAGGAAGGAAGGAAGCAGAGCCAGCGAGGGAGCTGAGGAGCGAGGTGAGGAGGTCCTGGGCCACTCAGCGCTTACAGGCAGGTGATATACAGTGGTTCAGGGAACCCCACCCCCAACACGCCATCATAAGCCCTTATCTACAGCATCGTCCCCTGCCCGGCGCTCACCATCAGACCAGCGCATGGCATCATCCAGCACACTGGGGACACCCCTCCACAGGGGGCCCTGGACAGGGTAGCCAGGGTCCATGCGTCGTGTGTGGTCATCGTAGCGCCAGTACAGCTGGTCCTTAAAGAAATAAGTCCTGTCATTGTGGGCCCAGGAGAAGACGGCATCGATGCCACCTGGCGGGAGGCTGAAGTCGGAGACAGGTCGCGGGTACCCTTCCTCTACGTTGTTGTCCTTAAACACCCAGTATCTGTCTCCTGGGGGTGAGAGAAAGAGCCACAGGCTGTGGCAAAGGCTCCAGTCTTGACTTTCCCCAGTGGCCCCCATGTCCCCCATCTTCACCCGAGTGGCAGTATAACGCAGTTACCCCTGGCGCCAAGTCAAGGAGGAGCCTTGTCTGACATTTAATGAGCACCTACTATATGCGTGGTGTGGATCTGAAAATCGGATCCTATTCTGGCAGTCACTTAGACACATGAAACCAAGACAACTTAACCCTGCTCCGCGACTACCATGTGTGAGGGGTAGGAACATCCCCTCCCCCTTTTTGAGACAGGGTCTCACATGGCCCAGGCCAGTCTCAAACTCACTGTGTAGCCCAAGCGATGACCTCGAACTTCTGACCCTCTTACCCCCGTTATCTGAATGCTAGGGTTAAGGGCATGCACCACCAAGCCTTGTTTATGGGGTTCTAAGTATTGAGCCTGGGCCTTCACACATGCCAAGCAGGCGCCATAACAACTGAGCCACATCCCCAGGCTGGGTATGGCCGTCTTATGGCAGACGGCATGTAATTCCAAGTGGGACGCCGGTCTCTCTGTGAGACTTTAGGACCAAGAGACTGAAGGACCATTGGGTTCAATGGGAGCAAAGACAGATGTGCTGGCTGGGACTCCATCCAGGGTTACCGTTGTGTGGGACGAACCCAGCACGAGATGGCTGTTTCCAGGACGAAGATGGCATGTGCACACCACCACCCAACAGGATGGGTGGACACTGTGGGTGAGATTCCCGATCCATAGGAAACTCGGGGCACACGAGGGGTGAAACCTAGGGTGGTAGACACTGATGGCCCCAGGGAATGTTCTAGATTGGAGACCAAAGACAACCGCCGTGCAAGGGAGATCCCGGCTGGGACCCTGGTGATGCAGGAGTGGGCGTCTATGGACTAGATGGAGGTACAGTCACTGTGGCCTCATTGGCTCAGGGGGCAGTACTTAGTTAGGGACAACTGGTCTTGGGGTTCACAGCTCAGTCTCATCTGAAAGTCCCAGGGGCGGGGGCAGAGTCACCCTGGGGACACACAATGAATTCTAGGCCGGCCAGAGCTACGCAAGTGAGACCTCGTGTGGGAAAAAGAAAAGGCACGACGGTTAACATAGCCGCCATGGATGCATGAGGACCAAGCCTCTGGGCATGCCTGCGAGGGATATTTTAGATTGGGCTGAGGCGGGGGACCCGCCTAGAATGTGGACAGCACTGTCCCTGGGCTCAGATCATGGACTGAATAAAACGGGAAAGCAAGTTGAGCCCCGGCATCCACTGCCCCTGCCACCACTCCTTCCTAACACGATGGACAGAATTCCCGGGAACCGTGCGTAATAAGACCGTCTCCCTCAAGTTGTTTGCATCAAGTGGTTAGTCACAGCACCGAGTCAAGTGACTAATACATGAGGCCACGCTGGCTCCGCTGCCCAGTGTCCTGAGCTGGGAGGGTGACCTCTGGATGGTGGCCACTGCTCACACCAATCCCAGGGTTTCTGTCCCAGAGCCGAGACAGGAGAATTCCATTCCTACCTGTGGATGGGCCCAGGAGGCTCGCACCTCCTACATGCTCACCCCTCCCCTCTCCAGATCCCTCCAACTTGCTACATGGCTAAGGACGACCTTTAATTACACTCCTCCTGCCTCTAACTCCCAAGTGCTGGGATTAATAATACACCCGGTACATGCGATGCTGGTGTGCAGACACAGGACTCTGTGCACATGAAGCAGGTATCCAACCAATGAAATGCTACCCGTAGTCCCCCAGCCACCTGACTTTTGGGAGACAGTCTCAGTATGTAACCCAGGCTGGCTGGGAATTTCTAGCCATCCTCCTGCCTGGGCTTCCTGGTGCTGAGATTATAGGAAATGTGCTACTGTCCTGGCCTGGGTCCCCTTTCCCTTCCTATGGGATAGACGTGGATGTAAGAGATGCATGAGGCCAGCAGCGAAGGCTAGGAGCCCTTCAGAGTTAGGGACAGGGTGGGGTGGCTTAAACAGAGGCCAGCTGCTAGGGGTTGTGGCTTCAATTCCCCCAGCATTCCACGGACCTCTCTGAGGCCCCAGGGGCCGCTCTCTTAGTTCTCTGCACTCAGGGGCTGTTTCTGCCCTGTGGGGCGGGGTGGGGGTCTTCACACTGCAAACCTGGCCTGGGCTTTGCCTGCCATAAGTTGGCTCTCTCCCATCACCTTTACTGCTTTTTTGAAATAAACTCCCTCCTGTGTAGGAGCTTTTCATACCCCACCCTGAACCTCAGCTCTCCACCTGCTCTGGCAGAGATTTTGTTTCGTGTGTGTGTGTGTGTGTGTGTGTGTGTGTGTGTCTGTCTGTCTGTCTGTCTGCAACGCCCCCTACAGGATGAGCCGACAGCAGGCCTCCATACACATCCAAAGAGTATGCCTGCCCTTTCAGACTGGTGGAGCACACGGTCCAGCCAGGCTGGAGGCTGGAGGCGCAGGGTTACAGCCAGGGTTGGCAGGGTGCCCCAGAGGGTGAGGCAGGCCAGATGACACAGGAGGAGGCCAAGGCAAGCTGTGGCCCACGGGCAAAATCCACTCACCTTTGAAGAAGACAATCTTGTGGTCACTCGTACGCTCATACACAGCGTCCACGCTGTCCAGGTGCAGCGGCAGGCCCCGCCAGAAGCGATGCATCTGAGCTGGCTGCAGGGACACCAAGTGCCGGTCCCGGGTCAGTCGCCAGAAGTACTTGCCTGGGTGATGAAAGGGAAGGCAGCTGCAGAGGCCTCGTGTGGCCGTGGGGATCTGTCCTTCCATCCCACAGGCCCCAGGGCCGTTACCTTTGAAGAAGAACGCTTCACCTCGGATCTGCGCCACCGCATCAAAGTGGGCAGTGCACCTGTGAGGGACGTCCTTCCGGGGCCTGCAAGGCAGAACTCGAGATGGGTTGACAGACAGGGAGAGCACCCAACCCAAAACAGCTGGATGAGCTACTCTTGCCAGAGTCAGGGCGTGGCCGTCCTGGAAGGACCCACAACAACCCTGCCTCCACACAGTAGGCAGAGCCCACCAGGCAAGGAAGGTTCATCAGAATGAGGGCCCAATAAGGCTATAAGCTACATCGTGAGTCTGAGGCTAGCCAAGGCTATGCAACCGGCCCAAAACACCAAAGCCAGCTCCCCCAAACGTAAAATATCAGACAACAACAGCACCCCTAAACAAACCAATAATGATGACAAAAACAAAAACAATAACAAAAAAAAAGCAAAGAATGTAGGTTTAAGTCAGGTTTGTAGCCACACCAAGCCTACAATCCTGGACTCAGGAGGCTGAGGCAGGAGGATCACTGTTTTCCGGCCAATTTAAGAGTTGGGTTTCAATTTCCTGGGAATGAAAAACACCCCCAGGAGGGATGGTCCTTATGATGTAGGAGGGAAATGAAACTCCTAGATCTCAGGAAGTTCCTGAGACTTTCATCTCGAGTTATGTAAGACTGCCAGGGGAGAGGAGATGCTCCAATTGGCTGAGCTCCCTGCCAGTCATGCGGACATTCCAACGATGCAGCCTTTTGAGTCCCCGCCCAGGCTGGGGTAGGCTTTTCAGTAATGAATCTGCTTTTGTGTCACCCATACTCTTGTAATAAGCAACCCTCACCAGTACTCACCCCAGCCCCTAGAAGCTGGCAAGTAGCCCAGAAAACTCACTGGTTCACTAAGCTAGACTAGAACCCTTCCTTTGGTCTGCCATGGGGCCCTGTCTAGGGGGAGGAGATGTTTCTGCAACTCCCTAGGAAGTCATGCAGCACTGGGCTCCCCAGTAAGAGCTCATCTAAAATGAGAGGGAAAGGAGCCACAGAAATGGCTCAGTGGTTAAGACGACCTAGGTCGGTTCCCAGCACCCAGGGCGGGTAGCTCAGAGCTGCCTGCAACTCCAGCTCCCTGGGGATCTGACGGCTCTGGCCTCTGTAGGCATCTAGGACCATGCACATATCCACCCACCGACACATGATTTTTAAAAATCCTTAGAACAGATGGGAAGGAAGGAAGAATAGCTCCTCATCTTCCCAGGCAAATAAGGGTCTCAGCATGTAGAGCTCGGTGGGTAGGGCTGGGGTGTGCCGAGCTCAGGAGACTGGGTGGGTCCTGTCTACCGCAGCGCTCACTGTGGAAGCATGGGACCGCATGGCACTGCCCTTCACAAAGGGACTAGAGAGCAGAGCTGAGGGTAAGAGCCGGTGGTCAGTGACAGAGAGTGTGACAAAGACCTGAGAATAGTGTGGTACATTTGCTGAGAGGCAGCCCGTCCTCGGGTCTGCTGCAGAGAGCTTCCCAGCAAACTACCCGTCAGGGCCATACACAGCGTGTGCACATACATGAGGACACCCGCCCTTTGTGATATGCAGAACCCTCTGGCAGGTGTCACACATGTGTGGCCTAAAGAACTGGGTGGCAGGAGAAAAATGATTCTTGCAGGGATATAGCTCAGTTATAGAATATCCTGGGTTCAATGATCACGTAAAAAATGGAAAAAAAAAAAAGAAAGAAAGAAAGCCAACTGTATGGCTTTGTTTCAGTTCATGCCTGAATGCCAGCACCCAGGAGGCAGAGGCAGAGGGTGTTCCTGAGTTTGAGGCTAGCCTAGGCTATGTAGCAAGTTCCAGGCCAGCCAGGGTTATACTACAAGATGCTATCTGAAAAGAATCACCATGGGGTCAGTGAAGCGGCTGGGTTCATTACAAGTGCTTGCTGCCAAGGCTGCTTGCCAGAGTTCAGTCTCTAGGATCAATATGGTGGAAAGAGAGGACCAGTTCCCACAAGCTGTCCTCTGACACTCACTCACACACACACTCACACACACACACACACACTCACACACACACACACACACCTACCTACCTTCAACAGATAGGAATTAATGGTGGGTTGAGCATATTGGCTCTCACTCCAATCCCAGCACTTGGAGGTTGAGTTGGAAAACTGCAGGAGTTCAAGGCCAGCCTGGGCTACAGAGACCTTGTCCCCTCCAAAAGAAAATCAACGAAAACCCAGAACTAGCAGAGCAGAGCTTTTGATTGCGACAGTGGTTCGTAGTATAGAGTTAAGCCACAAGTAGAGCCGTCCGAAACAGAAACAAAAACCAGAAGCCCCACTGTGTGTGGGCACAGCAAGGGGCTCAAGGCCGGACGAGAAAGGGGCAGCTGAGTAACAAAAGGTTGTGCACGTGGTAGCTCTCTGCACAGTCCCTCTATTAAGGAGCCCAAGCTCCAGTGCGCCTGGGGGAACTGTCTGGATAACGTCAGCTCTCTAAAGACACCGGGTCCTCCATACCCAAAACAAACCACCCGTTTGCAAGAGCTCTTAGTCCCCAAGGTCCCAGAACCAGGCTATAGGAGGGACTGTTTGAGATTCACTGTAGCTCCGTGGGGTAACAGGTCCTTTCCCCTCCCCCATCTCCTATTGGGAGGTCAAAGAGAAGAAAGCACACGAGCGCCGCCGCCCCCCCGTGCAGTCAGCACACACAGCAATGCCTTCCTCAGGATCCTGGGCCTTACTGGGTACTACGTGCTTGGGAGGGACAGCATTGGATTAGGACAGGCTGGCCAAGGTATAGTGACAAGTGACATGGCTTACAGGGTGCTAGATCGATTGTTGGGGGGCTCCGGCAGGAGGGGTGGTTCCTCAGGCTCTGGCGTACCCAGCTGTGCCGTCGGGGACACCGACTCCCGCACACCTGTGGAGACAGAGTGCCTTCAGCCGGCGCCCTGGGCTCATCTCATTGCCATCAGACATCACGTGCCCACAGGGTTCTAGACTAAGAGCGCACAGCCACGAGCAGAGCTCACGATACCCGGAGCGTCTGCTCCTAGCTCCACCCTCCATGTGGTTCACACCGGGCTTTGGGGGGACACTCACCATATAACTGCCAGACACGCACCCTGTCCTCGTAGGGAAGCCCATAACGTAGTGGGTCACCCACGGGGCCCTGGTAGTACGGCTGCATGATGGAGCTTGGCGCAGCAACGTGGCTCAGACCAATGGCGTGACCAAACTCATGGACGGCCACCGCAAACAGGTCCATCCCATGGGCATCTGAAGACACAGAGACTGCATGAGCCGGGGAGGACAGGACCCCCCCCCCCATTAAGGATGGGGCTGGAGTCTAGAGCCGGCGCTCACAGGGCACCCGCACCCTGGCTGTGCTGGGGACTCCTACTAGCCACATGAGCGCTGCAGGTCTGCTGGGACCCTGCTGCGCTCCTATGGAGGCCATGTGTGGCTGGAAGCTCTCCCAGGGGTCTCTTATACTTTCACAGTATGGAAGCCAGCCCCCTTTAACGCTAGACCATAGTGGCTACATGCCAGGATTGGCAGAGTTTTCCAGGTTCAGATACAGTGGTTGTCAACCCCCAGAACCCACATGAGAGGTCTGGGTTCCTGTGCACTGGGGCAGGGGACTAGCCGGTGTCAGACACTTGGTGGATCAGTTTCAGCCAGTGGAGCAGGACTGAACTGCTGAAGCCTAAGCTTAGACTTGTTCTAGGAACCACAGCTGCATCTATCTCTTGTATCTCTGGGTGATATTGTGGGGTCTGCCCAGACCCAGGGTTCCAAATACTCAGGACTAACCCCCTACCTACACACCTGAGGAACGGAAGGTCCATGCCTCGTCGTCATCAAAGTGCGTGTCCCCTGCCGTGTGGTGGTCACCAGGGAAGAATGCATGGGCCACTGTGCCACCAGGGCCATCAAAGGGGTAGCAGTCATTGTGGTCGGCCTTGGAGAAGTCGATCTGGATGTCAGCAGTGTTGCCCGCTACCTCGTGGAAGTTCAAGGGTGTGATGTCACTCCAGACCTTGAGGGCGTAGTACATGAGTGCGCGCACAGTATCCCGGCCCAGGGGTGAGTCCCGTGGGAATGTCCGGACCCTAGGGTCAGGGTCAGAGTGGAGGCCAGCTGTCCCTGAGGCCTTTCTGGACCTCCCTCCCTGGTGTGAGTGTTCTGCCCATTTCTAGTCCCCGGGAGAGGAATGTAGACGAGTCCAAGGGGGATATGCAAATGCTAGTTTTCCAGATGGAATGGGCCGGCTGGGTCTCAGTGCCCGCTCTACCCTCCATCCACAGGCTACACACTGGTAGGACCCTCCTCTGAGCTGGTCTGGCCCCAGGATTGGCAGAAGGACAGAGAGACACTATCCTGGGGAACTCCCACCCTGGCCACGCACCTCCAAGAAAGGTTCCTCTTGCTCCATTTGGTTGGTGGTGGAGTCTGTCGCTTCCTTCTTGCTTGGGTACCAGGGGGCAGGTCCGGAAGGGAGCAGCGTGGGGTCTTCATCAGGGCCAGAGTGGCCTCATCTGCATGGTAGACACAGGTCACCAGGTAGGCCTGACTCCACCTCCCCAGCAAAGATCTCAAAGTCCCCTTAGGACCAATGGTCTCAAGTCTAGGTGTGCCCAAGCTCCACCTATCACCCACCAGGTTAAAGGCAACATTCAAGTTCATGACCCTGGCCAGTCTAAGCCTTCAGTGGCTAATTGCAGGGTCCCAAGTAGCCAGGATGGATATGGCCATGCTGGCACAGCCCTGATTGAACCAAAGAGCCTCCTGGTGCCTCCTGGAAAACTAACCCAGGATGCCAGTGGTCTCCAGGCCGCCAAACTGCTGCATGGCAGTAATAGCCTTGGACAGTTCCTCCTGGGTCTGTAGCTGTCCCGTTGCTGGGTCTGCAGGAGGCAGGTAGCCAAACCTGCTCAGCCACTCCTGGGGACACAGAACAGAGTGAGAGGTTGTTAGGGTAGAGCTCACCTGAGGAGCTGGCCAAGCTCATGACTGTTACAAGAGAAATGCCTCTTGAGACCTAGTCACACCCCACCCCCACCCCCGCGCTTGACATGCCAACATCTCTGTCCTTAAATCAGGTTATAAGTCACAAATAAATGTGAAGATTGAGATGGAGCTGGCAAGTGTAGGAACAATGTTTGCCGGCAACCACTAGATGGTGCTGCAGTCCACATGCCAATTGCTGACAACCCCCCCCCCCCAAGGTCTGCACCTGTCTGGCTCCAGTTGACCCAGAGGTCCTGTGGGGCAGGATGCTCTGAGCCAAAAGCCGCCCTCCTTTTCAAGAAGGGCACAAACAAGGGGACCAAACTTGCAGCCTAATTTCCTTCCATCTCATACATACACACACAAACACAAACACACACACACACACACACACACACACACGCACGCACGCATGCACGCACAATTAGTCTTGGCTGGCTAAGTAGATCATGTTGGTCTCAAAATCCTAGAAATCATCCTGCTTCTGCCTTCCAAGTGCTGGAGTTAAATGCACCTGCCACCACACCCAGCTACAGGGTCTCATGAAGTCCCATCTGGCTTCAAAACTCACCTTGCAGTCAAAGGTGACCCTGAACTTCTGATCCTCCTGCTTTTTCACTGCCCAAGGGCTGGGATTACAGGCATGGATTACCATGCAAGCACTCTCCTTACCAATTTTTTTTATGTTTAATTATCCAGTTGTGGTGGCACACACCTTTAATTCTAGCACTTGGAAGGCAGTGACAGATAAATCTCTCAAAGTTTGAGACTAGCCTGGTCTATACAGAGAGTTCCAGGGCAGCCAGGGCTATACAGAGAGACCCTGACCAAAAAAAGGCAACAAGGAAATTATGTGCTTGTGTGTGTCTGCGCATGTACGCAGGTGACCTCGGACACCAGAAGCACTAGATCCCCTTGGAGTCAAGAAGCAGTTGTGAGCTGCCCAGTGTGGGTGCTGGGAACTCGACTAGGGTCCTCTGCTAGGGCAATAAGTACTCTTTTTTTAAAGGATTTATTCTAGGGCTGGAGAGATGGCTCAGAGGTTAAGAGCACTGGCTGTTCTTCCAGAAGCTCTGAGTTCAATTCCCAGCATCCACATGACTCACAACCATCTGTAATGAGAACTGGTGTCTCTTCTATCACGCAGGCAGGACACTGTATATATAACAGAAAAAGAATGTATTCTAAATTCGGATTGTATATTTTATCTTGTGTGAGAGGGTTTTGCCTGCATGTTTATCCATGGCCACATGCATGCTTGTTGCCCACAGAGGTCAGAAGACCCCCAGACCCCCAGGACTGGAGCTATGGGTGGTTGTAAACCCCGATGTGGGTGCTGGGAATTGATCCCAGGTCCTCCTACCCACTGAGCCATCACTCCAGCAGCGTGTCCACCCTTTTTGAGACACTGTAGCCCTGGAATTTGTTATATAGACCAGGATGGCCCTGAACTCACAGAGACACTCCTGTAGGGAGAGATCTTGCTAGGCACCTGTGGCGCTGGCCATGCCCCAACAGGCGTGGCCACAGGAACATATGTGGGGTGTGTGGGATAAAGAACTGGGGAGAGGCAGGTCACTCTCTCTTGGGGTCTCTGAGAGCAGCGGAGACTGTCAGAGCGCTGACCCGGGGTTATCGGGCTCTCATGTAAGTGATTTCTCCCTAATAAAATCACATACGGCAGCCCTATCCAGTGCATGGTAATCTTCCTCTTATACACTCCTGTCTTTGCCTCCCCAGTACTGGCAGGCAATAAAGTTGTATGCCATCACACCCAGTAACCTACTTCTGTTTTGACGATCACTTAAAAAATATCACCCATTATGTCCTTCCTTGGCCCTCCAGGTCTGAGGATGTTACCCAGGCTCATCTCCTGGGCTGGTTACTGCTGCTGCTGGCTGTTTCTTGGGAGCCCAGTGATGTAGTTGGAACTGGGTTTCCTCTCCTGGGACTCCTTGGGGCCTCAAACAGGGGCAAGCTACCCAGGCTAGGAGGTCCAGCCTGGATGATGTCATTTGCAGTGTGCCTACCCAGGTCCCCCTCTGGATAACATGTATCCCTGCTGGGACTTCTCTGTTTCAAAGTTCATACCACCCCAAACCTCCCTGTAGCCTGTCAGTGTGTATGGAGATGCCAGAGATCAGCTTCTAAGGCTGAAGGGAAGGACCTTCAAGGACAGGACAGCTTCCCCAATGAGCCAGGGAGGTGAGAGTCATGCCCCTGGGTGCAGTCCCAGAGCTCTCTACTGCCCCGTTTTGGGTTCTGTTTGAGACCAGCTTGGTGAGATCCTGTTTTAACCTCTCCTCATAAAAACTATTTTAACAAGTTAGCTGCTTTCAAGTGTCATAACACACACACACACACACACACACACACACACACACACACACACACACGTTTTCATATCTCAGACACAGGGCCCCACAGCCGCCTTTCCTTCCTGCAGGAAGCCCCCTGGAGCTTCCTCAGCCCATACATGGAACGCCTCAGGGAGAATGGCTTCTCCTGACAGTGCGCATGAATGGGGAGCAGGGCGGTGGAGGTCCTGACCCCCTAAGCTGGGATGGTAACTGTTGCCTGTCTAGAGCAGAACATAATTGGGGCTTGTGGCACTGCACCTGCAATCTCAGATGCCCTGCCCCCACCAAGAGGGCGCTCAACCCTCTGCATGCTGGTAGCCCCCTCCCTGTATGTCACCAAGACCCTTCTCCACAGAGCTGAGTCCTGGCTGACTCTGGTGGGCTTTGGCTTGGGGAGGTGGGTGATTGGCAGCGCGGGCCTCGGGTGGACACACAAGAGACAGCCAACTGACTAAAGCCATACATCAGCAGGGCATGCATGTGTGGAAGCCCCAGGCAGCCGGCTCATCCATCTCCAGGAGGGCGAACCCCAATACTCATGAACTTCACATTATCATCTGGGACCAGTGGGTGATAGATGTCAAATGAGGATAACGGGCCACTAGGACGGTAGTTATCCTAGGGGACTTGGGACTGCCTAGGCTGACAAAAGCCACCTAGAGGACAAGATTTCCGCAGAAGAGGCAGCCCTGACTACCTTGGAGGCAGTCCCTTGTCATCCCCACCTGACCTGCTCTGACCCCTACAGGTATACAAGCCCCTCCTCACCTCAACGTCTGCAGCAAGGTAGCCAGAAATAAAATTCCCTCACTTCCCCTCTCCTGTCCTCTAATACCTACAAAGCTGGGACCACACACCCTGTCCTGGGCCGCCAGCTTCCTGCTCGCCTGCCTGGTCCTCCTTCCACTGTCGCCACGGAGACAGACCGCTGTCTCCAGGGCAACGGAGGCTGCAGCAGGCGGGTGCTGTGAGGCTCAGGGTGAACCTTCCAGAAGGCCACTGGGGAGGAGGGTGGGGCCGGGAGAAGGGGAGTCCCACCCCCAAGGGCAGACACCCCCTCCTCCCAGCCCAGTCAGGGAACTGGACCATTACTGCAGACCAGTACTGAGGCTGGCTGGGCAGTCGGGGATTCCTGCACGGATGTAATCACGCAGTCCGTCAGCGCTGGCCCCTCCTCTTTCCCATCTTGCTGTTGCGTTTATCACCATTTGACACAATGTGTATCTTTTTACAGCTCTAACAAGGCATAATATGTACAGCGTTACAATCCTTCAGCTGGCTTTAGCAAATTTAGAGAGAGCCCAGCCGCCACCCCTGACCCAGCTGTCAACTTACCCAACTGTCTCATGGAACCTGGGTAGCTCTGCCCACAGCCACGGTCAGACGCTGTTGTGGTCCCAGGAGCCTGCAAAGCTTGCCTGGCACTTGGACTATTACTAAACTTACGACCACCCCTCATCCCTCTCTAACTGAACCCCCCAGCTGGAGGCAAACGAATGCCACCAGCCCCATCTCACAGGCAGGGAAACCAAGGCCCAGAAGCTGAATCCAGATTCCTGTCCTTCCAGCCAGTGTCAGGAGCAGGGCTGGTTCCTGACATACAATGGTGATATATGCCATACGTCATCCATACTATAGGACAACTGTAGGTGCTACAGTGCACAGACAGTGTCACTCCTCACACTTACTACCGTACACAACCCCTCAGGCCCTTGAAAGGGCAATCCCAGCGGGACCCCTCGCCCCTTGGGTCCCTTCCCTCCCTTACAATAGAGGAAACTGAGACCCAGAGAAGCTGGGGACACACGACTCACTTATTTATTAATGGATATGTATGTGTGGAAGTCAGAGGACAAGTTTGGGTGTTACCCTCAAGGAGCACCGCCCAGCTTCAGTGCGACAGGGCCTCTCACTGACCTGGAGTTCACCAAAGAGGCCAGATTGTCGGGCCAGCAACTCCAAGAGTCCAGTTTCTACCTCCCCGATGCCAGGATTACATGGTCCACGGCCTTTAATCCCAGCACTTGGGAGGCAGAGGTGGGCAAATCACTGTGTTCGAGGCCAGTCTGGTCTAAAGAGTTCCAGGACAGCCTGGGCTACACAGGGTTTCTCCAACCAACCAACCAAAAACAAAAAACAAATCAAAACAAAAAAACAAGTATGTTCCACCATGCCACGTGGACACTTGTCTGTGAGTGCAGGAGCCCAAGAAGACCAGGGGCATCTGGTCCCCTGGAGCTAGACTTCTGGGCAGTTGCTAGCTACCTGCTGTAGGCATTTCCAACTTGGATCTTACATGCACGCTCTTAACTGCTGGGCCATCTCTAGCCCTGTAACTAGCTTTTTTAGAGGGCTCTGGGAGCTGACCTTGCATCCTCATGCTTACCTGGCAAGCATGTGGAGTCTCCTGAGCCTCTACATGGCCCTTTTATAAAGATAGATCCTAGCAGGTAGCTGGAGTGATACCGTGCCCAGGTCTTCCTGACCGTGCCGAGGGCTGGCTGGAAAGCGAGGTAGGTAGACCAGGGCGGATCTGTCCCTAAGCCAGCACTATGGAGGGAGGATGAATGAAGACCACACTCATACTGTCTCAGGCCACCGCTGTCCTGATGGTAGCTGCTCCAGCGACCCTGAGCTAAGGGCACCGAATGCCTGTAAAATTCTTGTAAAGTTCCACAAAGCCCCCAGTATGTGGGGAGGATGGCAGGCGCTTTTCCTCCTCTGTGTCCTCCTGTGTGCACAGCGGGCATTCTGTACATCACTGCAAGTCGACCCAAAGAAGTGGACGCTGCCGTTACCCCATTTTACAAACAAGGGAAGAGAAAGAAGCACAGAGAGGTCGGGGCACTGACCCCAGTCACACAGCACAGGAGTGCAGAGCTGAGGCTAGAGCTGTCTGGCTCCTGGGCTTATCCTGTAACCACCGCAAGGGACGGGAGGGATGTGACAGAGAAGGCAGAGATGGATGCTGGGGGAAGTTGCTCTGGGTAGACATGGGGCTGTCTGGGTGAGAAGCCCTTGGGAGAGCATTCGTGGTGAAAAGGTTTTGATGCAGGAAGAAGCTAGGCCCTAGCACCTAGGAAGGAGACAGATGTTGAGGGGTGAAGGGTCTGGGGACAGGGACAGAGTGGGACTTGGAGCAATGAGGGGATGCTGGGCTGTATGCCTACCACATAACCATTTCACCTTTGCTGCGAGCCAGATGCCCAGCAAAGATGTTTTATCCTGCATGCACCAGCACTAGCCTGCATGCAGATCCAAGGCCAGCTGAGATCTTAATGTTTACAGTGAAGGCCACAGGCATCTGACACACCCTGGGAAGTCCCCCAGCAGGGTCCTCACTGGAGCATGCCCTATGAGGCTTCTGAAGTTCTCCAGCTTCCCTGCAAGTACAGCCTGTTTCTATGGGCATATTTGACAAGAGAGAAGACTGAGGCCCTATGATCTGTTAGGTCACAGAGCTGGTACACAGCAGCCTGGGAGCCAGCCTGGATCTATGTAAAACGGCCCCACATTAGATACCCACAGAGTGACCAGGTGTCGTGGAGTGCACCTTTAATCCCAGCAGCTAGGAGGCAAAGGCAGGCGGATCTCTGTGAACTCCAGGCCAGCCATGTCTCACATGGTAGCAAAACACACGGTAGTGGACATTGAGATTTGTTTCCTACTCTGTGTGTGTGTGGGGGGGGGTGAGTGTGTAGGTGTGTGCAGTGCACTTGCGCTCAGACAGAAGCCAGGGCCCCTCACATGCCGGACAAATGACCTAAGCAGTGTGGTTTGAATGAAAGTGACCCCCTCCCAACCAGGCTCATATATCTGAATGCCTGGTTCCCAGCTGGTAGAAATGTGTGGTGGGGATTAGGTGGCGTGTCACTGGAGGCCTGGCTTTAGGTTTCCAAAGCATTGCCATTCCCAGTGTGCTCTTTGCCACCTAAGATGTGAGCTCTCAGCCGTTCCTACAACCACAGCTTCACCCCTGCCGTCATGAACCCTACCCCTCTTTCATTATAAGTTGCCTTGGTTGTGGTGTTTTCACACAGAAACACAAAAGTAACTATGACAGTACAACACTGACACCCAGCGCCATCTTCTATTTTCTTGAAACAGTGTCTCACCAGTTGACCCTGGATGGCCTGGAACTCCCCACGTAGACCAGGCTGGTCTTGAACTCTAAGAGCTGCCTCTGCCTCCTGAGTGCTAGGAATATACGATTAAAGGTGCACATGCCACCATGCCCAGCTTTGGTCCTTGTTTGTTTGTTTTTTTTAGACATTCTCCAGGTTGCCCAGGCTGGCCTTGAACCTGCTATGTAGCCAAAGATGACCTTAGAGACCACAGTCTAATCCCAGTGCTGGGATTACAGGTTTGTGCCAGCATGCCCGGTTCATTTGGTGGTGCTATGGCTAGCAGCCAGTGCCGTGTGCATGCTGGGCGAGCACCTAAGTCACACATCTAGCGTTACACTTCGAGACAGAGTCTCACTCTACAGCCCATGCTGGCCTCCATGCCAGCCTCAGTTCTCATGCACTGCAGCAAATGCCTGTTAACAGCAGGCGTGGCACTGTCTATGTTTAACGGCTGCATGGCCACCTTTGTTTGGGTCCACAGAGAACAGCTGTAGTTCCCAGAGAATTTCTTCCTGGGCCCAGAAAGAGTGCAGGTAACAGTGAGAGCTGAGATCAGGACAGGAGGAGGTGTAGGCTTCAAGGAGGGGACAGACACGCAGGCAAACCCTGCACTCCATGGCCCTGCCCCCAAGGTCTTTTCTTCCCCACCGCATCCTTAGTCCCAGCACACCAGCCTTTAGTTGTGGGCGTATTTGCGATGAGCATCTGAACCAGATCTGAACCTGCCCTGCTTGTGTGGTGCCAGCAACAGGAGAGGTTGCTGCAGGATGAAAAATCGGAGCAGAAACTTCCTGGGATCGTTTGTTTAGCTGCCGGCATGAGGGGGGCTCTCCAGCAGACCCCTAGCAGCCACGGGCCACCAGACACCACGACTGCTTGGTGCTGCCGAGACACAGCCGCACACAGCATCCACTACAGAGCCAGGCCCGGCTGAGTGATATGACATTTGTGAATGGAATATGAGGGGGTGACGGCAAGAGCCTGCAGAGCCATTCTGCAAGGCAGCTGGTGAGTGAAAACCTCAGGGTGTGAGAACTGGGACCTGATCTAGCCGTGTGAAAGCTGTCCACTTCCCCATGGCTACCCAGCTGGACACTGACGGGCCAACAGGACGCCACTCTCCAGAACCTTCCCTGGGGTTGCACACTTTGCTGTGGGGCACTAACCATTCAAGAAACGGAATAGCAAAACAAGGCCCACTAGGCTGTGGGGAGACACATCCCGGGTGTCCTTCCAGGGGGCCTGGGGCCTCTTCTCGGCTTTATTCACAGGCGTTGGCCCCTCCCAGCCCAGCGGTGGGTGCAGCGCTGTCTGGCAGCGGCTGATCACAAACACAAAGGCGCCCTTCTCCTCAGAGGCATCCAGGCTTGAATACGCTCAACAGCCCGCAGAGGGCGGTCTGAGGGGCATCGGGAAAGCTCCCACCCAAAGCCCGCCCATCTTTTGCAGCTCGATGCCCCTGAGCCCCAAGCTCTTAGGTACCATCTCCTAGAGGGCCACCAGAGGGCGCCCCCCTACTACCACAGGAGAGCCAGGCAGGACCCGGTTCCCACACCCGGGAGGGTATTGCCCTGGGCAGGGGGCTGCCTGATGCACCCTCCTGCTTTACCCAGAACTGGACGACGGGGTTCTGCTGCCTCTAACAAGACTGGAGTCACGCACCCTGCTCAGTGAGACCTTCAGGGTGTGGGTGGGCCGGTGACCCTGGGGTGCTCAAGAACTCAATAAGGGAGGGGGAGAAGTAGGATGAGGCCCATAGGTGCCTGGGGGAGGAGCCAGGCCCACCCCAACCTCCGAGGTCTGGTTGCTGCAAAACTTCCTAAGTGCACTGGGCCTGATCAAGAACTTGGCTGGCCAGGGGCTCTGTCGCCCCAACTCCACCTCAGAGTCCCCTCTCCCCCTAACCAGTCCCTTTTGAGGCACCCTGAGAATTGGAGCAAGGAGGGTTTGGGTTCTACTGTCCCCACCCAGAACTGGGATCGGACGTCTGGCTGCTTGTGGCATGGGGGACGCCTGCTGTGCAAGCCCAGGAACAGGAGTGTGAGGAACCCCTATTTTAGAGGCCACTGGGGTGGGAGAAAGTCGCCCCTAGGGGACCCTCAGGATTCCGTTTGCAAGTGGACGGAGAAAACATGGGGCAGCTGCCACCCCAGATGCCTGGGGGGGGGGGGGAGTCGGCCTCTCACTCAGGGGCCAGTCTTGCCAAACAGGGGGCTGCTCCCGCCCGCCCCCCAGTATGACATCTCCGCGGCACCTTGCCTAGACCTAAGGGTTTAAGAGTCCCCATTGCCAACCGCCCGTGGAGAGGGGACTCTGCCAGCACCCCATTAGGATATTGGCTGGCTTGTGCTGGGCAGAAGCCGCCCCTGGCCGGGTCTCCGGATCGTAGAGGACCAAGGGCGCCCAGGCCAGGGCCTCCTCCTCCTCCTCGAAAGCGGGCTTTATCCACCGCGCGCCTTTGCAGAGGCTTCGCGGGCCTGCGGAGCCATAAAGTCTGATCGAAACCTTCCGGGTCTCCTGCGGGGACTTCGGTCAGGAGGGCAGACGAGAGGTGGGAAGAAGCCGGCACCGCGGCCCCCAAGCAAGGATGCCCTGCTAAGCTCGGGTTTTAAGGTAGCAGCAAGCTTGGGAGTTGGAGGGCCGGGGACAGCAGCGTGCTTGACACGAGAGAGGTTGCCACCCGCACCGGCGGGACAAGGCCAACCGCTCCCGTGGAGGAGGACGGCGAAGGGGTCGCTCCACGCACTCCGTGCAGGCGGTCCTCCCAACACCGTCAGCGGAGCAAACTCGGCAACCCCAGGCTTTCCGGGAGCCCACATGCGCGCCCCCGGCATGGGATGCGCGCCCCTGACCTCCCACTCCGGCCGCGAAGCTCGCGGGGCGCACCGCTCCGGGCGGCTGTGACGCCGGTCACCCCGCCAGAGGTCTCTGTGGAGCTGTTTTTACCCAGGGACCCGGCTCCAGCTGAGCGACCACCTCCCCGGGGCGCCCGCGGCTGCGGCGCAAGATCGCACGGAACGGGAAAGGGACCGGCGTCCTCCTACACCTGCAAGCGCGCGTCCCACTCAGCCCGAGTCCCAGGCTCAGTTTCCCTGCCTTGGAAATGGGTCCGCCGCGCCCGGGATTCGCGCACCTCTCCTAGAGGAACAAGGGAGAGTCTCTCTTCTCCCTTGCACCTCGTGAGAGAGCCCGGGGACACGACTCCCGGGGCCCCGTGCCCGCGTCGCACACTCACCACCCCGAGGCTGAGGTCCTCCGAGCGGGGCGCGGGCGCTGCGCAGCCCCCGTGGGCCGCCAGAGCGAGCACCAGTAGCAGCGGTGGCAGCCTGGGCCCCGGGCTTGGAGGGCCAGGTCCCCGGGGGGATCCAGGACCCCGCGGGCGGCGTCCCATCCCGCTCTCCGAGGCCGGATGGCGAGGGTCCCCGCGCCCGCCCGCAGCCGGCTCCGCGCCTCAGTCGGCTCCGCGCCCGCTCCGCTCCGCGGGACTGAGCCGCGCGCCCGCCCGCCTCCGGGGCAGGGCCATGCTAATGTATGCTAATAAGACACAACCCCGCCCATTCCCTTAAAGGGACCCCGAGCGGGCGGGACCGGATAATCCGCACCAAGGGTTTGCCCTCTTTGAGGGCTGAGCTCCGCTCCATGTGGGGGAGCAGGGGATTTGGGATACGAGTGTTCTAGATCCCCGGTCGTCCTCTGGAGGAGCTCCCTGGTCTCCCGCTAGAGTTCCCGGTCCAGTTCCAGGTCACTCAGGACCTGGAGACCGCTGCAGCGCGCATAATGGGCGCATGGGGGAGCCCGCGGGCTACAGAGTCCTGGGGCGAGTGGGAGTGAGCACCCCGGGGGGAACGGAGGTGGGGGGGCGGGGGTTAGTGTGATTCGGACGAGCGTAGGAGGGAGCGGGGGGGCGTGGGATGGGAGGGGCTGAGGCCGAGAGCACACCTGAGTTCTGCATGGAGCATTGAGCACCGATCACCTTGTTCGCCTGGTCCTCCAAGAAGAACCTGGTCCCTGCGGCTGAGTGTCTGCAGGTGTGAAAAAAGAGAATTTGTGTTTCGAGGTGCGAGGAGTGAGCCCCCAGGCTGCCGGCGGGCTGGACCGGCTCTCTCCCCCCTGAGCCGCGACGGAAAGGGAAGCTATGAATAGCTCACATTAGCTGGGATCTGGCACCCGCTCAGCACTTTACGTAAAAAATTTGCTCACAACCCTTGAAGAGGTGGAGACCATAGTTCTCAATTTGTACATAGAGAAACTGGGGCCCAGAGAAAATAACCCCTAAGTAGGTAACAATGTGCAGAGTGTCAGATTGGAAACTGGCTGAGTTAGGGGACAGAGTTCAACTCCACTCCCCACCCCCAGTTTGGCATCTCATCACCTGGAGGTGCGGCTCGGTCCCCAGCCTCTCTCCCACCGGTCTTTACTGTTGGTGGTGTTAGGATTGCAGTCTGTTGTCTGTGCATGGAAACTAAGGCCCAGGTGATGCCCCTGAAGAGGAGCGTGGCTCCCTGCGTTCCAGGCAAAAGCTCCCCGCGGCCTATGCAGTTCCTGTTGCTGTCCGGGTCTGGGTGGTTTGGGAGAGCTTTAGATTCTTACTTCAGCACTGTGTAGTGACACCTGGAGATGGGTCACCTTTTCCAGTACTGATACTCGTGTGCGTGTGTACGTGCATGCGCGTGCGTTTGTGTGGGGGGGGGAGGATGGGGGTGGGGTTAGGACTCTGATGTGAGAAAGTCCTGGAGGACCGGTGGCCCAGGGAGTACCCAGTCATCCAACAATGAGACAGTAACATCTTGGGGTGCTTAGCTATGGGGAACAGACAGACTCCATACAGTGCTGCCCACAGATAAAAATGTCTTCCTATCTCAATTAATCTAATCTGGGTAATCCTTTAAAGGCTTGCCCAGAGGCTAACCTAATCTAGATAATCTCTCACAGGTGTGCTGGGAGTCCTGTTTCCTAGGTGATTCTAGTTTACAATATTAACACATGACATTAACATCACATGGCATTAGAAGAAAACTCAGTCCCTACTGAGAAGCTTTGTGCTCACCTGGTAGACTAGGAGAGGGAAGGTAGCATTTTTAGTTACTGTCCGTGTGAGATAAGCCTCAAAGAGCTGTACCTTGTCTTCTGTCTGTACCGGGGACTCTGGTCCTCCAGTGTATGATGTCCCCATCCCCGAGTGGAAATGCACCTCGGAGAAAGCAGCTCAAATGGGAAAATGGCTTCCGGCATGAGTGGTTCTAGAGGCTCTGGTTTCAGACTCTGTCCCGGACTCTGCCAACTCCATCTGGTACCTTCTCCCAAGGCGCAATAACTTCGCTTTTCTGGCGAATGTCCAATTGACATTACAGATATGCTCTTAGTTGGACAGGAATCTTCTTTTGTTTAGGACTCTTGTCTTGCCTCAGCCTCCTGAGTGTTGGGATTTCAGGTGTGCATCCCCATGCCTGGTTTGGATAAGGGGGTCTTTGCAGGTATAATTGAGCTAAAGACCTTGAGATAGACTCACTGGAGATTGTCCAGGGGACCTCAGTCCACTGTCTAGTGTTTTCACAAAAGCAGGGGAGGCTGGGCATGGTAGCAGGTGTTTGAAATCCCAGCACTTAGGGAGGCAGGGCAGGAGGATGGTAAGCTCCAGGCCAACTTAGCCTACAGCTTTGAAAGTGTACACACACACACACACACACACACACACACACACACACACACACACACACACATACACGCAAGCAGGCAAATAAGAGAGCAGAGGAAAAGCCATAGGAGAGTTGACCATGTGATCAGGGAGGCAGAGGGTGTGATATGGCCACAAACAGCAACACCAGGATTGTGATACCTCCCGGAGCTGGAGATGGGTTGAGTCTCCTTTTGAGTCAGGGAAGGAGATGTCTGCCTATGGCTGTTTACAGCCAATGAGTGTGTGCCGTTTGCCTTGGACCCTGAGGTACTTCCTACGCAGTCTCTACTTCCGCTCTGGCCCCCAACAGGCAGACTGCCATGCAGAGTCAGGCCAGCCTTTCCAAAGATGAGTGAGAGGTCACCACTCACGTCACTCCACCCTGCAAAAGGTTCTTTATACGCTCTTCCTCCCAGTCTGTTCTGAGTTCACCTGCCTGTTCCTCCCTGCTTCCCTCACCTGGTAGAGTCCCTCCAGAAGCATCTCTGCTGCAGGACCTTGGCACCTGCTCTCTGTGTGGGGCGGTCTTGCCTTATGATTCTGTGCCTCAGATCTCTGCAAATGATTCTTGTTCCATCTCTAAAAAGCAGCCCCTGGCACCCGCACACTTAGCACCGCCTCATTCGCACCCCCAGCTCTCCCCCTCTGCCATCTGTTTGGACCTCCTCTGTTCACTGCCTGGTTCCTGGAGGCATCAGCTCCCGAGGGCAGGGATGTCTGCTATCGGGCTCAGTAGTTTGGTAACACCAGGTCTGGGAGATGGGTTCAGTAGGCAGCCTCTACCTTCAAGTGGTCCCCACGCGAGCCATGTCTCCTTTTGCCCATCTCAGGCACGTGTGGGTAGGAGCCTGGTGCTTTGACAGGAATCGTGGTAGTCCGTCCCAGTGCTGGCAGATCTGAGCCCTGGAGTTCCCAAGGCTTAAGGGCTTGACTGGCAGACCCAGAGGCTTACAGCTTCTGAGAGCCGGGTGGCCTACTGCTCCAGGCTTTAGATGCCAGAGACTCAAGATTCTCAGCTTGGAGGCTTAGTGCTCTGGGCTTTACCCACTAGCAGTCTTGACACTTGGCAGCTGATGTAACAGCTTCCAGCAGCAGTGAGCAGTGGGCACCATTTCCAAGTGCTGTGGTTCAAGGGTGAGGTGATGGCACTTGAGTTTCCTGGCGGCTGGTTTTGCGGCGCTCAGGACTTGCATGTGGGAATCCTTGGTGCTGGAGGCTTCACAACAGCCCACAATTCTCCCTGGCCTTTTTGGAGCCTCGGATCTCCAGCCCCTCCCCTTCTCCCTGCTTCTGCTGTCTGGAATTTGTCTCTGCTGACCCGCCTCCTGGTGTTCTGCCCTGGCTAATCTTTGGGGCCCCATATGTATGTAAATAAGATGACAACTTGTGGGAGTCAGTTCTCTCGTTCCAGAGTGGGAGCTCTGAGGAACTACACTCAGGTTGTCAGGGTTGTGTGGAAGTGCCTTTACTTGCCGAGCTATCTCAGTGGCCCAACTTTTTTTTCCTCTTGAGACAAGGTTTCTCTGTGTAACATCTCTCAGTGTTCTGGAACTTGATTTTATAGACCAGGCTGACCTGGAACTCAGAGAGATCTGCCTGCCCCTGGCTCCTGAGTGCTGGGATTAAAGGCTTGCGCCACCATGTCTGGCACATTTTTAAAAAAGATTTATTTCTATTTACTTTATGTGTGTGTGATCCTGTGTGAATTTAGTGGACCATGAGCATGCAGATCTCAGAGGAGGCCACAAGAGGGTGCCTGATTCTTTGGTATTGGAGTTACCTGTGGTTGGGAGCTACCCCATGGATACTGAGAACTGAACCTGGACCATGCTGTCAACCCACTGAGGCCAAGCATCAGTCCCAGCCATAAACTCCCCCATCCCCTATCCAACCAAGATTTTTAAAAGTGTGTGTGTTTTGCCTGCATATATGTCTGTGTATCATGGTGTTCCTGGTGCCTAAAGAGGTCAGACAAGGGCATCGAATCATACTACGCTCCTTTGTTTTTTTTTTTTTTTTTTTTTTTTTTTTTAGGTATCTCCTTGGCAGCATCTTATACTGTTGGGCCCCATGCAAGTCCCTCCCTTGTTTCTGGTCCCAGGGCCCATTCTGCCTCCTCTGTCCTGGCTGCTGTGTCCCCTTACTGCTCCAGTGCTGGCCTGTCTGATTTCTCACAGGCTTCCTGGACACCCCTGTTAATAAGCAAGCAGCAGACCTTCCAACCCATTGTCCAAATCTAATGTCTTGCCTCCCTCCCTGACCACCCAAGTACATGGTAGACAGTGCTCTCCACGAAGAACCGTGGCCATCACCTTCACATGTCTTTTAACATGTCATTCTAGAACTATTCGTTTCAAGCAATAATGAGAAAGGAAATGTCTTGCCCTCTTGCCTTTATTAAAGTCAGCTATAAATACTGCCTTTGCAAGTGTTCTGCAGATGCCCAGTTATCTGTTGTAGAGGAAATAACCGAATATCAATCATAAGACATTCTGGAAATCAGCTATGAAGCCCAATCATGGGAGCCCTGAAGCAGAACGAGTCTATCAGGCACACTGCCAACAGTGCCACGCCTGCCTCGTTCACGTGGAGCCGAGACCGTGTATCTCAGGGAAGCCACGGCCCCATCCTTCCTACACACTCACGAAGCCTAGGTTCCGTACAGGCCGGGTGGCTCTGGAATGCCCATGACACGGGTGTCAGGTGTGGTGCTGTGCTCCTGTCTCATGACGTCAGAGCACTGGCCTTCCTGGTTGACAGCCTTGGAATGTGCGGTCTGTATCTATCTATGCGCTTTTTGGTTTTTTACAATGAGATTCTAAATTTAGAATATTTAGAGTCATAGAGATATTGTGGAGACAGAATAGTGTGTTCTGGGCTTTGTCACTAACTTGTACCACAACCACTTACGCTGCCACTGCTCATGGGCAGTTAAGGGCCCTTCCATCAGATTTAACCAGTAAGTGGGTATGGTGGCATATGGCTGTAATCCCAGCACTTGGGGGATAGAGGCAGGTGGGTCAGGAGTTCATGGCCGGCCTCGGCCACACAGCAAATTTTAGAGCAGGCTGCACTATGTGAGATGCTGACTTAAAAATTAAAAGATTTAACAAATGGTTCTGGCAACCGAGTTTCCCCTAATGTTGCTGTCCAAGGATTTCAACTGGGCAGGACATGACAGCTAGTGACTGCCTCCCCTTGGCAGCTCAAGCTTACTTTGGGAGACTGTCTGGTACAGTGTCACTAGCTGAGACTTGGCTCCAATTTTTCTTACCAGCAACCCAGTGCTTTTCTGTGGTGCACTGCCATGTCTATGAGTTTGCAGAAAAGAAGTCAAGCAGAATTTATATTCCACTAGGCAAGAATCTGTGACTTAGCAGGGTGGTGGTGGTGGTGGCGGCTGCTGCTGCTGCCTTTAATCCTGGCATTTGGGAGGCAGAGGTAGGTGGATGTCTGAGTTCAAGGCCAGCCTGGTCTACAGAGTGAGTTCCAAGACAGTCAGGGCTACACAGGGAGACCCTGTCTCAGAAAGAAGAAAAAAAAATGTGACTTACCTTGGAGGGTGGTGGCCTTGAGCACATGGTCAGGGTGTCTTTTCTGTGATGTTCTTCACATGGGTCCATTTCTTGGGAAGGAGTTGCTGCATACTCCCTGTGAGGAAGGGGAGGCATTGCCTGTGTGTGTGTGTGTGTGTGTGTGTGTGTGTGTGTGTGTGTGTGCAGTGTTGTAGCTGTCTTAAACGTGCTCAGTAATGTTCGCATGGTGACAAATGGCCCAGCACACACTGCTGTTGTGTGATATGCGAGTGGGCTTGAGGGCCATCTGCCCTCTGGCTTGTGAGCTGACCTGAGGACAGCAGGTGTCTGAAGGAGGAGTGCGCTCATTTGTCTCTTCCCCATTTACCTGGCTGTGTTTTATGGCCACCAGCATGAATTCATGGATATTGACTCATGCTGGAACCTAATGCGATATTAATTATGTTGCTCTGTTGGGAGGGCTCTTCAGTTGGCTCCTTTGGTAAGCTCCCCCCCCCAAGATGTCAGTCACTTTGGGCACTTGTGAGCCTGGCCCTTCCTGCTCAGTCCTGGTACTAGCCAGTTCTCCAAGGAGTCCCAATCCTTAGGAAATGGACAAGGGCTCCAGTCTGTTAATGTCAATGCTGTGGAGGGCTCAGAGCTGGTTCTCTTTACCCCTTTCCCCATCACACTGCTTTCTTCCCTATGCACCTCTGCCCTCCCTTCAGTCCCGAGACCTGCCCATTGCTCTGCATCGCTCCCGAATGCTTTGACGGCCAATGGACTTTACTGGACACTGGCCCCCCATTGCTCTCTCTGAGATGTGCACAGATCCAGGCTGCTGTGTTTTTCGCCTATCCCTTAAGGCACCTTTGTGGGAAGAATGTGCCCAGCTAGTGCCATTAAAACCGAGCAGAGACCATGGCCAGTACAGTGAGGCCTCCTCTAAACACACAAGCGAGCCCTCGGCTGCCAGGTGGTGTGTTCTGGGAGCTGGAGATTTGCATCCAGATGATGGAGGTGTCCTCAGAAGCTTCAGGGGTTGTGTGGCCTACAGTTTAGCAGCTATTCCATGTGTTTGTTTTCACATGTATTTTTGAGTACCTAGAAGAGAACCTGGGGTCATTTCCAGGTGGCTGAGGGCATCATCTGGACTCATCACCATGTGATCTGTCCTGGGCAGGACACAGGCTTCCTTCCATTCTGCCGCGTGAGATGCGTATGAGCCTGCAATTCCAGCGCCTTTTCAGGCTGCTGGAGTGAGATGGTGCAAGGTGTCTTTCAGGGGACCTTTGCAGTCTAAGACCACTGAAACCTCAATGGAGATGGGGGAGCTGGAGACACAGCCCTCTGATCCTGCCTAGAGCCTGGGCATGTGTGTAATTACCAGGCCTCATATTATGGGGTGCAATGAGCCCTGGGTGTCTGTACCTAGCCTCCTTGCACTTCCTTGGGTAACACCTCATTTCTTGAGGTTGAATGCCCCCACTGGACACATGGTGATGCTTGCTGCTCCCACAGAAAGCTGTTCCCAGAGCCTGAGTCCTGAACAACTGAAAAGGGCAGGTATTACCAGCTGCTGGGCCAATATGTGTACTCTCCTGGGGAGGTGGCTTTACTACAGGGTCAGTCAGCTGCCTACAGTCATGAGCGCCTGGATCAGATCCCTACAGACAAGGTCAAAAGGTGTGGGCAGGGGACAGCTTTGTCCTCAAGGCTTTGCCTAGCTTGAGGTTTGTTTAGAGGAGGCCACTTGGGGTCTTGCTCTTGGAAGTTCTACAAATCAGCCACAAGTTCCCTAGTGCTGAGCTCTTGAACCTAGGCATCACCCTAGGGTTCTTGGACATTTCAAGACCAAGATATAAAGATCCTCATTCAGTCATGAGCAGACAGAATCTCACACAGAATTCCTAAAGAGCACTAGTTATCACCACCCATTGGTGGCCTCCTACGGCAGAACAGGCACATCAGAGATGAGATTCATGTGGGCTCCCAGATGACCCCTTCCCCACTGACACTATTAATCCTGGCTTACAAGCCCAGGACTTCCACAGTGGGAAAGGGCACAGCAGCATAGGGGACTGCACTGGAACACCAAGGAACCAGACATGGCCAACCACAGATTGGCACTGAGCAGCAGCCCTGCCTCACTGAGACAGCACCAGACCGCAACACAGAATGCAGAGCACGGCTCAGCAGTAAACAGCCACTAAGCAGTTTATGGTCTGCATATGTGTATACGTGCCATGTGCGTGCCTGCTACCTGTGGAGGCCAGAAAATCTAGGACTGGAATTAGAGACAGCTGGAAGAACACCCAGGGTGCTTAATCTCTGAAACATCTCTCAGTCACATCTCTCAGCCATGTGTCGTGTCCGGGACTGCCCCCCCCCCCCCTTGTTTTTTGAGACAGGTTCTTACCATGCAGCCCTGGCTGGTCTGGAATTACATAGACCAGGCTGGCCATGTCATTTTATTGATCACTAAAAAGTAAGAAATTAAAAGGAGCCCCTTTCGGCTTGGCAAGGTGGTGCACACCTGGTCACTTGGGACGTGGAAGCAGGAGGAGCGGGGAGTTCAAAGTCATCCTTGACTACATAGTAAGTTTGAGGCCAAACACCCAAGAAAATACTTAAAAAAAAATTCTGCACACATATAAAATCCTTTAAAAAGTTAAAAAGTTCAAAGTCAGCTTGTCTTTGGTGAGACCCTGTCAACTCCCAACAAGCAAACCCCAACAAACCAACCCCTTATGTCCATCCGATTCAGGGTAAGAGTCTAGGCACACAAGGGCAGTAGTGTCTGCCACTCTCAGCCAGCACCTCCACCTTCCTGACTAACCCAGTACTCCGAGGTCCCAGCAGGCAGGTGAGGTGTGCGATGTCCCCTGATGTCTGTGTTGAGGACAGGGAGGAGTGGCCCAGTGGGAACCAGAGACAGATTAGGCATGCTCAGTGTTACACAGTCCTCTAAGGTGTAGCTGAAGCCACTGGGGATGGTGACGCAGGGCCCTGATGACCTGACATACATGAGGGACACACAGAGCTGGCCACCACCAGCCTGGTGAAGACGACGGGGCATATCTGGCACAGATACGGAATGGAGGAGCCCAGCAGGTGCCTCGAAGGCAGGTGGCAGTCCTATCTGCTCAACAGTGCTTGCTGGGTCATCTTGGGGGCCATGTCTCATGGACACCCATTTTCTAGCCACCAACTGCGTCACCTGTCCTACCCACACCAGCTTCTGGGGGGGGGTCTAAGTGTCCTGATGGGAGCCCATGTCTGGCCAGGCACATGGCAGAACCTGAAAGGGAATCCAGCCAGCATAGAACAGTCCTGAGCATATGGAGTGTCAGGATGGAAGCAGGGCCAGGTCTTCATTTCTGATGTCGGAACCCTGTGTGCTTTACACATGAGTTCTGTGAGAGCAATGGGTGGGAGGGATCTGAAAACTGCATCTTCACAGGGCAGCTGAGAGCCAGAATGTCAGGACCACCTTGTGACTGACTGGCCTGGCAGAGTCCCACAGGGGAGACTTCCCTTTCCACAAATAGAGAGAAGCCACCATTGGAGAGAAGTCCTGTTTTCCCCACATGCTGACACACATTAAATGGCAGACACACCAAAAGCAGGAGCTGCCCCCAGCTGCTAGCTAGAAAAGGTGTTTCCTCTTGTTTTATTTGATAATACATTTTCACAGAAACATGATATATTTACAAATATACAGGTAAGAGACTGCTGGTCAAAAATCTGAAACTGAAAATGTCACTAAAAATTTACAAAAGCCACCGACTGACCCAGGGAGTCGGGCTGGAGAACCTGGAGGGCCGTGCGGAGGTGGACGCAGAGCTTGCAGCTCAGGTTGTGGCTGGGGTGGGGATGCTTTGAGCCAAAGTCCAGCACCTGTGACCACAGCCAGGCCACAGCTGCGCCTGCCCGATACTCTGCTTGGGGCTGGCTCCGTGGCTGCCACCTCAGGATGCGCTGGTTTGCAGGTTTTTTGAAGCTGCGAGCATTGCTCTTACTTTGGCCATGAGATCCTGTGTGGGGAGACATGGAGGGACAAGTTAGCCTCCTGCTAACCAGATTTGTGAGGAGGCCATGGCGAGGACAGGAGGCAGAGCTCGCAAACAGCCCAGTTGTTTAAACCCATTACATCTTGCACAGGAACCGAAGTCACCTCTCTGTCTTGTCACAAACCTCCCACAGCTGTGACCCCACGTGGCCCGGGAGTACAAGCAGGGCCCAAGACGTGTCAGTCACCTGCGGAAGACTCAGGCCCCACCGCATGGCAACCCCAGAAAGAGGACATGAACTTCCTGTGGAAGATGAGGCTCCCCCAGGAAGTGATTCCTCCCCCTTCCCTGACCTAGCGCTTGGCTGCAGCAGGACCCAAACCACTGAGTCAATAGGTGACCAGCCCAAGATTCTGACCTGAGTCAGTGTTGGTGAAACAAGGGGCAAGAAGGAAAATTAGCCAAAGAGAAAACAAAAATGGAGCCCCGTAATAAAAGATGAAAAGGAGAGGTGCACTCCCGTCTTACCTGAGTTATTTTGCTCTGCACAGAGGAGACGATCGCTGAGGAGATCTGGCCATCTTTTTCCTGAGAAACCCCCCTAGAGCATAGGAAAGAGCGTAGGCTCAGAAACACTCACGAATCTGAAGGCTAGTTCCCACACCCTATTCTCTAAAACTACAGTAAAATAGCAACAAGCTTAGAAACACATTGTGTGTGCACGTGGGGCAGAGGTTGACACTGGGTGTCTCCCCCGGACTGAACGGCGCTGGATCCTCCCATCTCCACCTCAGCCTGCTGCAACTGCAGGTCCCCATGCTGTGCTATGAGCACTTATCCAAGCCTTCACCCATCCCAGGAACATGTGTTTTCACGCCCACCTCACAAGATGAACCCAACTCCCGTTTAACATCAACACTGCACAAATGCTTGGGAAGAGAGGCTAATGAGGGAGGCACCTATCAGGAAGGCCAGGAGGAGCAGAACCACAGCCCAAGTGACCCTTGGTTCACACGAAAAGCTTCTGCGGATGCAGACACCCCATGTCCTAGTGGTCGGGCTTCCTATACTCACTCCGGGATGGCAGCCTTCAGATGTGGAACCTTTAGGTGAGCTGTGTTCTTCACGGAGTGGCCATGAACATGTCTGAACTGAGTATGCCCTGTTCACACTTACAAAAGCTCTACCAAGGACGCAGACTTTATCCTCACATGGCCAGCCCTGGACTCAAGATTCCCCAGACTTCAAGGCCTGATTGTTAGGTAGATGCAATTCCAGCAAGGATAGACAGCCTCCTGAGACCGTCTGTCACCGAGACCCAGTAAGTCCTGCACGGAACCTCAGGAGCTCTTTTACCCATGGAAGGAATCTGAAAGCCTGGGAAGGCGTGGGTTGGGAGGAGGTGCTCCCATGGGTTCCTGTCTGAGGTGTTCACAGCAAGTGCTACCCAGGCCTCACTTGCCTGCCCTCGATCTTTCCCACTGAGAGCTGCCCGGAGGTCACGGTTACCTGGAGCGTTCCTGGGAAGAACCTCGGCTCTCCACAGGAGAGATGCTGGCTGAGTGGGCCGAGTGGGCTGAGGGACGCTGTGCCGCCTGCTTGCTCGGGGATGTTGACTGGGACCGGGTCTTGGCCTTAGTGCGAGACCGTGATCTCCGCTTCTTCTTCTTCTCATGGGGACTTCTGAAAGGGAAGTGCTCTCGTCAGGGCATAGGCAGCGCGACAGGAAGGCAGTCTGAACTTGTCTGTTTCAAGGGCCTCCCCACGTGGCCGCTTTTGTTCTTTTTGAGACATATATTATAGGCTGGCTTTGAATTTGCTCTGTAGCTGAGGATGACCTTAAATTCCCGATCTCCTTCCTCCACCTCCCAAGTTCTGGGATTACAGGATGCACCACCAGAACCGGTGTGTGTGGTACTGGCAAACTGAATCCAGGGTATGGCATGCTAGGCAAGCACTCTGCCAGCTGAGTACAGTTCCAGCCTCATGTGCACACCTCAGACAGCTGTAATCCTTCAGTCAATTGAGCCTGTATATCCACGGGGTACTAAAACTATCCAGAAGTCAGCCTTTCCATAGTGGAAGCTTAGTCCTGGGGAGATGTCTGGCATTTAATGAACAATGAGCACTCTATTTGCATTGAAAATACCAAGATAACTACCAAGGGCAGCCTGTAGGAAAGTCTATATTGCTTTCTTATCCACGCCAAAAGATAGGAAATTATCTGTCAAATCCTGCACACACCTGCTTCATCTGATAGCTCAGGAGGAGGCAGCCTGGGCCTACTCTGCGCATGTCTAACTGCACAGTGCCAGCATAGCTCTGACCCTGCTCCCACCACAGGACAGGGCAGCCAAGCCCACCAGGCCGCGTCCCACTCCTTGCAAAGGCTCTGGCATTGCCTCACTGTTTCTACCATGTACAGATGTGGGCACACCCACAAACACACGGGGGAGACTGCGAGGATTCTTTACATACTTGGTAAATGCAGTATCTCCTGAGATCCACTCCCGGCACACAGGACGGGGCCGCTGGCAGCCCGCACTCCACCTCCACTTAGTGTGTCCTGAGAGGCTCTGCAGGTCTATCATTGGCTCCTAGAGCTTTTCCCTCCCTCCTAGGCTCTACCTTTCAAAGTGTTGCCGTTCTCTCTTGCAGTCAGCAGGGACCTATCTCTACGGCATTTGGTTTTCAGACATACAAAGGCCCTTCCCAACCTGGCCAGTCCTGTGTCCTCCAGGACAGGTATGAGGTGGGAGGATGACTCTGAATGGTTCTTATTCCACCTTCTCCTGCTTCTTGGGGATCCCCCCGGCTGCTAGGCTTGTGTGGTAAAGCGCTTTTACTCGCTGAGCCATCTCACCAGGCCTGCTTCAGTCTTCACTGTCTGACCTCAGGCTTCTGTTGGAGCAAAGCAGTTTGCTCACCTCTGAAGTTGCTGAGGTCACTTTGTGTCTAGGCTCTCCGTGCTGCTGCTGAGTGACAGAAGCTTCACTGTGGCCTGTTGTTCTGGAACAGTCCCTCAGGGTACTTCTCAGCATATGTCCTGCTCCACACTTAGCACTGTAGGAACCACGCCCCACACTACTGTGTGGGGGGCTCAGC
Organism: Mesocricetus auratus; assembly: GCF_017639785.1. Taxonomy (NCBI): domain Eukaryota; kingdom Metazoa; phylum Chordata; class Mammalia; order Rodentia; family Cricetidae; genus Mesocricetus; species Mesocricetus auratus. The sequence goes on along the minus strand of NW_024429206.1, from coordinate 19,973,561 downwards.
AGTGCTTCTAAGTCACCTTTAAGCCTGGGTGTGTCCCTACATGTTCTTATACTAAAAGCAGCAATGTTTTCCTTGCGTCTGTGGCCAAATGTCCCCAGTGCACTCTGGGGAGAATAGCGGCTGTAAGTCCGGTGGGCGCACCTGTAACTTTGTAAGAAACGAAGCCGTTTCTGGGAGGCAGCCTCAGGCCTGGCCAGTGTGCAAGAAGCAAGAGACTTGCTGTGCTCCCTCATTGACTGCCCCTGCCCAGCACCCTTCTGAGTGCACCCTGCTAATGTGTTTCTCTGTGAAGTCGGTGGCCTCCACTGCTGACAGGGGCTTCAGAGACAGGCACTGTGGTGTCTGTTGCCCCTAGAAGCAGACTTGACTGTCAAGCTTTCCTGGCATTGGAAGTGTCTTCTGTGTCCTTGTGGGTGTGCACGTACACACATGTGGGACGACAACGAAGACCTGGTTCTTCAGCTGCTATCCATTTTAGTTTTGGAGACAAGGTCTCTCACTGTGTAACCCTGGCCCGCCTCAAACTCAGAACTCTGCCTGCTGAGTTCAAGGGGCCTGCCTGCCTGTCTCCCTGGTACTGATATTACGAGCACGTATCGCATGCCTGTTTTTCTGTGAGGCTTCAGTGGATGGAACTCAGGTCCCACTGTTCGTGTGGCAGGTACTTTACTGACAGAGCTGTCTCCCCAGCCCAGTAGGGTATTTCTCTTTGCATCCTAAGGAGTCTCAGGCACACACTCTGTTCTGGTTCTGGCCTTTACATTTAGACACTGATCTAAAACGAGCTAACCCTGCAGCAGTCTGTCTCCCTCATCCCAGTGTCCCGTGGGTTGAGCACACTCTGCTGGAGGACCCCTGCCAAAGCACTTGAGTGCTGTGGTCTAAGCACTCACAGGGCAGGCTTTAAGGATATTGTGGTCCATTCAGTTTTCCAATGAAGCTTGACTGCGGCTTCTACTGGGATCTGGCTACCACCAGGTCGTAGTCCTCCACCTTAGTTCTTTAACTGGCATTGTTTTGGTTTGTCAGCCAGTCCCCCCAAATTCTTAGGATGTACGTTGGAGTTGGGCTGGATCTATAGATTGCAGAGAGAGGAGGTGTGGGCAGGACAGTTGGCTAGTGTTCAGGAGAAGCTCTGTTTCTCAGAGCTCTAGTTGTGAACAGGAATGCGCACAGTCCTTGATGGCCTAGTGATTAGTCATGAGGTCTTGGAGGAGAGTGGCCGCCCTCTCCTTGCTGAGGTTCCTGAGAAGTTACCCCGTCATTCCTGCATGGGGGTTCACAGGGAAAACTGGCTTGGAGCTGGGAGCCAGGGACTAAGACTGTAAGTTCCAATTCCAAAATTGGATTTTCCCAAACAGATGAGGAACAGATCAAACATTGTCTTTCTCCTGTGTCAGTCTGGGACTCTGCCCATCTCTGAGAGACAGAATTTCCTTATTATCCATTATACATCTGCAGGCCTTTCCTGCCTGATTAATTTAACCACAGAATGCCAATTCTTTGACCATTTTTCACAATCTTTGGTTCTGCTCCTTTCTTATGCGGCTGTTTTTTTGTTTTACAAATATCTTGTCTCACTTTAATAATTTTCTTGCTTCTGCGTTGCCTATAGTTTGTTCTTTCCCCAGATTAAGATAGACAGGATCATGTTTCTAAACTCTGCTCTCGTGTAGCTTCATGCAAACATTACAGAGACCAACTTCCTTCCTAGCTGGTTCCCTGCAAAGGGGAAAGGCCATACTTTCATGTCACTCTCTTCCAAGTAGGCCTCTTTCCCAGGGCTTCTCTCAGCAGGAGGACATCGAAGCGTGTTGCAAACCCACCTGTGGCTTTCCATACTGTCACAGGTCTTTCGCACACTGTGCTGTGGTAAGGGGACATGCTATGACAGAGAACAGACTGTCCTGGTCAGTGTTGTGCACCCATCTTAAAAGCAGTGTGCCCTTGGAGGACCCTGGCCGTGTCTCAGCCGTCTGCCTGTCTGCGGCACTGCACTTGACTGTCTGCCCCCACTCAAGTGCTAAGGGTCCATTCTGTGCACAGTTTGCACAACACATCCTGATGACAAAACACCTGCCTCAGTCAGGTCTGTCTCTGTCTCTGTCTCAGTCTCTCTCTCTCCCCCCCCACCCTCTCTTTCTCCAAAAGTCCCACACAGCTCCCCCCCCCCGCCAAAAAAAGTCACACAGTTCAGGCTGCCTTCAAACTAGCCATGTAGAGATGACCCCACTGATCCATGTGAGAGGCCTTGGGTTCAACCCTGGCACTGCCCAAACCCCCAAGTACCCAAAACCCACTTTATAAAAAGGTCTAAGATCTGTCTGACATAATTTTCCACACAAATTTTTAATCATTCACCTTCTCACAGCCTCATCTGTTTTCCTTTCCTTCCTGAGTTTCTGTTTTCTTTTGAATGAAAGGTTTTTGTTTTATGTCCTCTCAGCTTTTATTCATTTACTTAAAAATTTTTTTTGCTGGTTTTTTTTCAAGATAGGGTCTCATTATGTAGCTCTGGCTGTCCTGTAACTATGTAGACCAGGTTGCCTCTGCCTCCTAAGTGCTGGGATTAGAGGTGTCTGACCCCTAGCTTCCTCTCATATATATGTATCTTATTTTGTGTGAGGTCGGAGGACAAATTACGGACGTTAGTTCTGTTTTCTGCCATTCGGAGATAAGATCCAGGATGTGAGCCTTGATGGCAGGCACCTTTACCCACTGAGCCATCATGGTAGCCCCACCCTTTATGCTTTTCAGCTATGTTTTTCCTGGTTGTTGAGGGGACTATAACACACAACTTCTCGTTTTCCAAGCTCACCTTGAAGGAGTAACACTACACACAGAAAGCCTTTCAGTCATTAACTTCAGTGCTATGCCAGACGCAGTGCTCTGCACAGGGAAAGCAATGGTAGGAAGCCATTGCTACTGACTCCTTTCTTCCTGCAGTAAAGTACCCAGGACATCCTGCTGACTATAGTGCCATCTTGTATGCTCTACTGAAACATGATACACCATGCACGCACATGCCATGTGTGGATGCTGCTGTTTGTGTTCAGCTTTGCCAATTTTATTGTGCTCTTTTTGAGACAGTATCTCATGAACTTAGGTAGCTGAGGATAGTCCTGAACTCTTGGTCCTTCTTTCTCTACCTCCTGAGTGCTGAATGGCTGGGCCACAGGTGTGCACTGTCATGTCCTGTCTACCAGATTTTACTTTAAATATGCAACAGGCTTAGATACTAATCTCCAAACTGATGGGGGGGGTCTTTCTGTGTATGTGCTTATCTTATTGGTTGTTGAATAAAGCACTGTTGGCCAATAGGGAAGGAAGGTAGGTTGGACGAGGAGTCAAGGAAGATTCTGGGAAAGAGGCACAAAGTCACAATGTAGAATGTGGTAGAATTAAGAGGTCTGAACCTTTCTCCGGTAAGAGACATGGAAATACTCAGATTAGCAATTATGGGTTAAATATTAAGTCAGAGCTAGCCGATAAGAAATCATACAGCTTTATAATTAATATAGTATCTTACGTGTTATTTGGGGGCTGAAACTGTGGCAGCAGAGCCCAGGTGGCTGGCGGGAAGACTACATGTTACACCAAACCTTCACTTAAAGGAAGCAGGGTGGGCTGGAGTGATGGGTCTGTGGTTGAGAGCACTGTCTGCTTTTCCAGAGAACCTGGGTTCCAATCCTAGCATTCATATGGCAGCTCACAACCATCTGTTACAAATCTGGCTTCCACAGGCACCAGCCAAGCACACGTGATGCACAGACATACATACGTGTGTGAAAACACTCTTACGTACAAATAATGCAAATGATATGGAAAGAAAGCAGTGTAACATAGAGAAAGGATGAACCCCAGAGCTGGGGCAGGCAAGGCAGCAGAGTCTGGACATCTGCACAGAGAAACTGGCTAGTGTCTGAAGAACACTAAGATCAGAGTCATTTTAACAATGTGACAACCCACTTGGAGGTTCCTGGAGTCTATCACAATCAGACAGGATAAGGCAATGGGAAAGTGTATAGTCAACAACACCCAAAGTAGCGCTAAACAAGGGAGGGGTCAGCTAATGACAGAAGAAGAGACAGGACCAGAAAATAGCCATTCTTGCTGCCACCAACTACCATGGCAGAAAACTGCTGGGAACAGAGTCCATATGTCTGCCCAGGGTCCCCTAGAAGGTGACCTGCTTGTTCAGAGAGGCAGAGGCAACTTTAGCTGAGGGACCAGGTGTGGCATCACTAAGAATGCATTCTTCATTCAGAGTGCTTGGAATTCCTTCCACGGATGAGTACCATGGTCCTGCCTGTGGCCTTCCGCAGCACTGCTGGTCTGGACTCTAACTCATGTGGGAAGGGCAGTGGATGCAGACAGAGAGAAGTAGACCTACAGTTAAGTAAGCTGCTGACCAAGTGTGTATGGGTGCTCTTAGGACCATGTTAAAACCCCTAGTGAGAGCACATATCTTTGATTCGAGTACTTGGGAAGAAGAGGCAAGCAGATCTCTGTGAGTTAGAGGCCAGCTTGGTCTACAGAGTGAGTTCCACAACAGCCAGAGCTACACAGAGAAACCCTGTCTTGAAAAATAAAACAAACTAACAAAACCCACCCGAGTTAGAGGGTAGTAATCAGTCTGTAGGAAACTGCTTCAGATTGCTCTATCAGAGCAGCAGCATGCCCCTCCAACAGGTTGATGTATCAGGGTGTCAGTGAATCAGCCACAGGCCACTTAAAGCAGACCCCACCCATATGCTGAGATGGAAGGGTGGAGGGAGTGGATACGGGACTGAAGGAGCTGGATGGAAGTGGACCAGCTCCAGGTCTGCAGGGAAGAACATGGTGGCTAGCAGCTGCACATCCTTCAGTGGCTGCTCCTGGAGCAGTGCTCAGCTGAGAGCCTCTTCCTGTCTTTTCAGGATGACAGTGCTCCAGCAGAAGGGCCAGGGGCTTCTTAAGTCCTGATGCCTAAGATGGGGATAGCTGCCCTAGCACTTTGGACACCGGCCCATCCACCACCATCTCCCATCATCTCCCTTTGAATGTAAAGGGTAATTTGAGGGCAAAGCAAGAATTTTTCTGTTGAGAGAGATCTTTTGCTGTAAGAATTAATTTTAGACCATGCCCTTTACATATACCAAAGGTGATGATGAACTTCAAATGTTAAACCACTTGCTTAAGGAATGAATTCTATGTTCTGCAATAGCTGGTAGGATTATGAAGGCTGGAGTGTAATTTATAAATGTGAACTTGTATTGGAAACCTTTGCCAACACCCATCCGCCTCCCAGTTTGTCTGCTGGCTTTTCAGGTTAAATAAAAGGATCTCCTTTTTCCAATCAACAGCCATCCTACGACCAGCTAACAGGCCGCTTTGTGTTGCTCCCCCTTAGGCTCCCTCCAGAGGGGGTTCTGTGACCACTGCTCATGCCATATGGTTAGCATTGTGGGCAACTACAGCTGGGCCCCAGATGTGTACTGTTCACCTGTAATCCAGGGTCTGCCCCTCAAATATTCTAGTCTTTCTGGCTGTTTTGTCCCGTGACAGATAGAGATGACTCCTGTCCACGTGGGAACTAAAGAAATCCACCAGGAGACAGTAGATGTTAGGACCAGAGGAGGGTGCTCCAGAACACCTCCCATGCAGGGAACATAGTTCTCACGTAGTGGCTACACCCACTGCAGCCATCATCTGCATTTCCAGCATCTCCCAAAGGACTATACACAAAACACTTGGTCCCCAGAGCGGTGCTGCAAGGAGGAGGGACTGGGACTATCAAGAGGGACCTAGTGGAAGGTTAGTAGGTCCCTGGGGACATGGCCCTGAAGAGGATAACAGGTCCCAGCCCTTCCTTTTTGATGCCTGATCAAGAGGCAAACGGTTTGGTCCTAACATGTGCTCCCACCACAATTCACTGCCCCAGCACAGGCCCAAAGCAACAAGATTAATCAAAACAAACTCTCATTCTCTGTAAGTTGATTATCTCAGGCACTGAGCTATAGAGATGGAAAGTTGATTAACACAGGAACAGAGTGGCACCACAGAGTATAGACAGGTTTCCAAACTTAGAGACAAGCCAGAGAAAGTACTAGGGCCCCGAGTATGATAGGGGAAGCCAGGGTAGCCTGGGGTTCTCACCAGGAACCTGTGGCTTACAGGGTTAAAATGTACCCCTGGCTCTCTGGGCTTGGACTTCTGCTCTAGTCATGTTAGCTGACCTCCTCCTTGTCCTGCTTCACCATTGTATACCAGCCAGTCTCCAGTGGCCATTACTGGAGACAAAGCAGGACATTGAGACAAGGTGTTTGTATTTTCAGTATTGACCCCTCTGTTCCTTAAACACAGGTAGGGAAACCAGGGCAGATCCAGCAAGGTCCCTGGGCTAGTGTTAATGAAAAATATGTTCCAGAGCAAAGAAAGCCATGGGAGGGCTCCAAAAGCATGGACACCAACTTTGCCCTGGATCCCCACATGCTCTTGGTGACCCACTGACTGCCCCAAGAGACAGTACCCTCTACTTGGTGAGCCTGGGCTCCCAGAGGAGACATTGCTACATAAGTTCCCTGCAACTGTTTCACACAGGTGACACCAAGATTTCGACAGTTTTTTTCCCCCTGTAAGACATGGTAGCCTACCTGGAACGGGTCCGCTTCCTGCTGACTCCAGGGCTGCTGCTCATCCGGTAGGCAGTAGGGACACTCCTGTCTTCCCGTCGTCTCTCAGGAGAGTGTGCTCTTCTTCTTGGGGACCGAGAACGTGACCTAGATAGAGAACAAGGGGGACTTTAGCTCTTGTCTGAGGGCTGGTCTCTGTGGTATGCACCTCCCTAGCATGAGGCCAGAGAAGCCCTGTGTGAGATGCAGGCTGCTCAGATGGGCCCTGCCCTACTGACCCCACCCCTGCCTGTGCGACAGCAAGGCCAGATCCCCAGGAGGCCACGCTTGCTCTTCCCTGCTCTTGCCTTGCGCTCGCTCACTCGAGGCCTGAAGCTGTCAGCTCACTCAAGCTGCTCCTTGACAGGGAAAGGCGCTGAGGTTCCGGCAAAGGGAGAAACTAAAGGTTGAGAGGCCAAGGACTATGGGCTGCACCTTGACATTCCTCCTGTCACTCATCTCCCGCCATGTGGCAGGAGGCAACAGGACCACCCTGCAGGCCCACTGGCATGAAGCCTAAACCCTGCACCTGCTCAGAACATGATGCCCTCATGACAGACTGACTACTTTAAGTTTATGGGAGGCTTCATGGACACAAACCATCTATTAATACTTATTCTTTGTTTGATTCATGCCGGGATATACTCCACACATGACAGGAGAGACCCTCAGGCCCCTCTTACCCTTTGTGGGTGTAGGGGTCCTTAACAGAGGGTTCCTCAATGAAGGCTTGAGACTTTTATTTTAGTTCTCTGTCCATTTGCTATTTTAGGAAAATCTCCAGTAAGCAGAAATTTAGAGGGGGGAACCTACAAAACCCAAACTCCTCTCTTTGTTCTGTTTCCATGGCAACCCAGTCAAAAACAATATAAAGAGAGCAGTTTGATTCCACCATTTGAAAAAGTTCTTCATTGCATCACTCTAAGCACAATGAATTCCTCCCTCCCAATAGAAACAACACACAGTTGTTCAGGAATCAAGTTCTGGTCACACCCTGGCCCCATGAGCCCACAAGGGGCCTCTCTCCAGCAGGGCTGGTCTAGGTGGTGTGCCTCCCCAGACCTTCCCTAGGCTACACAGACTACAGAGGTGGGGGCAGTCAGACACCTTGACGGTTTACCAGGTTTCCCCTCAAAAGAGCTCCAGGAGTCAAAGCTGCTCGAGGCCGAGGCTGCCTGATAACTCTCCTGCTGTGCTGCCGCCACTGCCGAGCTGCTGGGACAAGGCTCCACACTCAAGATCCCTGGGGAGGCTGAGGGCCTGCGGTCGGAGGCACATACTTCACATTCAGAATGAAATGTGCCGGGCTGGGTGCTACCAGAGCCGTGAGAAAGCTCCGCTCACTCAAAGCTTTAGCACCTATGGATGCTTAGCATAGAATTCTACAATAAACTCAACAATTAGGAAAAATATGTTAGTTTGTAATGCCTGCAGATTCAGAACGTTGAAGTACAACACGGTTTTGCAGTGGCTACTGGTATTATGAATTCTTCAGAGCACAGTGGCTGTTCCCAGTAGAGTTCCTTCTGGGAAAGAAGCCCTGCTCAGAACAGGGCAGCAAATAACAGCCAGTAATTCTTTAGGTTTCACTTTAATTAAGTAAGTCTTAGTGCTTTTAATTTTTGTTAACCAGGCTCTTAATATTGATGCCAGGACAGTGCAAGAGCCGGGAAATCCAGCTTAAAAGTAAATCAGTGTGCAATGTCACCACAAGCCTTCTTAAAGAAGACAACTGGTCTCAATTAAAAACTTCCAGGCAGAGTACAACAAAGGTGATCCTTCCTGAATGACCACAATGCTTTGTCTGAATGCCATTGTCTGCTCCTCACTGCTCACTGCTCTGGGGCTCTCACAGCTGTGGGCAGCCAGGGTCTGGATCTAACCTAGTGGGAACTGGCTTGAGTTAAGGTGAACAGGATTGGGGTCAAGTCACCTTCAGTTCATTCCATTCACAGACTTAGTCACAGGTCACCTCAACATAAAACTACTGTCCCACACCCATATGGGGAGAGTCACCACACAGGAAGTTCCAATCACCCTCCTTCTTCCTTTAAGAAACAGGTTTGAGGGATTAAATGTCCTTGCTACATAGTTTACCATTAGGAAACAAATAGTAAAGACACACCAATTTGAAACTAAAATAGAATCTCAATTTTATAAAATCTCAATTTTGCCTGTATAAGCTTTTTCTTGCTTTTTTTTTTTTTTTATTTTGCTTTTTGAGACACGGTTTCTCTTGTAGCTCTAGCTGTCCTGGAACTCACTCTGTAGACCAGGCTGGCCTTGAACTCAGAGATTCCCCCTGCCTCTGTCTCCTGAGTGCTGGGATTAAAAGTGTGCACCACCATGCCCACTTTTCTTACTGAATGCTATAAACTAGCAAAACAAACAAACAAACAAACAAAAAACCCCAAAAACAAACAAACAAACAAAAAAACCCAAAAGCTTCCTTAGCCGGCACACCCTCCCCTGCTTGAAGGGATTTATGGAGTTATCTTTAAAGAAATGTCTATCACACAGATCCCTCATACTGCTGGGCTGCCCGAAAGGCATTCAGACACTCAGTTCAACATCTCACCACTGAGGGTCTGACTCCAGGAGGTAACAGGTAAGCAGCTTCACACTTCACTGTGGAAGTTAGCTCAGGAACACGCAAACCATCACATGTGACTTAACTTCGTGCCTGCTGCTTCACCTCAGAAGCCTGAAAGCTGGGCACAGCACAACTGAGAGCAGAAGCAACACCTCTGGACAGTCTTACACTTTTGGTTGATGCTGACTCCCACTGTGCTTTCTGAGGCACTGGTGTCGTTATGAGACTAAAGAATTTTGCTAAGAACATGCCTTTGCAGATCCAAAGTCACCTACAGTTTGGAGTAAGCAGTTTCCACCCTACGAGCACATCACACAGCAAATGAACATCATACTGTCCTGCATTTTATATGGGACCAGAACCACTTAATACAGAGAAGACAATGCACTTCAGTTGCAGTATACTACCACAGGAGAATACCAACAACTGCAGCATTTACTTTGAGCTAGCAGTCATCATTTAAAAATGACCATTTAGGCTGTGTCAGGCCTGAAAAATAAGTCTAGTATGTCCTATTGTAGGCGTTACCATGGCAATGGATTACTCTACCTGAAAAGATAGTTAAAGACAAAATAATGACAGTATCAGCAGCACTTTCTGCACTGTGGTTAGAATGTCAACAGCACATAGCACTGAGCTTGCCATCCCATTTCAGTCACAACTGCAACATTGTATTTGGTGTTTATAAGATATGGTCTCAGTATTGTTTATCTTCAAGATATGGTCTTAGTATGAAGAGCAGGATGGCTCTGGACATCTTCCTTCTCCTGTCTCAGTCTGAGTACTGGGACCATAAGCATGGCTACTGCACCTGCCATAACCACAGCTTTCAGCTTGGGAAAATACAACCCCATCCAGAGAGCAGGAGCCTTTAGAGGATAAAGGGAGACCGGAGGGTGAGGTCCTTGTGCAGCCGAGGACAGTGGCTTCCAGGGGCCATGTTTTAGTTCTCTGGGTGTTGTACAGACAGACAGCAGCTAGAAGGTGGGTCACAGTACCAACACTCCTATTCTAAACTGTAAAACCAAACACCAAAGATTGACTTATCTAATGCTGTAAATTATGTGAGCTATTTAACCAAATAAATCAAAAGTGTCTATTTGACCCCACCTCAGTCACTGAGGCAGAAGTTTGGGGAGCTTTGAGAATAACCGGCTCTGCTGACACAGTAAAACATTTTCACTGAAGGTCAAATTAAGATAAAACTGGTGGCCAACCATCAGAGAAGAAATAGTGGTCAGAAGACTATCAGCTTCATTTTGTCTTTTAGCTGACACTTACACTAAGGAGTAGGGTTTTGCTCCTTGGACCTGCAGGCACTGAAGATATAAAGTGTTATAAATAATGTACTTGTATAAAATATGTAAACGTAAATCTATCGCAAACTTTAAAACATTTTAAAAGGTAAGATAATATATAAGATAATCCAGTCCATTACAGTTAAGGACTACAGTTACCTTTAGCCAAGAACTTACAATGCAGGTGTTAGGTGAACACTCCAGGTTAATAGCACCCAACCTGGGGAAAAGCTGGACAGGCAGAGCATAGGGAAGAGGTCTATGGTGGTCTACCCTACCACATACTGAGATTAGTTAGTGTGGGTGACTGTGGCCAGGAAGGGCCTGGGCAGCCCTCTCTACCGGCACAAGGCCTGGGAATCATGAGGGGACTGTTCTTCCTTGTCTGGGCCCTGGAGTAGAGGAAATCAGGGAGAACTGCCTGGGCAGACAGAATGAGGCTGAAGGATTGGCACAGCCTGTGTTGTTTGGATCTGTAACACAAATTTTAGGAGCTTAAAAAAAAAAAGTAAACTCTTCATTATTATGAAATGGCAAGCTTTCTGCATGTGCATAGCAATAGTACAAAGTGTTGAACTTCCAAAACTAGAGCCAAAGGCTCACCATGAAGACAAACACACTCTCAGTGAAGACAAGTCAGACACTTGTCAGCCCTGAGCTTGGTGTGGATAAAGACAGAGAAAGCACACTGCTTTTAGGATGTACACAAGGAGACCAATGTATGCAGTACACACAAGAACACAGGACACCAATGTCTATGGATGGTGCTGACACCATCCCAGAAGAAAGATGAGTACCTGGAGTGGATGCCAGGTGTGTGAGGACACCTGATCAGAGTCCAGGGGACACCATGGATGACAAGGCAGGATGAGAGCTAAAGACAGGATAGGCATCCTGAATCTCTCATACTAGCGACTGCTGAGCTTCAGTTTTAACCCTTTAACACTAAGGGGTATGCTCTGAGGCCCTTGAAGTTCAAGTTTCCTAATTCTGTTGCCAGAAATGCTAAACCGCTTCTTCAACACCTGGCTTCTTATCAAGAGGGCTTTTCAGGGAGAGGCAGCAGGCTGAGATGAAGCGACAGATCCACACAGCTGCTTCTTCACACTCACTTGCAGAAGCTATGCACAACATCTCAACACAGACTGGGCAGGAAGGGCTGCTGTACCACTTCATTCAGAAGCAATCAGTACAGGAAAGTTCACTCACACAAAATAACCCCAGCATGCCAGCCTATGAATTTCTACAACTCAACACATATGTCAAGCTCACTCTATAACCTGCAAACCATTAAACAAACTGTCCCACACTATCTATAAGGCAGTCTCATGGTCTCAGTATTGCTATGCAGTTGAAGGTGATCCTGAATGCCTTGATCCTCCTGCCTCGATTTTTCAAGCACTGGGATCATAGGCATGTGTTATCACACCCATTCACAATTTCCTTTTTTAAAACTTTTGATGGGAGGAAGGGGAACATTTTTTTCTTCCTTTTTTCTTTTCAAGACAGAGTTTCTCTGCATAGCCCTGGCTGCTCTGGAACTTGCTCTGTACAGTACCCAGGCTGGAACTCACAGAGATCTGCCTGCCTCTGCCACCCGAGTGCTGGGATTAAAGGTGTGTGCACCACTGCCTGGCAACTTATTTTATTTATGTACGTATGCATATGAAGGTCAGAGGGCAACCTTGGTGCTCTTCCTCAGCAGCCATTCACTGTGGGCTTTTTGCCTGTGTTTTGATTTTTGAGACTGTTCTCACTAGCCCTGATTAGCCTAGAACGTTACGTAGACCAGGCTGGCCTCTAATTCGGAGATCCGCCTGCCTCTGCCTCCTGAGTGCTGGGAGTAAAGGCTTTTAACCCCAAACCCAGCCCATTTACCTGATTTCATGAGACATTCTCACTGGTCTGGATTTTGCTGACTGGACCAAACTGGAGAGACAGTGAGCCCCAGCCTGTACCTGCCTCCCTGTGCTAGAATTCAGGGCCTGGCTTTCTCACCCAAGCCCTCATGCTGTACAACAAACTGTACTGAGTTATCACCCTAGTGTAGCTTAGAATGACCTTGAACTGGAGATACTCTTCCTTCCACCCCGAGTGAAGAGTAAAGTATAAGTAAACTATGCAGAGATAAGAAGTATAAATAAGTCATTTAATCTGTAGTGGCTGATAAGCTTCAAGTTTGAAAGATTTCCTTTAGATTTGCAGGATCACATACACACCCCTAGTGTGTTCACCAGCCTAGTGAACATTTCTCATTTTAAATCTACACACACATACACTAGTGTATTTACCAGCCCAGTGAATTTGCTCATTTTAAACCTTCACACACACAGTATGTTCATCAGCCTATTAAACATTGTTCATTTTACCCCCCCCCACATCCTAGTGTGTTCACCAGCCTAGTGAACACTGCTCAATTTAAATCTTCAAACACACACATACATCCTAGTGAGTTCACCAGCCCACTGAACACTGTGCTCATTTTAAACCTTCTGCTAGCTCTACAGGGGGCCAGGAGGAAGTTCAGCATGTAGGGCAGACATGAGCAGGAGGGAATGAAAACCTGCACACCCACCTCGACCGCCGTACTGTCCGGTAGGCACTGGGCAGAGAGTGCTTGGCTTTTGAGTGGGATCTAGACCTGGGCTTGGAAGACGAGTGGTACTTGGGGGAGCGGGATCTCGTTCGAGATCGTTTTTTGTGCTTCTTCTTCTTCTTCTCTCTCTCTTCTTCTCTCGGTGGGTCTCTGCATCTGCTGGAAGGCCTTTCTGGAGGCTTCACCTCTAACATGGGCAGAGTTCTGCCTCCAACCAGCAGAGGACAGGGCATGACACTTGTTTCCTGGAAACGTAAGTGAGTATGCGGATGAAATCATGAAATACAACACTTCAAATATAGATACCTTGGTAGTACCTATAAAACCCACCCCCTTGTGGTTGAAGCATGAGGCTGAGATAGGAAAACTGCTTTGAGTTTGAGGTCAGCTTAGGCTACAAAATTAATTCTAGAGTAGAATTAATTTTACAGTGAGATCCTGTCTCAAAAGACAGACAAACCTCTCTGGCCTTTCAGGAGAAATACAGTTAACTAGTCATCAAATGGTACACATGGAAAATTTCTCATTTTGTGCCTGGAGGATTTAGTAGTAAAGTTTATTAACAAATTCAAGGTAGACGCTCTGTGTGGCCAGCCTCCAATACTGCCCCAGATATCTGGGTACCCTGGAATGGGATGAGGACAGAAATGGTGTGCATGCGCTTTTGTAAACCTGTAACTGTGGGAAGGAGGGCCCTGCCTTCCTGCATCACTTGGGTCCACTCTGGCAGTTGATTAGCATCCTGCACATGATTCTTACACAACTGTTAGCTCACAATGAAAAGCTCGCCAGTGGATTGAACTGAGGCCAGATGGCTACCTGCAGTTATCAGACATGAGGGAGTTCTCTCAGTTTTTCCTTGAGCTCACTACTGCTTAGGTAACTATGTTTAACCACAGACAGGATTACCATCACTAATGCAATATTCTCAGCTACTGAATAGACTGATTAAAAATTTAGTGTACTGTTAATCTCTTTCTTCTTTTAGATAGTCTCACCTATGTAGCCCTGGCTAGCCTGGAACTCACAGAAATATGCCCGGGTGCTGGGATTAAAGGCAAATCTCTGAGTTCCACCATATCTATCCAATAATATTTTTATATGTCAATGAGTACATTTTAAGAGATCACTTAAAATCACACCTAGATATGTAAAATCATCTCTAATGTCCAAAGGCAGGCTAAAGAGACGGCTTAGTGGTTAAGAGGGCTTGCTGCTTCTGCAGAGGACCCAGGTTCAATTCCTAGCACCCACATCAGACAGCTCACAATCAGCTATACCTCAAACTCCAAGGAATCTGACATCATCTTCTGGATACCCTCACATTTATCTAAAGACCAATGGCACTGGGCAGACCAGCATGCAAAAAAGGATACGTCCACGTGAGTGGTGGAATGCTACCCTATGGGCACCTGCCTATCCTGAGGAGCTAGCTGAGTTAGGCTCTGATAGATCTAGTAGTACCAGCTGTGACCTTATCGCATATCCTTTAGGGCTCGTAAGCACTCTGGTCTAGTCTATGCGGCTAATTGGGTAAAATGTGCTAACATCTGCAGGTGACTATCGTTTAGAAACTGTCAATTTATTACAAGTCTTTTTGTTTCAAAGCAATCAGACACTTATCACCATCTACTCCTTACACCCTTTCTGTTAAAGCAGCTCTGTTGAGATAATGTTTATGGGCACACACAACAGATGCTTACAGAGTCCAGAAGAGGACATCAGATCCTCTGGCAAGAGTTTGTATATAGGTGGTTTGCTTGCACACAGATGTATCTGTGGGGGCTAGAAGAGGGTGTTAAGAGCTACTGAAAACTGGAGTTATGGATGGCTGTGAAACACCATATAGGTCCTGGGAATCAAACCCAGGTTCTCTGGAAGAACAATCATGGCTCTTAGCTGGTAATCCAGCCTCTGAGAAAGGCTTTTAAATAACCATTTTTAGCTGCTCTTAAGAAACAGAGTCACACTTTCTGACAACTGACTGTGGGTCTGCACTCCAGCTGTGTCATACTTCAAGCCTCAAAACATTTGTTATACTGCTAGCCTTCTTACTTAGAAAACTTATTATTTCTAAAATGTTCTCGAACTCCTCTGTGAATTCCCAGATACCCATGAAGTATATTTTAACCTCTCCCTGCAAAAAAACTCTTGAAAGTTACCTGCTATCAAGAGTCTAGAAGATCCAGGGTTGAGGACACAGCTCAGGGCAGAGTACTTACCTGCTACACATTTGGCCCTGGGCTCCTTGACCAGGTCTAGACCGACACGACCAGAATTTTCACTGAATGACACGCTGCTGCCGCCAACAGCGTTTACTAAGGGTTCCTGGTACCTCCCAAGGTACCATGTGATGTTCCTGTTCAAGGCCACCACTTAGGAAGGAGCTGCCTGGGGTCTCTATGAGCTCAGGCCTCCCACACAGCAGTGCTCTACCACAGCACTACACACCCAGGAAGACAAGGGTGGCTGCAGTTTACCCCTTTCCCCCGCTAATTACAGCACAATGCAGACACAGGAGCGGCACTGAGATCTCTGCCCTGGTGTAAGCTCAGCCATGTGGCTACGGATTACTGAGGCCCTGCATGGGGAGCCATGAGCTGTGCTTCCTGATCAGTATCTATGGCTGTGTTCTGAGACTGCAGCCTGGCTTTGGTATGTTTATAGGTAACTGTCTGTCAAGGAATCTCTTTGCACAGACTCAAAGCTGTCAGCAAAGCCATGACTCTATGCTAGACGCAGTGCTGGACTGCTGGCATCTGACTGAGGCTGGGGCTCCATGGCCAGAGTGGCCCAGAATCTATTTCCATCTCCTCCAAACCCAAGCATGCCACCAGGACTCCCTTCGACATACCTCTACACTGAAAGCACTCTCCTCCAGTTTTCCCACTTCTGCTTCTGGAAGAGGATTTTTTAAGGTTTGTAAAAACAGAGCTGCTTTCCTTTTACGTTCGGCCTGAAGCTGCTTCTCCTTTGATTCCTTGGACGCCTGGGCCAGCTTTTCCCGGGCAGCAGCGGCAAGGCGGTCCTCCAGCTTTTGTTTTGCTAAAGAAAACAAGAAAGATAGAGTCTACAACAAGCAGTGTTTTATTTCTAATTTTTACAGGCACCTTCTGACACACAACACTGCCATCTCATACTAACCTCAGGGCAGGTAGACACCTGGGACAAACCAAAATTTGGATGTAATAAACTTATGGCTTTTGGGAAATGTACACTTTACTCTCAAAGGCAGAAAGGCTGAAGGGGTTCTATAATGGTAGAAGTTGGGGCTGGATATTGGGAACTGCCGAATAGAATGACTCTCATACACAGGTGTCCCAAACACTCTAAGTGTTTGGATGAATGACGCCCTGTGGGAAGTGTTAGTTCAGAGGGCATGACAAAATGCTGAGCTCACACATAGAAAGTGCAAACTCGAACACACAAATGACTGTAAATGCACTGAGGAGAGCAAGTGTGGGCCTACGCCATGCTCTCCCCTGAAAGACACTGGCTCCAAGAGCATTCTTTAATCAGTGTTGTACGGTCTGTTCATGCATACCCAGAAAACGCATTCCAAGATAACTAGTTAGAATAGGTAAAGCATAAATGTGTTTTCTAAGTAACTACTTCATGGTGGAATAGGACTTATTTTGGAGGTGCAGATATCCCGAAAATGCTGAGGGAAATCCAGCCTCAGCCCATGTCCCCCACATGCCATTGGCCACGCTGTGACCCATGAGGATGAGCCAAGGCTGAGAAATCAGTTCTGGCAGGCATCGTCTTAAAGGGCTGATGGTTCTGCTGAGAGACATTCCTACAAAAGGGCCTCTCCCAGTTTGATGCATTAACTGGAGCTGGGAGTCCAGGCCTGGTGTCTCACCCCGGGGCTGTCGTCCAAGTACAAAGTGCGTCTCCATTAGAGCCGCCCACTTAGCGCATTAGGCTGCTCTGAGTACAGATTGCCAAGGGCACTGCATCAAGCTAAGGAGTGCACAGTGCCGCACAGTACTGCACAAGGGCTTTCAGAGCGCTCCTGCGTGGCTCCAGGCTTTGGTTCACCATCTTAGAATCTCTGGCTTAGCACATAAATCTTACATCTGTCTTCCTTCTTTCAAGAACTTTAAAAGCTATCGACAAACCTTGCTTTGCTTCTAGCTCCTCCTGGGTGAGCTGGGGCTTCTTCTCTTCTGCCACCACACAGGGCGGGGCTGCGGCTGGGCTGGGGTTGGCCACGCTACTTGTGCTTTCCTGGCATTCCCTGCTTTCTTCATCTTCTTCACTATCATCGTCCAGCTTGACTCGGTTTTTTTCCAGAGGAAGTAGGTCATTTTCTTTGGCCTTGATGGCAAAGCTTATTGGAGCAAATGAAGCTGTTGGGAAAAGATGAGAACTGTGACACATTTTTAGGCACCAGAGGCAGAATGTGCAGACACTGTCAGAGGCACTACCATGTACAAGTGAAGGCACCGCCAGAGAGAGGAGAGGAGGAGGAGAAGGGAGGGAGGGAGGGAGGGAGCGTGCGTGGTCTGTAGGTGTGGCTGCTGCAGTGTCAAAGGAGTCTTGTCTAAATGTTCTCGGCAAGGCATCAGACTGGGGTATGTGTCTGACCCATGCTTAGGACGGGCAGCATAGTGGTGGTGCCATAGTAGACACACACCAGCTGAACATGGAATGGTCAATTTTTGTCATTTTCCTTTTTGTAAACTTTTAAACATTCCTGTCTTTCGTGTGTGCTTGAGAGTGTGTCATGTGTGCCTGTCAAGGTTAGAAGACAAGTGGGAATCAGCTCTCTCCTTCCACATGGGTTGTGGGCATTAAACTCAGGTTGGCAGAGTGGTGGCAAGTGCCTTTACCCACTGAGTCATCTTGCTAGCCTGCCATTTTCAAAAAATTTTTAAAAGGAATCTGGCATGTAGCTGACTGGTATGCGTAAGTAAGCATGTGACATGGCTCCATTAAGAAACAGTGCCTAGAAAACCTCCAACTACATGAAAAAAAGCCTATTCTTTAAGCAAAATCCAAACCAAAACAAACCCAGAATTCATTCCTTTATTCAGCGAACATGATAAGCACCCTGTTGGACCTCGATCTAGACCTATCACAAACATTTCAAGGTGTTAACAAAAATTTAGGTGATATACCCCCAACCCCTAAGCACTTAAGAAATGCGAAGGTCTTAAAGGAGAAAGTCTTCCTGCTCTATTTGCTCATCGGCACTGAGTCTCTCTTGTTACTCACTAGGCTGAGTGGCTCCTAACAGCCACCCAGATGCAGTAGACACTACAGCCTTCATTCATGACGGGCATCAGGAAGCTACACCGAGGGACATCTCCAGCACACTCTGAATGAGGCGGGCCGTGGGACACACGCAGGTTCTAGCAGGGCTGTGACTTAGTGCGGTGCCCACCCTCAAGTTTCTCAGGCAGGCCACTCGGCCATGTGATGGACTGAGGGTCCCGTTGCCTTACTGCTCTATGCTCCACAGCCTCGTGTGGGCTGAGGAGAATTTATACGTGTGACATACACCCCGTTTACTACCACCCAGGAGCCAGGAGAGCAGACTTCCACGCCACCCCTGCTAAGCAGCAGAGCGCACTTTAAGCTGCTGTGGTGTTGTAATGTGGACTGAGTACTAACCAAAGGCCTCATCTTTCACAGTACAACCAAGATATCTATGCTAGTGGCACGATGATGAAGATCTGCTGCAGCAGATTCTGCGTGGGATCCAAGACAGGGATGGAGATGCAGAACAACGCAGCCCAGAGCCGACTGCTGAAGGTGGTGGTGAGTGCTTGGTGAGGTGATGTGTGTTACTGTGCTATTTGTTGTTTTTGTACATGTCTTAAGGTTCCATAAAAAAAACTTAGGTTTGCCAGGTGGTGGCACTCAGGAGGCAGAGGTTGCTGGATCTCTGTGAGTTTGAGACCAACCTGGTCTACTGAGTGAGTTCCAAGACAACCAGGGCTACACAGAGAAACCCTGTCTCAAAAAAACAACCAAAAAACAAAAACAACCAATGACGACAAAAGGAAAGCTAAGTTGAACAAAACAAATCATTTACTGCCTATAGTAAAATGGTCTCTTTAATAAGCAGAGGGTTAAGGACATTTTAAAATGAGAGAAAACATATAAAATGTTAATGGACTCATGAAGTGAAACTAAAAATACAAGATGATTTAAAAACACCTGTACTGTTTCCAGAAAAGGGAACATCTAGATGACAACGAAAGTATGTGAGCAGTTTTCCACTTAGTCTAGAGAGGCACTCACAGCTGGACACAGAGCCAAAGCACCATTACC
Organism: Mesocricetus auratus; assembly: GCF_017639785.1. Taxonomy (NCBI): domain Eukaryota; kingdom Metazoa; phylum Chordata; class Mammalia; order Rodentia; family Cricetidae; genus Mesocricetus; species Mesocricetus auratus. Next base: position 19,954,136 of record NW_024429206.1, on the reverse strand, counting down.
CCACATACAAGGAACCTAATTAAAGAGCCATTTAAGCTGCATGTTTAGGTGTTTTGTCTCACTCAGTGTTGAACATGAGATTATCAAGTGCCCATGTGTCCCATGGCACTGATGAGAACCAAGAGGAAGCTTCTTTAGGCTAAGTCAGCCCAGCCAAAGGCCCTGGGAATTCTTGTGGAATATTCTGATTATACAATGGGCACACCACAGCTTGCACTACCACTAACCCTAAGCTCTTTCTCCAGGTGGCCCACACCCTGTGTAAGCCAGCTACATCTGCCCTTCTGCTCTGTGCTCAAGCTAAGATGGACAGCCTTGTCTGCTGCCTGCAGGATCCATTCCTTCTGGGGCATGTGGACCCTCAAGGATAGGTCCAGCAGTGCCGTCTTGAGGCACACCCATGGCCTCACAGCTTCTTTCCACTTCTGGATAACAGCTGCATGTGTATTTACATATATATGTGTGTATTTTGAGATGACCTCTTAGCTATGTGGCCCAGGTTGGTCTTGAACTCCTGAGCCCAAAGGATTCCCCTACCTCAAATTCCTGAGTATCTGGGAATGCAGGTGCCTCACTAGTAGTTATTATCACTAGTCATTATGTTGTTCTTGTGGTGCAATCAAGTTTCAGAAGCACCAACACTCTCTCAGTGCCTTCTCAGACAAGACCCCAGAAGTCTGCTTGCAGACAGGTGATGGTAAGGCCAACCCAGGGCCCTGGAACAAGACCACTGCTCATTCCTGTTACCACTTCAGTACCCAATTGGAATCCATTTAATATTTTAACATCATGCTTCTAAGTGCTGAGGTCTATAGATCGCTGAGCTCTGAGAGCTTCTTAATTCTGACTCCCATAAGTCCTGGAGAAGCTTTACGGACAGAGATGGTCTAGTTCTTGAGGGTAAATTAAGCCAACCTCTAATTGGTTTTGGCTTCTTGCCTGATTCTAGAGGCTGTTCACTAAGCAGTATTTCAAAAAATCTGCCAGACTAAAAATCTGTCGGTTTTCCTTTCTCTTCTTTTCTTGAAGTAATTTTGGCAATTTATGTTCCTTTGAAATGGTATTTTTCAGGGACTTGAGTCCATTTCCATTTAAGGTTATGTACATACTATCCTTGTGTATTTTAAAAAAGATTTACAACTTTGTGTTCATATCTGCATTCTTTTTCTCTTGAGCACACACAACATTTTACTGGTCTTAAAAAAAATTACTTTCTCGGTAATTTCTCCTTTAATTCTTATTCCATTGCTTCTATTTTCCTTTTAAGCATCTTATCGAGTTTTAAGAGGTTCTCACTATCAGGAAGCTTGAACTGGAAATCCTGCTTCAGCTTCTGTGCTATTGGCTGAGCCTCCATCCTCAGCCCTGCTCTTTGCCTCTCTGCCCCACCCCCTCCCGCCATGCCAAGGACTGAACATGCCCAGGTCATCTTGTACAGTACCCCAGCTCACTCCCTAGTTCTCATAGTTTCTTGAAATCAATGTCCATTTAATTTTTGTTTGTTTGTTTACCAACTAACCAGGTAATGCTATTGTCCTTTTTGAAATCGTATCTTACTGCATTTTCACCCCCGGCAGTGTGGGGAATGGAATCCAGGGAAGTGCTCTACTGCTGAGCTATGCCCTAACCGGCTGGTAATAATTCTTAGATGCTCTTCTCACTGTCCTTACTTCTATGGACTCAGGTCTTGAGAGGGAAGCCTGGCTGTTTCTGCCTGGATGAACTTCTTCCACATCTCTCCCTTCCTTTGAGATGTCTGAGAACTTCCCAGGCTGTCTTCTAGTCAGTCTGACCCTGGTGATTTCATCATGCTTAACCCAGCAGTATTCCTGAGCAGTCTTCTGAAGCTGTCAGATTATCAGCAGCCTGTATTTTATAACACCCTCGACTTTTTTGAACATAAAGACCCAAGGATCTGTTCTGACACTTAGGGCTGGAAGCTCAACTGTTGTCTTCTGATTCTCAGCCCCTCAGTAGGGCTGTGCTCTTCTGGCTTGAACCTCAGAGAAGGCCCATCATATCTCTCCCAGGTCTCACTGCAGGAGTACGTCAAACACTATGCATTTCTGTCCTCACATCTCCAGCTTCTCCTACCAGGGTGGGCAGGCTGTCCCTGCAGCCACCCAGGCAAGACCAGTGTCGAGGGTACTTCCTGTGGATGTGCCCGAGCCTGATCCAGCCTCCCAGCTTCTCCTTGCTGGCGGTGGCTCTTCTGGGATCACGTCCTCAGCATCTCTCTTCCCCTTAGAAGTCCCAGGTGGGCATCTCAATTGGGTTTCTAGTGAAGAAGCTGCTGCTCTGCTTGGCTTGTGCCTCTGCTTATTTCATCAAGAGCAGGAGGCAGCCAGTCACCTGACTTTCTAAACAGTGCTTTCCTAGTGATGACCAAATTATTGTGCATCCTCATCCCCTCCCCCAAGAAGGCTGCTCTAGGTCAGGCAAGAGACTGCTGCCTGTGTCTGTCGCCACTCTTCTATCAGGAGCTGCAGGCTTGTGCTTCTTGTACTAGCCACTGGGCTACCAAAGGTCCCCAACTGTCCCTCTGCCTCAATCTCAAAAAGCCAATGCTAAATAAAGCATTCCCCAGGAACCACAGGCCTCAGGGAAAGCAAAGTCCCAGATTCTGGGCAGTACACCTCTCCAGACTGAATCACTAGAGACACCTGCCACCATACCAAAGCAGGGACTTCACTTATCTCTGAACACCCAACATAGCACCCTTTTTTGCAGGCTTTTAGAGCAGGTGAATGACAGCTTCTTCACATTCTACCACAGAGCTCTGCTAACCAGCCTGAAGTAGCCTTTCTTCTGTCTTCTCTACTGCACCAGCCACTTATCTACATGCATTCTGCTAGACTACCTCGTCTAGTCAGGGCCAGGGCAAGGAGACCAAATGTGAGTGAGCGCAGCACTGTCTGACAAGGGTGCTCAAGGGAGCCACTTGGACAAAAAAAGCCAACCTCATCACAATAGTTTACACAGGGACCAGAGCTGGAACCTAGTGGAGAACACCCGCTCAGGTAAGCCCTGGATGCAGTCCCCCGTACCACAAATAACTGAACACTTTCAAAGGTCTGGGGGAGGATGAAATATTACTGGAAAATTTATAAACGTGTCTACTAAATTGCTCAAAATAGTTCAGAAGCTGGCGGATACGTGGACTAGCTTGCATCTACAGGGTTCCAAACACCATGTTTGGAAGCAGGACAAGGTGAGCATGCCTGAATATAGCAGCTCAAGAAGCCAAGCCCAAGGAGCCTCCATGGCTCAGGTACCTAGTCCTGTCCCTCAGGAGGGAAGGAAGTCCATGAGGCTTAGGCTTCACCTGGACAGCGCACCTTTTACCAGCTTCCCGTCCACGGTGCTCTTGCTGGACCCAGCCTCCTTCTTCCCGCTGCCTCTTCCCCCAGTCTCCGCCATACCCTCAGGAGTGCCGTCCTCCCCGGCTTCACTCGACTCTTCAGCAGCAGTTTCTGTGGAAGCCTCTTCAGCTGTTGATGCTACCTGGAAAGAGAGACATCACTATGCACTGATGCACTGTTCTGTGACAGTCACGAAGGTTTGTCAGTATATTCCATAGTAAACACCTATAATCCCAGCACTCAGGAGTTCAAGAGCATCCTAGCCAAAGGGAGTGTGAGGCCAGTCTGGTCTACATGAGTCGCTCCAAAACAAAAACAAACAAACAGAACACACACACATACACACACTTCAAAACAATCTCTCAAACCACCTGAAATAGCATTTTCACATCTCAAGCTCTGACGTGCAGTTTCCTTGAGTGCGTTTGTGTGTGTGTGTGCACTTGCATGCACTTGGCAAATGTTCTACTCTCCTAGGCAAGTGCTCTGTCACTGAGCTATATCCCCAGTTCTACTTGTATTTTTCCTCCCTTCCAGAACTCACAGAGACCCGCCTGCCTCTGCCTCCCGAGTGCTAGGATTAAAGGTGTGCACCACCCACCAACACCCAGCTGCACTCGTATTTTTTTTTTAAACATGACAGACTAAAAAGCTGAAGAAGTACCTTTTCCTTGGAGTCTGGTTACTGAGAATACCTTCGGAATAAAACCCCCCCCCCACTGAGTAACAGAGGAGTGAGCAGCCTCAGTTTCTAGTATTCCCAGTGCAAGAGAACTGTGCAAGGGACTGTGTGCTGTGGCAGCCAGGGTTCAGCTCTACCCCTGGAGGGCATATGCACCATGAGCTGCATTATACAGCAGTCGAAGTAAACTGGACACACCTTAGTACTTGGAAGGTAGAGGCAGGAAGATCAAGAACCGAAGGCTTGATCTTCATGTAGCCTGGGCTACATGAGACCATGTCTCAACTCCCTTCCCCAATACTGTCAAAAGTAGCCTCTGCTACTTGAAGCAAGTGTTTTTTTTTTTTTTTTTTTTTTTGGCTAGGAACATGCTAGACAAGTGGTCACCAAGGCATGAGTGGGTGCTTCAACACATCTAAGACAGACAGCTTTCACCTCTGAAGGGAAAGGTTAGACATAGTGTAGATTTGAGAACAAACAGGAAGTGACGCCTGCACCTATCATCAGGGCTCGTTTCATGCCTTCCCCACCTTCAGTGAATACCTGTGTGCTACTGCCTCCTTCCTTCTGTAGGAAGAACTGCTTCTTAAACTCATAATAGGCGTTGTACTGGTGCCAGGGCTGAAGGAACTCAAATCTGTGAATGGAGAAGGATTCAGAATGACCCACATGCAGGCTTCAGCAGTTCCCACATGACCTGAACTGTCCTAGACATATCAGAGATAGCCGTCATCCCAACACTTTATAGATTTCACATGGTTTCAGTCCTGCTCTATCCATTAACATGTGATCCCGGCAGAGGGCTAACCTGCCCTCCAGGCTCACATCGCAGGTGAAAATGCAGTCCATGTTTTATGGATGCTGTCAGGGGTAGGAGATAAGGACCCTTGAGAAGTGTGAATTCCAGCCTTTCAAGCACAATAAAAACAAAAACCTTCTCCAACTCTAAGTAATTTAATATTATAAACAAAAATACATCTATCAAAGGATACTCCAGGGAAGATGAAAGCACAAAGGAATAGCGACAGGATTTAAAGAATGCTAAATGAAAACCCCAAATCTCATAACCGTGACATGCTTAGACTCTTTTGAGCTTCTTACAATATGGGGGCTTGAGCTCAGAAACTCAAGGATGCCAGGCAAACACTGGCACTGAACCACGCCCAAGCCCAACACTCAAACCCCTTCACCTCACCTCTGATCGTTCTTGGCTCGAACACTGGTTTCAAATTTAAGGCCATTCCTAGCGACGTACTCTGCCAGCTTGTCGATCACAGGCTGGATGTCAGGGGGCGGGGGTATGATGGCCACGGGAGCAAGCGCACTGTGGAGAAGAGTGGGTGAGCAACCCTGAGCTCAGCATGGCTCAGTCCGGCCATGGCAGCTGGAAGGTCCTGTCCGGCTCAGCCATGTAAGAGGAAGACTCTTGGTCTAAAGCAGTGGTTTTCAACCTTCCTAATACTGTAACCCTTTAATACAGTTCCTTATGTGGTGAACCCCCAACTGTAAAATCATTTCATTGCTACTTCATAACTCTAACTTTGCTTGTTATAAATCGTAATGTAAATATCTGATCTGTGACCCCTGTGAAAGGGTTGGTTGAGACCCACAGATAGGGAACTGCTGGTCTAAAGCCAAGAACCTCCTAAGCTAATAAAGCCAGCTCATGAGCACTAAAAGGGTCCAGAACACCGCTGTCAGAGTGACAATGTAAGAGGCTATGCGTAAGACCAACACTGGAGCCTGGGTTACACGGCTAGACTTCATTTCCAAACCAGGACCCAGAGGAGAGTGGGGATTTATTAAAGAATGACGTCAAGTCTCAGAGATAGGTTCATCCTTCCTCCTAATCAGCATTCCCTTTTAACTATGAGCTACTTCTTAGAACAAAACAAAGAAAAGTCAGCTGGGCAGTGGTGGCGCATGCCTTTAATCCCAGTACTCGGGAGGCAGAGGCAGGCGGATCTCTGGGAGTTCGAGGCCAGGCTGGACCGACAGCCTCCAAAACAATACAGAGAAACCCTGTCTCATAAAACCAAAAAAAAAAAAAAAAAAAAAAAAAAGAAAAGAAAAGAAAAGTCATTAAAACAGCTGGCTAGCATGGCTCAGCATCCTTCACTCCATTTACTTTCTCAGCAATATGGCCCTAGATGTCATTCCCCACTTCCTCCCACATGCCAGGCTAGTCGTGATCTGCTTCTGAGTGATAGCACAGCCCACATCTGACTTTCTCAGCATGATTAGAACGAGAGGCTTTAGTCTCTATTAGACCTGAGACACACACAGAGGGCCCTCCATAGGGTGCTGAGCACCCCTGTCCTGCTATCATTGGGTTTTACACTAGATGCCTACTGTGTAACTGGAGATCTTAAGGAGTGGCCAACAGAGCCCTCCCCTCACCAATTGTATGAAACCCTACTAGCTTGACCTGTTCAGCCCTCCCCATGTGAACTCTGCCGAACACTGCCCTGCTGAGGAGTTAACACACTGCACAAGAGCAGCCCAGGATACAGGATGCTGCCCCAAAGCCACATCTACAGGTGGCTAAATTCCACTGCTTAAGAACCATTTTGGGGCCAGGCAGTGGTGGCGCATGCCTTTAATCCCAGCACTCAGGAGGCAGAGACAGGCGGATCTCTGTGGGTTCAAGACCAGCCTGGTCTACAGAGTAAGTTCCAGGACAGCCAGGACTATTACAGAGAGAAACTCTGTCTCGAAAAACCCAAACCCAAACCAAAAAAGCCAATTTTGATACTGAAGTATGGTCTTGCTCTGTAGCTCATTATATAGCTGAAGATGATCTTGAATTCCTGACCCTCCTGCTTCTACCTCCCCCCGTGCTAGAATTACAGGCATGAAATACTTGTAATGTAACATCTAGCTGGCTTTTTGAACTTATCTTTTTTCTTTCTTTCTTTCTTTCTTTTTTTTTTTTTGAGACAGGGACTCATTGTGCGTCTCTGGCTGACATAGACCTCACTATATATATCAGGATGACCTTGAATGCAGAGATTGCCTGACCCTGCCTAGTGGTGGCCTTGAACTTTTGATCCTTGTGCTCCAGCTTTCCAAAGGCTATGAGTATGGGTGTGTGGCAATAATATATGAATAACAGCATACTAATTATGAAGACACACGTATGCAATCCAGACCAAGAACTACAGCAGCCATCATGCTGAGCAGGTGGCGCACTTACCTTGTGGTGGTGGTTGTGGAGGTAACCCCGCTGCTTGTTTCAGCTGTGGTTGGGGGGGGGGTGGAGGTGTGGTCCCAGGAGGTGGTGGTACAGTGGTAGTCACACCAGGTGAGCTGGACACGGTCACTCCAGCAGGAAGGGTGCTGTAGTAAGTGGCCACATCAATCCCAGGTGGGGGTGGTGCCAGGCAGTAGGTGCCATCTGGTAACATGTAGTAGCTGTAGTACATGGCTGCCACAGTTGCTGTAAGAAACATGTTTTGTGAGCAAAAGGCCAATGACAGATGTCACAGCTTGAATCTACAATGTCCCTCACAAGGTCATGTTTTAGAAACTTGCTCCACAGCTTATGGGCATTTGGAGAGGTCATGGGACCTTTAGGAGATGTCCTGGCTGGCAGTAGCAGGTTTTTGATAGCCATTTCTTGGCTCCTAGGTCTGGCTGGCTCTCTGCTTTCTGCTCCACCTCAATGTGAAAAGCCTCTGCTTCAGGCTCCCACATTCCACAGTGGACTGAGCCCCTCTGAAACTGTGAGGTAAAACAGATTCCTCCCACTTTCCCTCTCCCTTGTTTCTGTCAGATATCTGATCATAGCAATGTGTCAGGAACTAACGCAACAGGATAACTCAGCAAGTGGTTACGAAAGAGACCCTGGCAAGTGCAGCGCCTGTTCTGCCCACCGCAATCATGCTGCTTCTTTCTGTGTCTGATCGGTTCACTCCCGGGACAATCAGACAGCCAACAGACGCAAAGGAGGACTTTCTCTAAGCAAACCCACCTTCTTTGTGCAGCAAGGGCAGACAGGAAAGCCCTCTCTAAATTCAGAGTGAAAACCCCTCTCTGCAGGAATAACTGATGGATGGCCCTCTTCCCTCATGACTGGTCAGGTAACTTGTGTTTATGGAGTGAGTGAACTCCCTAACTCCCCCTTGCTCGGTCACTGACGACATTTTCTGGAATCTATCTTTTCACTCTACTATTCACTTTAGAAACTGTGCTGTCCACATGCCCAGCATGGGGCTACTGTATTCAGCTCAGAAGGCCAATGTCTCTGCAGCTGCTTCTGGCCTTTCCCATAATCAACAGCTTCCTGCTCACTTTCTGCACAAAGGACAGCACAAGAGCCTACTGTGCTAACATCAGCCCTGAAAGGTACCCATCTCGTCTTTAAACTCTTCAAATGCACTTACTGGGCTGGAGACATGGCTTAGCCATTAAAGGCTAGGCTCACAATCAAAAATATAAATACATTTGTTTGTTTGTTTATGTGCATGAGTGTTTTGCCTGTATGTATGTGTGTGCCTGGTGCTTGCAGGTCAGAAGAGGGTGTCAGATCCCCTGGGCCTGGAGATACAGACGTTGTGAGCTGTCATGTGAGTGCTGGGAATTGAATCCAGGTCCTCTTTAAGAGCAGCCAGCGCTCTTAACTGCTGAACAACTCTTTAGCCCTACTCATCTTCTCTTTGAAAAATGTTCAAAACCAGCACTGGCACAGACGGCTCAATGAAGTAACAGGGTTTTCATTTAGCAATGCTGGATACACAGGGAATGAATTTCTTCTTCATTAGGGAATAGGAGCGAAGGAATCTTGCTGATTTTCACTTGTTCATCTGAACACAGTGGCATAGTGAAACACTGTGGATTCGGCGATACATGGCTGCTACTGAGATAAACACCACAGTGGTGTACTAATGACCCAGAGGGGGGGAGATGGCCTTTCCAGCTCAGACTGGGAAGATGTGTAATCCCCACATGCTGATGACACAGCTGTGGTTTGACTTGCTTTTTATCAGGCAAGTCACACACATGAAGTATCCAGTGCCATCCCAGTTCAGTGTCACATACCAGACTGGAATACAGGAACAGTAAAACCAAGTATCTGCACAGGGCACGTGGCCAGGTGCCTTTTCCACCCCTGCTCACAGAACACCCACTACATCTCTGCAGATGGCACAGTTGGCAGCGAGGTGCTCATGACAGAAGACAGATCTTCTCGCTGGCGTCTGTTTTCCCAGCCCTGAGCACTCAAGTGTTTGTTTGGTCAAGAAACATGATGTGCTATAGCTAACCCAGTAACTTGGAGACCCACTAAAAACCTGACAATAGTGGACAAAGCATCACTCACAACTTAATCAACAGCAAGGCCCAAAACAGACTAACTGGTGAACAGATCAGAGGGCACATGCAAAACCCTGGTCTTGGAGTGGGCACAACAAAAATGACTGAGGCTAGATCCAAAGAGAGGGGACATCTGCTGTTACATCCCTCCCTCTGACTTCTTAGTCCATGTGATACTGCCTAAGACCTTAGTTCTCACCCCAGAGAGGATACTTCTGTGACCTCCAGAGGTAGTGGTGCCACTACAAAGATTCAAAAGATCGTTGCTGTGGCCATGCACAAGCTTCTTCACACTGCTGTTCCCAGATTCTCATGCAGTGTCAGGGCTGGGAAGGTGTTAGAAGGAAGCTGGATCTGCCCCTTCCTGTTAGGGGCACCAAGGCAATGGACAGGCCCCAACAATGACTTGAGAACCAGGCTTCTTGATGGTCCTGAGCTTATTTATTAGCTCATCCTACACACTTGAGCCCTGTGGACTTTTGGGTCTTGCCACCCCAAAACCACACACACAGGCCCTTATTCTGTTGCTTCTGTCTCCGGAACACATGTGCAATATCTCTGCTTGTCCTGAGGTCCCTTTTAAGTTTAACCCACTGGCTCCTGTTTTTGGAAGTCCCTCCACAGCTCAGGCAGAGGTGGGAGAACATACACTGTGGTGATCCCTTGCAATGCTAAGACTGTGGGCCTGTTACTGGCGCAAGGGTGCCACGTCTCAAAAACAGTGACAAGCTCTTGGCAGCTCTCTATGCACTCAGTGAGCTGAGTTTAGTTAGCTGTGTGCTCTTAAATAGCCCAGTGCTGGAATTCTGCAGTGACCATAGCTCAGTCTCCTTGGCTCTACACCCTGAAGTAGTGGGGTCTATAGCTCAAGCATCCTACAGCCTTGTCACCAACTGACACAGGTTCCCATGCAGCTATTTGTACCGATATCATACCGCATCAGGTCAAAAAACAAAAGTCTCTCCCTCTCCCCCCCTACACACAAGTGTCCCACAAACATACAGACTTTCTGATTTTATAATGTAAATTACAAGTAAACCATTTGACATTTTATAATCTTACTTTAAAGCTTACTGGTAGACTCTTTCAAAAAAAGTTACTACCACCAATCAAGTATTATGCTTGTATTATCTTTGCAAAAACTTTGTTTACACTTAAAACCAACTAATGATTTAAGGGTTAAGACGAAAAGGGTGCCAGAGATCAGCCAAGCAATAATGTAAGCATACTTAATACCACCAGACTGTCCATTCAAACACAACTCACAGCATCATTCAAAAAGCCACATACAGAATATAGTAAGACATGAGGTTAAATAAGATGCTATTACAAGAAAAAGAGGAGGTTGGAGAGATGACTCAGTGGATAACAACACACACTACTCTTGCAGAGGGTCCAAGATTCAGTTCAAAGCATCTACACTGGTCAGCTCATAACCACCTATAACTCCAATTCCAGTGGTCTCAACCCCCTCTTTTGGCCCCCACAGGCACCATACACATACATGCTGAAAAAAAACTCTCACATATGAAAGAATGCTGCCCACACACACATACAGCAAAAACTTAAAAAAAAAAAAAGTGACACCTACAACATAAGTTCTGAGTAGTGGAGCCTTGCTAGGCTGCATCCCCAGGACATGCCTCAAGTGGCCTCTGCTGTCCTTGGCACTTTATACTGAACTTCCCAAGGGTAGTGCTTGTTTCCCCATCTTGACATGGGCTCTTGCTCTGTCCCCATCTGTTCCCAGACAGGCCTCTAAGCCTGGGCTTAAGTGAGCACCCTGCCTCAGTTTTCTGAGTAGACAGGACTACAGGAACACACCACCATGCCTGGACTGGGACTGAGTTTGTTTGTTTGTTTGGTTTTTCAAGACAGGGTTTCTCTATGGCTTTGGAGGCTGTCCTGGAACTAGCTCTTATAGACCAGGCTGGTCTAGAACCCACAGAGATCCACCTGTCTCTGCCTCCTGAGGGCTGGGATTAAAGGACTGAGTTTTTAACTGAGTGAAAATATGATGTGACATTATGCTAATAAATGTACTTCATGAGAACTACACAAACCCACACGAAATAAATCAAGAGAGAAACTCCAACAGTTGCCCAGGCCATCTAGACAGCAACATGGAAAAGGGAGCTGCTAACATAGAGGCTCACTCAGAAGCATGTCTCCAGCTCTGCACAAGCTTACATGCGCAGTAACCCAAGGCAAGGTTTGTGGAGTCCCCCAATCATCCTTTACTCTGTTCTTGAACCTGCAGTATTGTGGAGGATGGCCTCGAACCCCTCGTCATCCTGCCTCACCTCCCTACTGCTGGAATTACAGGTGTGTGCCAGCAGCACGCTCAGTTTACACAGTGTGGGAACCGAAGCGAGAGGACTTTCTGTGTGTGAGGCAGTCACTCTACCAACATTACACCCCCAGCCCTGTTTAATCATCTTCCAGAGCCCCTTGACTCTTGCTGACAGCCTGAGCACAGGTGTGTGCTGAGGAGAACACAACAGCTTTCCTGAGACCTTCCTAAGGCATACCTCGGACATTAAAGGAGAGATGAAAAAGCTCACAGGTCACCAGCTGAGTCCTTCTGAGAAGCAGCAGTGACCCACCGTCTGGCTGTCCCTGGTGATGCACCCTGAGGTCAGGTGCCAGGCCACTGACTCTGTCCTGCGGCTGTATGTGCCATTCATGCCATGCCCTTCAATCTTCCCACCTCTGGCTGATTTGACAGGTATTCCTCAGCCTTTTTTTTTTTTTTTTTTTTTTTTTTGGTTTTTCGAGACAGGGTTTCTCTGTGGCTTTGGAGGCTGGCCTCGAACTCACTTTGTAGACCAGGCTGGCCTCGAACTCACAGAGATCCGCCTGCCTCTGCCTCCCGAGTGCTGGGATTAAAGGCGTGTGCCACCAACGCCCGGCCTCCTCAGCCTTTTCTAAGGCCTTTGATGATTGCAGAGTTCCTGTCTCTAGCCCTGGGCTGCATCTGTCTAAGAACTGTCCACTCAGCACTCTGGTCTGGAGAGTTCCTACATGTTCTAAACCAACTGTGTCCAGAGCCGTCTTGAGCTTTTCTGCACCCTTCCATCCTGCAGGTCTGGTTGAGAAATGCCATGTCCCCAGTCAGATTCCCTGAACCACTTGACAATATCTCTGCCCAGTGTTCAGACAAGCTTCTGTCTGGGAGGTGCTCACAAAAGCTCCTCCTTCCCTTCTTCTGGGGCGGGAACCACCCCAGCACATCCCAGATTTCTCTAAGTCTTCCTAGAATTCTCAGTTGGAATCACCTGTATGTCCACTGTAGAGTGGGAACATCTGCCACTTCAAATAGTACTGAGCCCTGAATGGCTGTTCATTAGTACACACACATACCCGTAAAGGTTTTTAACTTGCAAATGAGTCGCAGTAAGAGGGTGACAGCAGAATTAACAATGAAATAGAATTACTACAGTAATATACATAATGGAAGTTAAGCAAACAGGGTTATTCTCCAAACATCCCACTGTGCTGTGCACATCCTTCTTGGGATAATAGAAGATGAATCAGTATGTATGTGATAGGTGGGGCATCAGGTGGTCTAGGCACAAGGATTTAGCAGTGCCAGATTACTTTAACAGGGCCATTTGAACATGAACTCCATGACACAACAGATGATGACAACTCCTAAGTGACCAGCGGGAAGACAGCACACACAGTTGGGCAAAGGGATGATTCAAATATGAATGGGAAGTACTGGGACAATGCAAGGTCTCATCACTCAACTCATAACAGCGCACAACTTAAAACTTTTGAATTGCTTATTTCTGGAATTTTCCATTGAATATCTCAGCTTGTGGATCCCATGGAAAGCAAAACTGCAGATGCAAGATGCAGGGCCTGCTGTCTCTTCACTTTTACCTACCATCTGCTTTTTCTCTAGAATGCTAGTGCCAAATGGAAGGACTCTGTGCAGGCATTCCTGACACAGCACTGGCACGGACACACTGTTCGGGGCATGTGCCAGTTGCACAGGAGAACAAGGGAGTGCTAGGCCAAGGGACGGGAAGCCGTAGCATAGAACACTCCAAACGTGGAGGGAAAAAAAAAACGACATCTACACCACAGTTTGAGATCCACCTCACATCTTTCAGGTAACACGAGAGTCTAGGCATTCTCAGACATCCAAGGGTTAAAATAAGAACTACGTCTCCCTGTGTAGTTTCTTTTGTCAAGTTACTGGAGGATGTGCCCTAGCAAACAAACAAGAACCCCAAAGAGAAGAACACAGGAGCTAATTGAGTCAAGTGATGGAGAAGCCACAGAAAATCCCAGGGAGGGCTGCAAGCTGAGAACACAGCCCCAGACTAGAGTGGCAGACTGGGAAACGGCTGCCAACAGCTAACATACAGGTGCACACTGACTGATGGACCTACTCACTGTCCTCAGCTTAGACAGTAGTCACTGAGGCTTGGAGAGATGGCACTATTACACCCTAAAATTATTAATCTTGATTGGTGGGCCTGGAAGGGTATTTCCAGGAAGGATTAAACGAGAGGAGAGACCCTCCCTCAGAGTAGGTGACACCTTCCTGCAGCAGACCAACAGGAAGAGGGGGTCCAAAGGAAAAAGCATTGCTGCCGCCTTTGCTTCTTGCTAGTGAGTGCATTCAACTCTCCTGTTACTGCTGCCATCATTTGACTCCAACTTCTTCGGTCTTGCAACATGGGCGGAAGACTAGTAAGTTCCCATTGTTCTTCCAGAAATTCAGTTGGGACCCCAAAGGCATCCAGCCACCTATGTGGATTGTACACCTACTTGGCTCTTAGACTCTTGAGTGGGCGGTCAGCTATTATGGGACTACCCAGACCTATCTGTGCCAGTCTAGTGAGTCCTCTTTCGTTGTACTCTTGTGAAGAGAACCATGCTAATACAGCATGTGGTACCAGGAATGAGCCCAAAACAACTAATATCCCTTTAGGAGGCCGAGACAGGGAGGACGAAAATTCTAAGCCTTAATGTATTATGAAGGGAGTTTCAGGCCATCCCCACAGGTAAAGAACCAAGGCTTGCAGAGTACACGAACTGGGTAGTAGAAAAATATAAACTGCTATGACCAAGTGACCAGTCACAGAAATGAGGAATGTAATTGCGATGCATGCTTCTTACATTGTTAAAATATTTATACACATGCATTAATAAGCAGGTATTTGTGTTTTCTTTCTTTTCCTGTTCTGTTACCATATAACACTAGGAAAATGCTAGTACTTAAGTATTGTCGATCTATTTTTCATATTTAAGTTATGGGGCATAACTTGAAGACAGCATTCTTCAAGGGACTTTGTTATAGGCTCTGGGGGAAGAACTGATATGTTTTCAGTTGTACGTAGTATACTTATGCCACCTCAGGTTGAATTATGACTTTGTTATTATCTTTGTTTGGAAATGAAACATGATATAAAAAGCTGAGGGTCAAGTTGACAAGGTGTGGACTTGTGCTACTTAATCTTGTCAACTTGATGCAATCTACTTGATAGAATCAAATAAGAAGCATGCCTCTGGGAGGCCCGTGAGTGCATTTCCAGGAAGGATTAACTGAGAGGTGACCTATCACAAAGTGGACAGCATCTTCTAATGGGCAGACCAGATAGATAAGGATGTCTGAGGCAAGACAGTGTTGTGTGCCTGTCTGCCTTCATTTGTTTCTCTTTTTAAAAAATTTGTTTATTTTTAGATGGATGGGTATTTTGCCTACATGTATGTCTGTGCACGAATGTGTGCCTTGTGCCTTCAAGGGCCAGAACAGGTTAGATCTGAGACTGTAAGCCTTCATTTCTTGCTGGTAAAATTCTACTGTTACTGCAAGTGCCATCTTTTGTTTAGCACACTCCAGCTTCTTCAGCCTTTCAATATATACTGAGGACTAGCAACTCTCTGGAATCTTACAGGTCTTCAGCACATGCATCCAGCCACATGCATTCAGCAGTGACCAAGTTCTCATTCTCTCTAGCATGCAGAGATCAACTGCTGGACTACCCAGCCACCACCGTGCAAGTCATCCTAATGAATATACATTTACATACACACCTTCAACCAGTTTTGTTCCTCTAGAGGTATAAGACAACCAAAAGAGAAACCACAGGGTTGGAGTGTTAAACTCTGGGCATGAGGAAGCTTGAGGGGCACATGTGAGTGAAATCAGGTTACTGTCTGTCACAGAGGAAGATCTCAGAGCACCTAACTTCAGGATGTGGAGGAACAGAGGTGTAGCCACAGCAAGGGCAGGTAAAGCCCCACCCAACACCAAAGACCAATGCTACAAGTAATCCTGGGCCCAGACTGGTACTAGAAGGCAGAGAGTAAACACTTTTCATAACAAGTGTGCACTTGACTTTCAAAGTATAGACATGTCCTACTCTAATTAAAACAAAAGTTTAGCATATACTACGTATAATCAAAGACATGAGGAACATCTTACTCTATTCATCACATTCTTGACCTTACAGCACTTACTGACACCACCCCCCAGTACTGTAACTAAGAGTCTTGTGTGTGCCAGGCAAGCACGTTGCCACTGAGTCACATCTCCAACTGTCTTTTTGTTTATTATTTTTGTGTGTGGTATATGTGTGATGCATGCATGAGAGAATGCGGTTATCAGAGGCCAGAGAAGGACACTGGTGTCATCCTCAGTTGTTTCTGCCATACTGCTCTGAGACAAGGCCTCTCACTAAATCTGAAGCTTGCCATTTTGGCTAGGCTGGCAGGCCAGTGAGGTCTTCCTGTCTCTAACACCATGCTGTGGTTACTGGCACATGCAGCCATGTCTGGCTTTTATGTGTGTACTGGGGATTTAGATTCAGGGCCTCAAGACAAAGTGCTCTGAATAACTGGGCCATCGATCCCTCATTTCTTCCTTTATTATTTTGAAACAAGTTCTCAGCAAGTTGCCCAGGCTGACCTGGAACTCATTCTGTAGCCCTGGTGGGCCTTGATCTTACATTCTCTTTCCTCAGCCTCCTGAATAGCTAGTGTTAAATCCTGGATCACTAGGCACAGTTCCACATCCTCTCAGAGACCTTCATCCTCCACCCAATTGCTAAGTATGGATTTGTGTCAGTCAGCTGGGCACTATAGACCTAGCAGTACCTATAATTGACAGGGTGAGTCATCTGAACCACAGGACAGTTTCCAAGATGGAGCCGTGGGATCAGGACCCTTGGTGAGGCTGTTGCTCCTATCAAGATGTGTAGAACTAAAGACACCCTCTATTAATATGGGGCACGCATGGCTGCTGAACCAGCATCAATGAGAACAGGTTGGCAAACACAGCTGTACCTGGGACTTTTTACCCAGGACAAATCAATCCACTCTGAAAGAAGATACAACTAAGGGGATCCTTTGACTCAGCACCTGACTTTGTCTTGATGACTGCTGGCATGACGGGACAGCAGAATGGGCTGGGAAGGTCTTCTGCTGCTGTTTAAGGAAGGTGGTATGCTAGTCTATGGCTAACAGCTAACAACAAGAGCTTAGTAGGGTCTAGAGTTCATTCTCCCAGACCCACAGCCCTCTGGCATATTCCTAGTCAGTTCTTTAGCTATCGAGCACCACCAGCAATCGTAACTTGATTGCTAATCCCTCCCTACTTGGCTTTCCCCACCCATCTATTTTGCCCTCAGCCATTGGCTCTTATTGATTTTTGTCGTACCTCCTCTGTCACCCCAAACAAACTGATGAATTTTCAGCATAAAGCTAACAATAAAACATTTTATGCAAGTGCCAGAACAACAACAACAAAAACAAAAACCAATGTCTAGTATTTCCCCAAGATGAATGGTATACTGACAAGGCAGCTTCTTACCAAAACAGATTTTTATAAAGCGTATAGGGCTCCATATATAAACATGGGAAATGAGAATGTAATCGCATGTAAGCACACTCCAAAGTAGAATCATCCAAAGTAGAATCATGATATAAAACAATGTAGTCTTCAGAATGCATCCCTGTGGATAAGTGACACATGGATGCTTAGACTATTTGGGACTAAGAGTGGGGGTTAGTGAAGATTTGTAGAAAGACATATATTGGGGAGTTGGAATGATGGCTTAGTGGGGAAAGCTGTCTGCTGCTGCCAACCTAGATCCCCAAGATCCAGACTGTAGGAGAAATCTGATTCCTGAAGTTGCCCTCGGACTCCCATTTTCATGTCATGACACACCCATACTAGCACATATGGATACACAAAAATAAATAAAAATGTAATAAAAAGATAGGCACAGATTGTGTTGCTGTGCACCTACAGGCAAAACTGAAGACAAGATGTAGATCCTTATACAATGTGAGAAAATGAAAACAAAAGGCCCATTTTTTTCTTTCTTTTTTCCTTCTATATGGAGTCTTTCTGTAGCAGAGGCTGTTTGGGACCTTGTCATCCTTCCACTTTAGTCTCTTGACTGCTACGATAGAGACATGTGTGTGCGCACGCGCTAATACGTTCCACTTCAAATGTCCACTTGGACAGAACTGAAAATATCAGCAGACTGTTGGCAAGGGACTGTTACTTCCAGCAGCCCAGACGTACTAGTGAGGAGACTGGCAGTCTTCATGGATCATCCTCAGCTAACTAGGTTCAGAGTTGGTGTCCCTGCCATGAAACATCTTCAAATCACACTGTGCACCACATATCCTGCCTAGGCGTGGGCTGATGGAGATTACTCTGGCTCAGATGACAACCCCAGATAAAAGCCAACACCAAAGTTTTGTTTCAGAAAGTCAACTTAGACGAACAAACAAACAAGCAAAAAACCTGATTAAAATGCTTTTACATTTGTATCTGAAAGTGTCAAAGTCTTTCTGAAAGTAGGGAAAGTCAGAGGAGTAACAACTCCTTTTGATCTCACAACCATGATTCTCTTGATTTTATTTGAGACAGGGTCTCCTGCTGTAGGCTAGGCTGGCCTTGAACTTGTGGTAATCCTCCCGTATCTGCCTCAGAAGCATAGAGATTACAGGCACAGGCATTCTACCACGTCTAATTTTGGGCCTTACCCTCTTGATGCAGGGGTGCACTGATAGGATGGTGGTGCATCCTGGATACTCTTGTGGCTCTATTCCCTACCACTCTGGAATGCTGTACTGAATTAGTCAGTGCACCACTGTGACCAAGATCCCAGACATAAAGAAAGTAAAGGAGCTGAGTGACGGTGGCGCACGCCTTTAATCCCAACACTCAGGAGGCAGAGGCAGGCGGATCTCTGGCCAGCATGGTCTCCAGAGTGGGTTCCAGGGCTGTGTCACAGAGAAACCCTGTCTAGAAAAAAACCAACCAACCAACTAACCAAACAAACAAACAAAAAACCAACCAAACAGACAAAAAGAATGTAAGGGGAAAATGAAGCTATTTTGGCTCATGGTTTCAGAGATATTCAGTTCATACTATAGTCAGAAGTTAAAAAAAAAAAAAGACTACAGAAAAAGCCAAGACAAACTCCACAGTCTTCAAAGGCTCTATTATCTTCTAGTTTTCATTCCCTCCCAATATGCTGTCGTAGTACGAGTCCACCAGGGCAATGACTAACTCCTGGTTAGATCAGAGTCCTCATGATCCATTTAACTGTGGAAACACCTACAGTGTACTTCACTGTTTCCTGCAGTCTCCAGCCAGCCAACAGTATGTTCATTCACCTCCTGCAGTTTCTCAGCACAATCAAGCCGGCAATCTCCAGGCACATGAGTCCCAGCATCACAGTTACACTCCTTTTCATCTACGATGTAGCCAGTTCCATAAGGAGGTCATCAAAAAGCATCACTTAGGCAAACCTGCAGGTGATTGTCTGGGAAGGCTTGCTCTAAATCAGTGGTTCTCAGCCTGTGGGTTGTGACCACTTGGAGGGGGTGGAGGTCTAATGACCTTCCACAGGGATCATGTATCAGATATCCTGCATATTATATATTTATATTACAATTCCATGACAGTAACAAAATTACAGTTATAAAGTAGTAACGAAATAATTTATGGTGGGGGTCATCACAACATGAGAAACTGTATGAAAAGGTTGCAGCATTAGGAAGGTTGAGAACTACTCTAAAACATTACAGCCTGGCTTGCTGCCAGAAGCTGTCATTTCCCATGGATGTGTTTTTCCAGGACCAGTGTCAGGATGATTATTACCAGAGCAATCTCAGTGTCAATGAGCAAGTCCACATCATCTTTTCCCTGACAACAGGTGCCTGTTGCCATCTGCGTGCTGCAGCAGGTACTGTAAAGGTAAGGCCCTGCCTCCTTCACACTAAAGATGCACACTTAGGGGAGGTCAAGTGACTTCAGCGTAAATATTGGCACCGACAAGACACCGTCACTGCTGAGTCCTTCCTTTTCAGATCAGGAAAGACCACAAACACGGTCTCCAAAGGTGGAACGGGGAAAAACAGCTGAGAACCCAAGGTTCTCTTTTCCATGCAGTCATTCTCTTCATTCTCTGAACTCAGGTACCTAACTGTCAGGAATCCCCAAAAGATCCCTTTCTAGTCTAAAGCAGTCAGCACTTTCTAATACAAATCTTCTACTGCAGAGGATAAAAACAAAGTCAAGCAATCTCAAACTCCTTAAAATGCAGTGCCCACAGTTTTTATACAGAAAAATGTCATTGTCCTTCTTATCCCTGCAAGAATGAGAGACTAAATAACTGGCTCACCACACTGTCTCAAGGGCATCCCATCACAGCAGATGATTGCCAAGGTCTGCTAAGAGGGTGCATGCACTATGACATGTTTGAGATAATGAATGCCATATGCCATATGCCACACTGGACAACCTAGTGTGGTATAAAATGTCTCTGTTGGGAAGTGCTTTTGCAATAAGCATGAGGATCTGTGTTCAAGCCCCAGGACCTATAGAAAAATGCAGTGTATAGTAGTGAATCTAACCCCAGTGCTAGGGAAGTGGTGACAGGAGGATGGATCTCTGGGGTTCTCTGGTCAGGCTGTCTAGCCTAGCTGGTAAGCTCTGGGCTAATTAGCAACTCCATCTTAAAGGAGGTAAATGTGTATACATTTCTAAAATTCTCTGGCCTTCACAACGAATTTGCAAGCACACGTTATGTACACATACACACTAAATTTTACAAAAGTGTCTTCAGGAAAAGACTTGTTTTGACATCACCAATTGGAAAATTGGAATGACTTCTGCAGTGGTGCATGAAGGTCACATCTGGGAAGAGCCACCAGATGCATCCATAACGTCCAACATGTTTAAAGTTCTTTGTTTCCTTGGAGGATTAGATTTTCCTCTAGAAAAGTCTCTGAACTAAGTTAGAACTTGTGTGTGTGTGAGTGTGTCATGCACATGGAGACCAGAGGTCAACACCAGGTATCGTCCTCAGTTGACATCTCCCTCAATTGCTTTCTACCTTATCATTTTGGATTATTTACTCCCTTGGCAGGGAGTCCTGGATAGAAAGCCAACAATTGAGCACGTCTCTGTTCTGGACTGTGGATGTGATGTGACTAGCTGCTTTAAGCTCCTGCCACTGTGCCTTCCTTCCTATGACGGATTGATCTGGAACAGTGAGTTGAACAAATCCTTTCTCTCCCAAACATCTTTTCGTCAGGATATTTTTCACAGCAACAGAAAACAAGCTAGGACAGTGGGTAGGTGAGCAGAGTAGATCAGGACACTGTCAATCAAGCAGGGGCCAGTATGGCCGTGTCATTGTTTTTTTTCCACAGGCCCCAAGTACAAAATTGCATTTATATATTTA
This sequence comes from Mesocricetus auratus, assembly GCF_017639785.1. Taxonomy (NCBI): domain Eukaryota; kingdom Metazoa; phylum Chordata; class Mammalia; order Rodentia; family Cricetidae; genus Mesocricetus; species Mesocricetus auratus. The sequence continues at coordinate 19,933,050 of NW_024429206.1, read as the reverse complement.
AATAATTAAAGGGAAAAAAAACAAGCAAAATAGTTGTTTTACGATATGAGAAATATATGGTACTCAAATTCTGGTGGCTACACAGCTTTTGTATTGTTTCCTGATAATGTTTCAGAACTTGTGATCCTCCTACCTTCACCTCCTGGCTCATATAAAAATATTACTGTTGCCCAGCTATCTTGTCTATGGCCATCATCACATGACCATCACAGAGGTTGGCAGTTTGGTAGACACACTCAGGACCCTGGAAGCTGGAAATGTTTACTCCTGACCTCTGAGAAGTCTGGCACCACTATGCAGCTTAGAAAGAGAACTGAAACTCTAACACAGAACCAACACAGTATGAACAGATCGACCACAGAAGACAGGAAGATGCCATGGACAGGCAGAGCCACAACCAGCGAACAGGACACTCACATGAAGAGGAGGACCAGTCCACCAGCCAGTAAATGGTACTGAAGTGTCCAACAAACGGGAATGTGTGATTCTCACTGAAGGCACATATGAGAAATGCAGACCAACTAAGCAACTGACATTTAAGGTAGTAGTATTATTCTCCTGGTGATAAGATAAAACATCACACAACTAGTTAGTGGGTAGGGAAGCCTTTTCCTGAAAACTAGACTGAATCATTATCGATGTTGTAGGTGAGTATGGCTCAGCACATGCTGTTTTGCTGTGTATGTTAAAAGGCAACAAACACTTCCAATCATAAAAAAGAATTTAAGAGAATAGTATCAGACCCATCAATCAAAAATTAGTTAACTAGCAAGGCCAGCATCTGCTAGTCTAGGTTTTCCTGTGATGTAAAGGTTTACAATGGTTTGCAAAACTCTGAGGGACAGAGACTGTTATCCGAAAACCTCACACCCAGACCCAGACATGATATTCTTTTATATGAAGGTTGAAGGCTGGCTTTTTTCTTTCTTTTCAAACAGAGTCTTGCTCTGCTTCCTGAGTGCTCTGAGTACAGCAGCTACCAGGTGTTAGTGACCAGGTAGCAGTGGGCATTTGTTTTTCATTTATGCAAGAATTTGTGGACTTCTCAAGGGCCCTTGCAAAAAGCTAGTTTATGAGACTCAATACGTGCAAGAGACGAATCAAATATGGATCTCAACTGGAGACAGAGTGCAGGGAAAACACTCTAGTCAGCTACAGAACTAAGTAAGGCTAAGCAAGCAGGAATTACAGCTATAGATAGAAGATACACATTACTCATACAATCTCCCAACATGAAGCAAATACTCCCAACAAAAACTAGGCACCGGGGATGAGTAAAGGGAACATGAACTCAGACCTCAGTATGGGCAAGGCAAATGCTTTACCACTGAGGTATAAAACCTAGAGAAGAAAATGATTTCACGGGGACTCATTCCCTCTAAGACAAAGACATGTAACTTCCTTCCTGTCCTTACTGGTGTTGGGACTGAACCTGGGGTCCTGTGCCTGCCATGCAAGTGCTCTGTCTCTGAGCTACATCCTAGGACCTCCAGATCTCTACTCTGACCTAGAAAGAGTTCTTTCGGAGCTGGCTTTTTTGGGTGGTGAACAGGTGTATCTATAGTTCAGCACTGAGTTTAAAACAAATCACAGTGTCTGAGATGAGCTCAAGTAAAACCTCCTTTCCACCATAACCCACACTGTTCAAGTTTTGCTGCTGTGCAGCCCCAACTCATCCCTCTCCTCTGTGTTGAGGAAGTTGCTTGGGCCTGAACCTCATCAAGGATGCTCATGAATACCAAGAAGCATAGAGTTTTCCCTGCTTCTTCCTACCTCCCTTGACTATTACACTACCTAAAAAAGAAAATGCCAGCCAGGAAACCAACTGTTTCACATTGGGACAGAAACCAGTGAGATGGCTGAGTGGGTATAGAGGATTGCTGCTAAGCCTGATGTGAATTTGATCCCTGAACCCATGGTGGATAGACAGAACTGATACCTGCAGGTTGTCCTCTGACCTCCCTATATGTGAGCACACACATAAAACAAAATTTAAAATATAATAACACAATTTAAACTAGGATACAGCTAGGGAAATGGCTTAGCAGGTAGAATTGATTGTGCATAGGACTGATGAATTGATTCCATAAAATTGCCCTCTGACCTCCACAAGAACACTGTGGCACACACATCCTGTGTATACATGGAGAAAATTTAGTCACAAGGAATACTTTAATTTTGGCTATTTATGAACATTATACAAAGTATTTTTGGGCTCTGACAGTGGACAGTATTTCAGCATTAATGTCTCTTGCATAATTTACTTATTATACTTTCCTATAAGGATTTATTGCTAAGTTGCAAAAAAGTAATATAGAATAGAGCTTGAAAAATGGTTCACTATCAAGCTAAGAAATAAAAGAAATTGTTAATTTTATACATCTACATTAAAGGAGCTAGGAAAAATTTCATAAAATAAAAATTAAATGTCCTTTTTCACAGGCTACCCAAATCCTGGAAAATTAGTGGGAAGTGAGTCACAAGGAGCCTGAGTGTGTCCTGAGTGGCTGAGCAGAGCAAAAAGAGCAGAGTCACTGGCTTTGCTAGCAGAGACCTACAGGGCTGTGTGCCTAGACACTAGCTGGTGGTGGAGGCAGTTCTAAGGTAGTACATCAATGTCACAGATGTGATAAACTTCCTTCGATCAGTAACAGAACTCTAAATAATCACCATATCTGAATACCAAAGGCTGGGGCTGCAGCTCAGTGGTACAGTGTTTTTCTAGCTTGTATGAAGCCCTAGGTTTGTCCCTAGCATCATCTAAAACCAGGTGTAATGGTACCTGTTGAAGGAAGAGAGTAGGAAGTTCAAGGTCATCCTTAGCTACAATAGTGACTTTAAGTCAAGCTTGGGTAACATGAGATCCCGCCTCAAAAAAACAAAACAAAACAAGAAGTCTGTTGGCAAGGGGTCCTTACCACTTTAAATAACATGGAACTGTTGAAAAAGGCAGATAAAGCAGCCACCACTGGCCTCAACTTCCTTCTCCCAGTTCTCAATGGCACTGTGCCCTTCAGACACCTACACAGATGTCCTCCCTGCCACCCCATGCTGGACTCCTCCCACAGCATCACTCCTTCCTCAGAAGTCACACACTCTGTGGGCCCCACAGCAGTGCAGGCAACTCTGCTCACATCAACCTCCAGTGCCCAGGGGGTGGGCAGGGGAGCAAAACACCCATGCAGCTCCTGCCAAGCTCTGGCAAACTACATCAACCTTTGGTCACCACTACTAAAGCCTTACTTAGAATGGGCATCCTTGGAGATTAATGGGGATACACTGGATCAAAGAATGTGTGTTTAAGATTCTCACACTTAATGCCATTTATACTGCCTGCTCACACACACACTCCCACTAATAAAAACCTGTCCTTCTGTTTCCTCTTTTCTGCTTCAGTGATGTCTGCTTTTGCATTCAAACCTTTTCGTTAAGATGCCCATGACTACAGATATGATATTCCAGAGGCATCTAAGCCAACTTTGTCCTGACACACAGTGGAGCCTTCCTAGGCAAGCCCTTGCTCAGCAGCTGGAGAGCAGCTGAGCTGAACCTCTAAAATGAAGCATAGTCGTTTTCACCTCAGGGTTATTTGTACAAATTTCTGAATGGAATGTCACTTATTGCCCATCAAACTGTGAAAATTATTAGTACATTAAACATTCCCCCATTTTCTCGTGAGTTTCATTAAAAAACAAACAAAACACTCATTCACGGATGTAATCAAGTGTTGACTACTGGTTCTTTTTTCCTCCTTGGCTGAGAACCTCCCCCATCTGGCTCTTGAATTCAGAAGTCAGCTGTTGGCCATCCACACACTCTAGCTGGCTCTATTTTCCAGACACTACTCTTGACGGTGTCTCCTCTCCAAGGACTCCTGGCTGTGACATGTGGCCTTCAGGCTCTCTTCTGCGCCTCCCTCTGCAGAGCCAGCTAGCTCTCTGTGCTAAGACTGCAGGAGCTTCTTGAGTGGGAGGGGTTCCACCTGACCGAGGCAGCCCGTGTCATGACACACCAGAAAGGGTAGGCTCCTCTTTGGAAGGTTGAAATTTTGCTTTTTACCAGTTTTTCTCTTAAACATTTTCTTTTTAGTTAAACTTACTGTAATTACGTATTTGGTTAAATTTTATGCCAATACACAATTCGAATAAGAAGAAAATTGCTGTTTCTGTGAATATAAAGTTGAATGCTTTGGAAAAATTGGATAAAAAGCCAAGTGCTTTCAAAAGCTACTGTGCAATTACAGGAGGGGAAGAAACTGTTGAAGTCTCAAAATAACAAAATAAAAGCCTACAATTGGCACCTGCTTCCCAGGACAAAAGCCCCGACAAGGATGGAGGTGGGGTGAGGAATGGGGGACATGCTTTGCTGGAGTCCAAGGAGCAGCTGTGGTCCAGAGCTGAAAGGATGGAGACGATCACATAAAAAGGAATTCTTAAAGAGGGTGGACCGCAAGCTTGGCAACCAGAGTCTGATCCCAGAACCCTTGTGAAGGTGGAGGGAGAGAACCAACAGTTGTTCTCTTACCGCCATATGTGTCTGTGGCGTATGCATGTGCTATACCCAAGCATGCACACACACACACACACACACAAAGACACTAAGTAACAATGGTAAAAAGATAAAGACCAAGCCTAGCACTTGGGGATGGTCAGCTTGGTGATGATGAGATCTCCTGAAAACTCATTTTAGATCCACAACTACCGTCTTCAGACCTCTTTTCACTACATATTTTGTTAAGGCATCAACTATTTCAAGGGCCTCCAGTAGCAAAATAACATTTTATCATCTGTTAGGATATGTTCCACTATATTAGACTTCTTTTCAAATTTCTCATATTCTTCCTTACTATTGTTTAGATAACTAGGAAAAACAGAGAGAAACAGGGAGAGAAAGACAGGAAGAGGAAGGAAGGAAGGAAGGAAGGAAGGAAGGAAGGAAGGAAGGAAGGAAGGAAGGAAGAAGGCAGGCAGGCAGTCTTCGGCACTCCCAGCCCCTGTCCTGTCAGCTAAGTTCTAAGGGGTGGGGACACTTGCTGAGGACAGGAGCAGGTTAACGAATGACAGTGTTCAGTCACACATATGCATGAGGTCATTCCACCCCTCTGTGCTACTGTGGGAAAGAAGGAACTCTGAAGACTACTGTATCTGACCTTGATACATAGATACATACCAGGATAAGTCACAGGCCACAGTGTGCAGGCAATGTTTTAAACATTACAATCAGTTCCAAACCTTTGAAAGTTTAACGGTAAAACACATTTGAAAGATGGAGACTATAAGGGCCAGGGAGAGGCTCAGTGCGTGGTAGAGTGCATGCTGTGTAATCTTGATAACCGAGTCCTGTCCCCAGAGCCCACATAAAGGTAGAAAAGACTCCACACAACATGACATGTGCATCACTCCATCACACACACATGAGTAATAAGTGAAAGAAAGAATGTTGAAAATAAAAGTATAGATGGCACAGGGCCCCAGCAGTTTTCTGTTAATACTTAAGCTATCTAATTGCTGTCTATGAACGAATTTACCACAAGAGAACTAAAACCAACAGCTGAGATTGGTTTTCCTCTACTTGGCTGCATTTGTAAGTGCTGTACTAATGCTTGGCTACAAACCAAGAGTCACCTAATTGAGCAGAGCCAGGCTGCTGTGAATGTCCAGCAATGGGCCAGAGATTTGGAATCAAGCAACTCTGGACGCCAACAGCACCATAAGACAAGACCAACAAGCTGATGCAGACACTTACAGAGAAAGAATACAAAGGGCGGCGATAATTTCAGGCAGGTACCCAGCAGAGCTGGGGCCCTGGAGAGACCAAGGCTGTTCCCAACTAAAGGAGTCCCACAGCCAAGGATGCTGGGACTTTCTGATGGTTTTTTGAGCAGTTTCTTTGACAAACAGATCCTAGGCTGTAGCACCGGCTTGGATCTGCTGTTAAAACCCAAGTCCACCTGTTGTACCCAATGATCACAGGCAGGAGGCCGTGTTGGTGGCTGAGGGCTCTGGTCCTTGTAGCTGATAACAGGAGCATACCTGAAACCTATCAACCCCATGTAGATCCGCTTGATCTTACAAACTTCAGATATCTAAACAACCCCAACTTTCTCCATCCCTGTTTGCTGTTCTTCTCAACAAAACTGTGCCTAATCTGACGCCAATACCAGGGCACTCTTCCTTTCAGGAACACAGAGCCACAGGGTAGGCCAGCATGCCCTCCAGACACCTCCCACCTGGACTACAGGAAGGTCTGCAGTTAAAGCTCCACATCACTGGGGGGCGGCCAGCGGCTGCAAGCTGGATTTAGAACAAGACACTTCAGGTACTCACAGTCAGTCGTGTACTCCACCTGGGAGGGCTGTGCAGGTGTGCCATCTGCAGTGGGTGGGGCTGGAGCAGAGCTGTCGGCCTGTGCTTTCCGGACAAGGGCTGCTAGAGGGTGATCTGGGTCCACCACCTTCAAGGGCTAAGGACAGAGAAGACACTGGCTTTAGCATTTTCTATGTTCTGAACTATGTAAAACCTTCCTGTTGAGGTAAGATTCAAACTCACAGTATCGTGGGTATGCCCAGCACACAGAGACACAGTGAAAGTTGCCACTGCAGAGGCAGAACCACTATGTCAGACCCTGAACAAAAAAGGAGAGCTGAGAGGTCATGGAGGCAGAATTGCGTGCATGTGTCCAATGATCACAAGAACCTTGTCAGAACCACACCTGAGCTCAAGTGTGCTGGCATACTAATTCCAGGATAGCTCCTGCCCTCTTGCGCCTCTGAAAACCACCTTCCCCCTAAGCATGCCACCACTGGTGAGAGCACATACTCCCAAACACAACCTTCTTGCCAACAGCCACTGTTATTTAGGCTGCACATATACACAGAGGTCCTGTCCACTTGGGGCCAGGTGCTCCAGCTGGCTGAGAGTACCAAAGGAGCTAAGCAGGCTTCGGCTCCATAACAACTTCTACGCAAAGGGTGGATGAACATCAAAACTAGACAACCACTCAAGGTGTAGACATCCAAATTCACGAAACTTCAAACTTCTATTCTTCCTCATTGGGACTTGATTCCTTATCAACAGCTCTTACCCTCCCATTAATCAAGAGCCACTCCTCGTAGACATCCACTACCCCGTGTGACTGTGGAGAACCATGCTTGAATCTCATAAATTCTGTCTTCTACATCACAAATGGCAGAGTGAGAGTGTGCAAGCACTGATGGGATTCTCATAAGGATGAGGGGAGAGCCAAAGAGCCAGAGGTAAAAGCATGCACTTAGGAACTGTCTGTCAAGGGAACTTGATGAAGCAGATGTTTAAAAAGCCTAGTGGTGAAGGTGCACAGCTTTAATCCCAGCACCTGGGAAGCAGAGGCAGGTAGATCTCTGTGAGTTTGAGGCCAGTCTGGTCTTCAAAGCAGATGCCAGGACAGCCAGGACTATTACAACAGAGAAACCCTGTCTCGAAAAATCACACAAAATATTTCTGCCGGGCAGTGGTGGTGCATGCCCTTAATTCCAGCACTCCGAAGGCAGAGGCAGGTGGATCTCTGTTCCAAACCAGCCTGATCTACACAGTGAATTCCAGGGTAGCCAGAGCTACACAGAGAAACCCTGTCTCGAAATACCCTCCACCCCCACCCCCGGAAAAAAAAGAAAGAAATGCTGAAACAAAACACTCCCCCCAAAAAAGCCTAGAAAATCTGATCCTAAATTCTAATTTACATAACAGAACAGCTCTTAAGTCTTCACCAACACTATTTATAAATAAAGCAACAATCTTTTGTTTGTGCAACCTGTAATGTGGGGATGTAGGTAACACATGAAACACAGACATGCAGACACCTCCGTGGGAAAAAAAAAAGATACAGCTGTACCACAGGAAATGGTAGGCTTTGCGTTTCCAAACATGAATGAGCAGTGGTTTTTTGACAGTGTAAACACACAGCCTATGAGAAGACACAGACCTTCATCAGCTCTTCCAGGCGGCTGCTCTTCTTGGAAGCAAAGAGAGATGGGTGCAGGTAGCTCCCATCCTCCTCCTCATCTTCATCTTCATTGTCAGAGGTAGTCCCCGACTCTGCAATTGAATTCAAGATGTCGGCTATCAGGTATGATGGCACACACCTGCAATCCCAGCACTTGAGAGGCTGAGGCAGGAGAACAGCTACAAATCTCAAGCTAGCTTGGGCTACAGATTGTATTTCAAAAACAGGTTCGTTTTGCTTTTGGTTTAACTATTTGCATGTATTAAATTATCATTGTATTCTATAAATACGCTCATTAAAATCAAATTTAAAGAGAGTCTCCTGGATATGGTTGCAGATGTTTGTAATTAGTCCCAGCACTTGGGAAGTAGAAGTAGGAGGATCAGAGTTCAAGGATAACCTGGGCTACTTGAGACATAGTTTCAAGGACCAAACTAAACATGGGGCTAGAGATGGCTTAGCAGTTAAGAACATCTGTTGTTCTTCCAGAGGACCTGTACTGGGTGCTCACAACTGCCTGTGACTTTAGCTCCAGGGGACTCAGAATGTACCCAAATGGATGTGGAATAGATTCACAAATACACAAGCACACACATGTAATAAAAAAAGAAACCTCTCTTTTGTTTCCTTTTTGTTTGTTTTCAGAGACAGAGTTTCCCTGTGAAGCCCTGGCTGCCCTGGAACTTGCTCTGTAGACTAGCTCAGAGATCAGCCTGCCTCTACCTCTCAAGTGCTGGGATGAAAGGCATGCATCACCACTGCCCGACCATATAAAAAAATAAATCTTAAGCAAACAAACCGGTAAAAAGGACTAACTCCCCCCCTCCCCCAGTAAGTTTGATCCCTAGAATCCACACGGTAGAAGCAGAGAACTGACTTGTGCAATCCCATTCTCTCAACCTCACAAAGTATGCCATGGCCTGAATGGGCCCATACACACAACATAAATAAGGAAACATTAAAGGAGAGAGGCAGACTGGACATGTCAGCACATGCTTTTAATCCCAGCACATGGAAGCTAGAGGTAGGTGGATCTGAGTTTGAGACAATGGGGTCTCCTTAGTGAGGAGAGAGAAGAGGATGAGAATGAAGAGAAGGGAAAGGAGGGAAGGGAATGAACCAATGAGTTGTGGAAACACTTGAAAGCAGACAGGGACAGAGTCCTGCATGGCTTTTTCTTGGCTATCCACGTACAAAGCCCACGGGGAAATATTCCTTATGGTTATATAAGCTGTTCAGAAAAAAAGCCAGATAGGAAAGAGTGCCGCCTCGTTCACCTCATAGCCTCCCTTTGGCATTTACTGGAGTGCTGTAATAGGTTTTTATTTTCAAAAGGGCAAAAACCTTCTTTATTCATGAAAATTCATGAAAGCAAAACATTACCAACAGGAAACAAAATAAAAACAACAAAATTCCAAAACCACTATCAAGGTGGGACAGATACAATATACAGGTAAGATTTAAACAGCTGGGCTGGAGGAACAGCTGTGGCAGAGTGTTTCCTTGAAGGTGCAAGGCTGTGGGATGGGAAGACATGGCTAGGGAGACTTGCCCCTAGGTGTCACTCAAAAAGGAGACAACTGGCTTTCTAAGAATCTAAGAATCAGATAGGCAATCCTAAGACCAAAGAAACATCCACCTTCATTCTGTGAACAAGCAGGATTTAACTTCCTGCCCCACGCACAGTGATGCAAGCACTTGCATTTGAGAGTGAAGAAACTCTCCTCTGCAGACTGTTAAGCTGTCAAAATGAGAGGACACAATTGCAGCCTAGATGGCTGCTTGGCTGGCATTGATATTTAACTGTATTCCCCATCTGAAAAAAGATGGCCTAAGGATTAAGAATGGCATGCTGGAACGACTACCCAGCAATTCACAGGCACCTAGAACTTAAGCCTGGATCCCAGTCACACCCCTCTGAGAACAGGCACCTTTGTACTTCCAGGCCATCCGCCCCACCCGAGAAGCCAGGACAGACCCACATACTTTTCTTCTCCTCATTCTTGTTTTCTGCCAGCACCGTGTACCGTCCTTCCTTCATGGCTTTCTGGATGAATTTGTAGTAGGGGTTGAGGTAGTGATCAAACCGCAGGAAGTCGAACTGCGAGTTTCGTGCTTGCTTGGCCTTCAGCATTATCTCAAACTGTGCTCCCTGTTTGCACACGAAATTGGCTGTGCGCTCAATGATGGCATGCATTTTGGCTGTTGGTGGCTAGGGGAAAACAATCTGTGATCAGTGTGTGGTAACATGCATGTGTGCATAAAAATAGGTTACATGCCTTAACTAAAAGAAACAGTCTGGAGTTGGAGAGATGGGTCAGAGGTTAAGAGCACTGGCTGCTCTTCCAGAGGTCCTGAGTTCAATTCCCAGCAACTACATAGTGGCTCACAACCATCTATCTGTAATGAGATCTGGTGCTCTTTCTGGCATGAAGAGACACATGGAGTACAGAACACTGTATACATAGTAAATAAATAAAATTTTTTGAAGAAAAAAAGAACAAACAGAAAATCTGTTATTAAAAAAAGAGAAAGAAACAGCCTGGTTTTACTGTCCCAAATTAAGAAATAAGACATTTTAAGGTTAAAGGGTAGTTCAGAAGGTGAAGATGCTTGACATCCTTAACAACCTGAATTCAGTTACCAGAATCTATGTGGTGGAAGGAGAGAACTAACTTTTGAGAGTTGCCCTCTGACCTCCATGTGTGTTTGTGGCATGTGTGTGCTCCCAAAACCCCAAAATAAACAAATGCACAATATTTTTAATGTTAAAATAAGAGAAAACATTAGGAAAAAAAAAGACTGGAAATTATTCCCACTAAGGATGGGTGGCTAAGATTTCAAGATGCAGCCAGGTGTGGGGCCCACACCTTTAATCCCAGCACTTGGGAGGCAGAGGCAAGCAGATCTCTTGAGTTCAAGGCCAACGTGGTCTACAAATTGAGTTCTAGGGCAGCCAATACCTTTACAGAGAAACCCTGTCTTGAACCCCCCATCCCCCACATACACACACAGCTGAGCATTGGTGGCACATGCCTTTAATCCCAACACATGGGAGGCAGAGACAGGCTGATCCTGTGAGTTCAAGGCCAGTCTGGTCTACTGAGTGAGTTCCAGGGCAGGCTCCAAAGCAATACAGAGAAACTGTCTTGAAACCAAAAAACAACGAAAGAAAGAAAGAAAGGAAGGAAGGAAGGAAGGAAGGAAGGAAGGAAGCAAGGAAGGAAGGAAGGAAGGAAGAAAGGAAGAAAGGAAGAAAGGAAGAAAGAGAAAGAAAAAAGACCCCCCCCAATATTAAGATGCTTACATAACTTCAGGACCTCATCCTTGATAAAAAAAAAAAGTGGCTTCATTTCTCAAGCTTAGTTTCTAATTAATACTGTCCCGCTCACTTTAAAAAGGAGAAATGTCAGAACTGATAAGTTGGCTTAGTGGGTAAAGTTGTCTGCTGCTAAGTCTGATGACTTGAGTTCAATTCCTGGAAGCCACATTGTGGAAGAACTGACTTCCAGAAGCTGTCTCTGACCTCCACACAGATGCAGTGGTGTGCATGGTGCCCCAACACCTCCAACAAACAAATAAATTGTAATAAAATAAAACACTTTTTCAAAAAAAAAGAAATGCTTACAGTTTAAGTTATTTGGCTCTCCGAATGAACTGGTTCCATGTTAAAGGAAATCTGATTGCACTGGGACTTGGGCCCTGATCCAGATTCCTACCAGCTCTGGCTTAACACAAAGATTCATTTGTACAACAGCCCATTCTATAAACATGCCAAGGATCAAAGATCACCTCAGCATGATCCATAAAGGCAGGCATGATCTCACCACACAGGCTCTTAGTGGACCAAGTCAACTTGTTGGTCTCAGTGATTTAAAAGCAACTACTGTGGTAACATTGTGACTACAATAGCTCAAACACAGCACCAATCATTGCACAAAACCAAAACATCTTGGGTTGTTTTTTTTCTTCTTCACATTTTTATGTTCTGTATGTGTGTGGGTATATCGTTGTGGAAGTCAGAGGACAATTTGCAGGAGTCAGTACTCTTCTACCACATGGTCTCAGGAATAAAACTCAGAATGCCAGGCTCCAAGGGCAAGTGCTTTCACCTGCTGAGACAGCCCCAAAGTATCTTATGAATATACCTTAAAATCTGTTACCATACCGGGATAATAAAATAAAAACTATTTCTCCTGAAGAAAGCCATTTATAATGGTTAATTCTAACTGTCAACTTGACAGAACTGGTATCATCTCAGAGAGGGGTCTCTGGGCATGCCTATTAGGGGTTATCTTGATTGATTACAGAGGTGGGAAGACATGCCCACTGTGGGCAGCACCATTCCCTGACTTGGACCCTGGCCCCTGTAAGTTGAGCAGGAGCATGCATTCATTCCTCTCTGTTCCTGACTTGGAATGTGGTATGACCAACTACTTCAAGCTCCTGTCATCTGGACTTCTCTGCCAGGACTGTGAGAATAAACCCTTCCTTCCTCGTTGACGTGTCCCCTGTCAGTACTTTATTACAGTATCAGAGATGACGTGAGTGTCTTTGCTCTTTACTATGCTCTTTCATTTTAGACCACCATACCATTCCAGCACTACAGAATGCTATTTTAATATACACTTAGTAAGCTAGGTGTGTAGCGCATGCTTCTGATTCCAGCATTCAGCAGAGCCAGGATCTCTATGAATTACAGACTAGCCAAGACCATATAGTAAATCCTATCTCAAAAACAATGGGAGTGGGTGATTCCCAGCACCTACCCACATTGTGCAACCCGAAATGCATGTAACTAGCTCCAGAGGATCTCACACCCTCTCTTGGCCTTTGTGGGCATCTTCACACGTGTGCACATATCCCCACACAGATAAACATAATTTAAAATGAAATCTTAAAAAAAATACCAAAAAACGTATTAATGTAATACTTAGGACATTAGCTCTTCAGGTAAACATGTTCAGCTCTGACCATAGCAAACATTATTGTTATCACAAAAAAATTCCTATCAAGATCTTAAAAGATGTCAAAAGAAGGAGCCAGCCACCACATTCCCTCATATGATACAGGAGCAGAAAACAGCAAGAGCCTCAAGTCCATGGTGAACTGAGGGTGGCCACCACACCAAGGAGGGAGAGTGTCAGAGTGTTGTCACTGTGGGTGGGCTATGGTGTCTACTGTCTGTCCTCCCGTGCCAGGCACAAACCCTGGAACCTTCATACCTCTGACACTTGCCACTGAGTGAGAATAATGTCAAAGCAAACATGTTTTCCTGAACATAAACCCTTAGGAACTCTTTCCAAACATAACAGGAATGCTGGGCTGGTGGCACATGCTTGATATACCCTGGTTGGGAGGGGAGGTAGAGAGGATGGGAGTTCAAGGCCAATATAAGCTATATACCGAGTCTGAGGCCAGCCTGAGTTACACAGGACTGTGTCTCAAAACTAATTTAAAAAGGGACTGGCAAGATGGCTTATCAAACAAAACACCAAACTGGCACCCCAAGAGATAGGTAGGTGAATTCAGAGAGCTCTACCTCTGTTTCCTCTTTCAAGCAGCTTGGTCATGTCACATGGACCCAAGTGCCTTCACAATTCACACTAAACAAAGCCAGAACCAGGCACTTTGCTGAAAGCATGACTGTCTTGAGCACAACTGTTTTCACATCTGTCTGTGGACAGCAACATCTCGGCCCATCCCTGACTTGACTGATAAATAGGGAGATTCCTACAGAACTCACTGGTGTGCCGAGCTGACCCGCCCGATGCTCATTACCTGCCTCTTTCGTCTTGTTTTAAGAAGTACAGTATTTATATGTGTACATGTACCTTCATGAGGTTAGGTGTAGCGTGTATGCAGGAGCTTGCCAAGGGTATGTGATCCCCTGGAACTGGAGTACAGGAGGTCGTGAGCCACCTGTGTAGCTGCTGGGAACTGAACCAGCATCCTTTGCTAGGACAGAAAGCAATCTACTACTGAGCCATCTCTCTCGCCATACCCTCCCCTTCTGTTTTCTCAGCTAGGATCCCACTTTAGAGTGTTCAGGTTGACTTGGAACTTGAGATCCTCCTGCCTTAGCCTACCAAGTCCCAAGATGACAGTGTGCACCATCACACCTGGCACCCACAACAAAGGACCTAAGCAGCGACTATGTTTTACTGTGCTCTCATGTACCACAAAGAACAGCAACAAGCAGCAGTGCAGAGGCTTGTGAAGAAGCACACATACCAGCTCCACATCAGACGGGACACTTAATCCTAAAGGGGCAATGAAAGGCTCTTCATTTTCTTCCAAGTTTTCAGTCTCATTCTTTTCTATGGAAAAAAACAAAGGAAAATTAAGAACTGCAGCATGATGACCCGCCAACATCAGGCAAAGATACAGTGTGGACTTTTCCTGACTCTTGACCCCCTGACCACTGCTTCCAGAAACCCTTCAGCTTCCTGCTCTCTCTCTCTACACTTTGTTCTCCCCGTTCATGGATAAGGAGGAGGTGGTGGTGGTGAGCAAAAAAGCATGTTCTGGGGGCAGGTGGTAATCTGAAATCTACCCTAGGTATTTCTGAACCCTAGGATTCTGAGCAAAAGCTTCTCTCACATCCGTTTCCATGTCTGTTTCCATGCAGTCAGCTCATTTCCCTGGTGTAAGGGAGCTAACTCACATGGCCACCTTCCTCAGAGCAGAATGCTCAAGGCTTAGCAGACACCTAATAAATAATATGTATTCTTTAAAAAAGTTGGTTTTGGCCGGCGGTAGTAGAGCATACCTTTAATCCCAGCACTCGAGAAGCAAAGCCAGGCGATCTCTGTGAGTCTGAGACTAGCCTGGTCTACCAGAGTGAGTTCCAAGACAGCCTCCAAAGTCACGGAGAAACCCTGCTTGAAACCCCCCTAAAACTGTTTTTTTTTTACTTTGGGGGGGTTGGGAAATGCATATGATGTGCATGTGTTTATGGATGGTGTATCTGTGGGCATGGGCTTGCCATCATGCATGTGTGGACATCAAAGGCTAATCTTGGATATCAGTTCTTGCCTTCAACCATGAAACAGGGGCTTTTTGTTGTTTTTGTAGTGTCCCAACTAGTTCTACCCCACCTCCCAAAGAAGTGCTGGGATTACAGACATTCTTGCTATTGCTTCCTAGCTTTTACAGGGTCCTCACAGATGTACAACTAATGCTCTTACCCACCAATACACTTATAGTTCTTAAAGTCTTATTCCCCTCCTGACATTACTATAGACCTACTAAGTTAGTCTATCCTGTACTGAGGGGGTCATTTTCTTGCCAAGCTTAGGGTTTTCTCTACCACTGAGCTGCATTTGCTTTTCACAGACCCTCTTTCACAGACAAAAGCATCCTCCAACTGTTTCTGTGGAACCCAGATTGTAACACAAGGTAATCAATGTCTGGAAAAATCAATTTACACCAAGTTGTAAAACAATTAAGCTGTCTGTACTCAAGCAAACCAGCATGTTTAAAAAAGCAATCAGTGGTATTTTTTCCATTTCTATTTTTTAA
This sequence comes from Mesocricetus auratus, assembly GCF_017639785.1. Lineage (NCBI taxonomy): Eukaryota > Metazoa > Chordata > Mammalia > Rodentia > Cricetidae > Mesocricetus > Mesocricetus auratus. The sequence goes on along the minus strand of NW_024429206.1, from coordinate 19,917,546 downwards.
TTGTAGTCCATTTAACATTTGTCTGTTGTATACTAGACAAGGTCCCACACACCACCTTTTCTGAATTCCAAGGGACCAAACAGATAAATCCTTACCAATTTATTTATTTATTTTTTGTTTTGTTTTGTTTTTTTTGAGACAGGGTTTCTCTGTATTGTTTTGGAGGCTGTCCTGGAACTCTCTCTGTAAACCAGGCTGGCCTCGAACTCAGAGATCCACCTGCTTCTGCCTCCCAAGTGCTGGGATTAAAGGTGTACGTCACCAATGCCTAGCCCAATTTATTTATTTTATAACTACATTATTTTGTGTGTGAGTGCACATCTGAGCATGCTATTGCATGTGTGTAGATGTCAGTTTTTCCACCACATGGCTTCTGGGGATTGAACTGGTGTTGCCAGGCTTGGTGGCAAGCAACTATATCAGCTGAACCATCCTGTCAGCTCCATGACTACCAATTTAAAAGAGCTTCTGGAGCAGATGGATAAATAGATTCTACTCTTACATAGACCGTTATTCACAGAAAAACCACACTGAAAGTGTGAAATAGAAACCAATCATCAGCTGGTGGAGGCGTTGCATGCCTTTAATCCCAGTACTTGGGAGGCAGAGGCAGGAAGATCTTCGTGAGTTTGAGGCGAGCTTGGCCTACAGAGTGAATTCCAAGAGACAGTCTAGGCTACACAGAGAAACACTATATTGAAGCAAACAAAACCAAACAACAACAACAACAACAACAACAAAAAACCCAACCAATCATTGTGATATAAAACCAGAGTCACTCAAAATGTTAAAAGCATGTATAATGGTGAGAAGCTGTGAAAGTGTAAGAGGAAGGAACAGGATGACCACGGTGTGCTGCGGGGGGCAGTGAGGAATCTGTCACAGACACAGGCATACATGCATTAGGATAGTGCTGAAAGGTTGAATGCTCAACAGATGAGAATACTTAAATCTTGAAAGTCAATAAATATTGAGACATGCTGCTGGCTCAGAAAAACCAAGTATCTTAATATGTGACACTGAATTTTGCAATCAGTGATACTAGGTTCCAAACAGAATCCCACTAAGTTTACAGTATTTTACTAAATAGTACAAGTTAAAAAAAAGTCACACTGTAAGTTTCAGATGAACCCTGTTCCCATTTAAAAAAATAAAAATAAAAAAAATCAGCTGAGTCTGGTGGCAAAAGCCTGTATTCCCAGCTAAAAAGAGACTGAGACAGGTCAATCTGGGTTACAGTACAAGTTCAAGACAGCCTGGGCAACTTAGTGAGAAGGGGGCTGGGGATGTAGCTCACTGACTCAGTACCTGTTCAGTTCAATCCCCAATACTGAAAGAAAATGGTATAGTTCTAGGAACATGCCTTTATGAGGAAAAGAACAGCACAAAATACCAAGAACTGCATGGTGAGAGGAAGCCCATGGAGCCACACTGGCATTCACCACTCTGCTCAGTACTAAGCTGCAACAGACCCAAGCCTGGACAGCGGGTCAGCAAACAGTGCAAAGGGGGACCACCAACTGGGGCCACAGGTTCTGCCCTGCCATTACACTCTGCTGAAGCATAAGCATGCAATAAATGATGCAGGAACATGGCTGTGTTCCAATGAAACTATCTTTGGAAAAACCTGGCACCTGGCCTGTGGGCCTATGGACCTGTGGGCATGGCTACGATGTTAGGAATTCAGTGCTCCTGTCTAAAGATAGATGCTGTGATCTTAAAAAAAATACACGGCCTCTCTGCATTTCAAAATTCTTCAGTTAGAAAATGGTGACAGTATGTATTTCCTCCTTCTGGTAACGAAACAACCAAACACCAAAAACAAAGTAGAGCAGAAATAATGTGATCCAGAAAAATCAATGGGTTTTAGTTCTTAGGCCCGCAAAATTTCTAGCACATCACAACCTCAGAGGGAAAGTTAGTTTTAGAAGCCAATGCAGGCAGCAGCACTTGGAAGGCAAAAGCACTGAAACAAACTTCAGGCCAGCCTGGTCTTCATAGTGAGATGCAGGCCAGGCCAGCCAGGGACGCATATTCATACGCTTCCTCCTCTCCTCTCATCTCCCCACCCCATCTCTCTCAGCACAGAAAGCAGGTATCTCCTCAAGCCTTTCCCAACACAGTCCAAGCTACACTTGCCAAGTCTGAGCAAGTCCACACAGCCGCTGTGCATGTTACACTCTGCCCGCAGGTGATGAGTGTGGCTGCACAAAAGCAGGAAGGAAAGGCTGCATGCACATCTGTTTGCCTGCTGTTCTCCTACACCACTCAGTGGATGGGATGGGGTAGGGTCGACTAGAGCAGCTGCAGGACACAAGGGGATAGCATCTTGTTTGAATATGCAGCTGTGATCTCACTTACATTCACAAACAGATTTAGCTCTGGCATTAAGTCTCGGCAGGATGTGATCCAGTTTCCTATTTTAAATATCTGAACAGCTTTCCAATGTTAAAGGTTTTCCTCTTGTTCAAACGACCTGTCCTTAATGTCTGAAGTTCACATCACTGTTACTGACAATCAGTATGTCCTACTGTGATAATGGTGCTCTCAGGGCTCACAGAAATGACCAAGGACTCTGCTTACACTGTAAGTGCTTAGAGTTTTTGATAGCACTGTTTGTTTTTTGTTTTTCATGCTTAAAGGTGCAACATTAGCCTAGGGAGGGCACTAGCTTCAAAATTTAATGTTATCCTAGCAGTCTTGTCTTTGTGTTTAGTGTAACAAGCCCCTCAGTATCTTTCCACTGGACACCTCTGTGGGGGGTAGGCTATGCAGAGGTTCATAGGAAAGAGATGGACATTAATGATTCCTAGGCAAAACTGACTTTCCAGTGACCCCAGAATGGATATTGAGCCTATGGGAGTGTGGTAGTTTGAATAAGAATGGTTCCCATAGGCTCATATATTTGAATGTTTAGCCACCAGGAAGCAGCACTTGTTGGAGGAAGTGTGTCCCTGGTGGTGGGCTTTGAGGTTTAAAAAACTCATGCCAAGCCCACAGTATCTCACTTTCTGCCTATGGATCAGAATATATTCTCAGCTACTGTTCCAGGGCCTGCCTGCATGCTCCCTGACATGATGATAATGAACTAAGCCTCTGAAACTTTAAGCAAGCCCTCAGCTAAATGCTTTCTTTCATAAGCATTTCCTTTGGCTCTGCTGTCTCTTCACAGCAACAGAACAGTGACAAACACAAGAGTGTATGTTCAATGCAGAAGCATGAATGCCAGGATAAAGAACTTGGTGAGACCTACCCTAAGAGGAACTAATCTAGGTAGCTAATCGAAGTCAGAACTGTCTTTCCACCACCTCATAATCCATCTTCTAGTTTCTAGCTTTGTCCCAGTAGTGCTGTGGCCAGTGCCCACAAGAGACAGGCTTCCTCTCTCTCACCTCTCTGTTTCGACGGCTCCTCCTCTTCCGTGGGCTCTGATGGGTCATAATAGTCACTGCCGTAAGTGAAGCCTACGGCACTGTAGTTCCCATCCTCTGCCAGCGCTTCACTCAATCTTTTGTATTCTTCCTCTTGAATAAAAACGAGGATTTTATTAACAAAAAATGGACGTTTACTGAGAAAAACTTCATTCACTTCTAAAGTACAGCTACCAGTAAAGCATACAACACACTTTTTTCAATCTCTGTTTGAGGAGAAAATTTTTCTGGAAATGCACACTTGGCATCGATTGTTATGTATTTTTGCCAGTATGTGTTTACCCACAGACAGCAGAATACACGTCTTTTATGGACAATTTCTTCCTGCTGAGGAAATTTTGGGGTTAAGAACTGTATTAAAGATAATTAAGGCAAAGACAAAAACATCGATTTTAATTCATACGATACTGTTAAAGAAGAACAGTTAAAGAGTTTTGTTTTTTGTTTTTGTTTTTTCAAATCCCAGTCTGCCCTCAAAAGCTGGGAAAATTCTCTGTGGTTCTATATATAAACTATCCTGAGGTCCTCTCAGAACGCAAAGACTCCTGTTTTTCCAATCCACTGGGTACTGTCAAGATAATATCAGAAAGAGTGAGTATAAAAAAATGAATGGGAGTAACTTTTTAAATACTTAAAATTTTAAAAGGGTGTGGCTGAAGTAAGTCTTTCTTGAGCAGTACCTTGCCTTGCCTCCTCCTCAAGCAAGTCCGTATGCAAGGCTAAATACCTCTCTTCATCACACAGCGCCTCTACCCGCGCCTCCTCTTCAGACAGCTGGTAGTCTCGGTTCCATGTGGCGTACTCAGCATCGTACGCAGAGAGGTCATGCAGGTGACCACGCCCGTCATATCTGTAATATGAACATGCTGGTCAATGGATGGAAGTCTACACCCATGCTGGTTGCTTGTGACACTCTATACATATACTTACCAATTAAAATAATGAAATAAAAATATGAAATCAAATGCAAAGCTTCAGATTTATATTTAATGTAACTAGTCATATCTCACCTACTTTTTAAACTGAAGTAATCTTAACAAATCTAAGCTCCTCTCTGCAGTACAACAGAACTTAGAGCTAAAGGCAGACAATCCTTTAGGGCAAAAAAGGTATCCCCCTTGCTAGCAGTTCTTACCATGTATGCTTTGGTCAACCATTCAATGCCACTTGCAAAAAAATATCTGTTCTCAGCAGTTAAATATTACAGCTTACATTCACACAGACCGAGTCCATAAATACCTATCCGACAGAACCAAACGGGCGAAATTTCCTCGCTTCTTCCTGCTAGTCCCGAACTCTCAGGAGAGATCTTCACCAAAGAAACTTGCGTCCATTGGAGGTAAAATCTTGGCTAGGCTCGCCCCTAGCCACTTGGCTGAGGAAAGAAGTGCTGGGTTATGTGGTAGAGAGACACACATACAAAGGAACAGTGACATATACATGCAGTTTAAGGAGGTTCACTACAAACACGGTAAAACCAACAGAAGGCGCAGCACCAGTATGTCCCTTAAATTTTAAATCCCCAAATGAAGACACATCATTGAAGACCAATGGGTACTTTACCAAATTAGGAAGAACACTTTTTGCTATGTTTGAACATAAGACTCAATGGAGATGCTGTCAATGTACAAACAACTACCAGACAATAAGTGGGTTAGTGTTAAAGACTCAAATTTAGGTTGCAAGAGTGAATGTGTTTGCATAATTGATTAATGTTGACTTTTATGATGGAGACCAAATTAAAAGAAAAAGTGCACCACAGGAAAAAGGCCAAAAGTTCCTGGGAACCCCAATGGTTGTGTTTTATTAACTTTCAAAATTTGTTTTACTTTGATGTAAACCTCCTTAACTTACAAATGTATTATTTTCAAATATTACACATATACATGTGTGGCGTTTGCTCCCCACCAGTTTTGGGAGATCTAACTCAAACCATGCACAGAGTGATATGGAAGCTGATATAGAGTAGGGGGTTCAGCACCTGCCCAACTTTAACAGTAAACATCACAACGAGTGCCTGGGGAGCAAGCCTGACATGTCAGGCACCGTCACTTGCTAGCAGCCGAGGTTCAAGGGTATAGCACATTCCAGCAGAGTGGACCATCAGATCCAGAGCCCATCTGATCTGCAACACTCCCTTCATGAGTCCTTTTTTTTTTCCTAGATCTGTCTCCAAATACAGATGTAAAAGATTGCAAAGGCCTATTGGTCATTTATGTGTCCGTTCTGGCCAGCTCAGAGGCCATCCCTACAGTCATGCATGTTCCAAAGTCCTCGCAGAATCCACTTTTACTTGTCTCAAACGATGGGTTTCCTTCACTTGGAGAAAACCACTCCACAGCTTAATGGTTGGCCTTTCAGTCCTCGCCCCAGAAGCAATATTGCCCACTGGAAGGACAAATACCCAAACCCAGGATGGTGGGGAAGGAAAAGGGGACTGGGAAAAAGAAATGACAAGAGAGGTGGGGAGCAAACAACCCACATCATGTAATGCCATCCTTTTCAAATCAAACACCGTTAAAAATCCACAGTCCCGCCTCCCCCTCCCCCCTTACCCTCAACTCAGGGCACCCTTAAGTGGGTGTGATTTGAAAAGAAACAACACAAAGGTAACCCAGCTCCACCCTTCAGCTTTTAGGAAACAGTGAAACCAGCTCTAAGAACGCTACCCCTAAGAGCAAGGTCCGCACGGGGTCGACCGGCCTTCCAACAGACGGCAACTTCACCAACTACCGCGGTTGGTCAAATGGTCGAATAACCGCGGGGAAGGGGCTCGCCGGACGCCAAAAGTCAAGCCGGCCATAGACGTCTCAGGCTAACTCACGGGGTCCAAAAGAAGCTTCTACCCACGGCCTCGGCGTGCGGCGCTCCGGAGGAACAAAAGCGCACTCCCGGGCTCCCCTCCCGCACAGCGAGCGGAGGGACAGCGCGGCACCCGCCCCACGGCGCGGGCGGGAGGCCCGGGCAGCTTCCACCACCGCGCTGAGTCGCTAGCGGCAGCCCGGGCTCGAGGGGGCTGCGGGAGCAGAGTCGATCCCTCCGGCGACGGCGCGGCGCCAGCTCTGGCCGGAGCCTTAGGGCCGGTTTCACCGTCCCCTCCCCCCGGACGCCGGGGGAACGTGGGGCAGGGAGGCCCCCCGGGTCCCCGGACTCTGCAAAACCCCCTTTCCGGTCCTGGCCATCAAGTCAACCTCGGGCGAAATCAAGCGGGCGAGGGGAGGGGAGGGTCGGCGGGTGGGGGGAGGAACCGACCTGTCGATGAGGATCTTGTGGTCCCCCATCCAGGGGATGAGGTGCTGTCCCTGCTCCTGGGCCAAAGCCCGCTCGTCGTCGCGGAACAACTTGCAGGCATAGCCGAAAACCAGAAGCTCCACCCGGTTGCCCCCAGTGCCGGCGCCGCCGGGCCCGGCCTCCTCCTTCGCTCCTCCTTTCCTCTCTGGCTTGGCGCGGCCCCCGCCGGCACCGTACATGACAGCGTCCCCGACGTCCGGGCCGATCTGCTGCGGTGCCGCACAACGTCCCAGATGCCTCGCCCGGCCTAATCCCCTCAGTCAAAGGCGCCGCATCCCCGTCGCCTCTTCAACACAGCCGCCATAGCGGGCCACAAAATGGAGGAAACGCAACTTCCGGTAAGAGGGTCGCGCTTCCGGAGAGATACCGGTAGATTCGCCACGGCTGCGGGCCACTTCGACCCCTAAAAAAAATTACGGACTTTAGTTTCCGTTGTCCAATTCTACAATAGAGCTCGGAAAGCTTGCGTTTAGACAAGGGGTTCTGTATCTAATTTTTGGTGGCCACCTAAGTGTGGCGAAAGTGAGGTTTGCGACCGCACGCCGACTTCCGCTGCGTCTGGCGAGGCTAGGAGGGGTGGAGGCTGAGCGGGATCTAGTTGGGATCGTGTGGCTGGTTTCTTAGGAAGGCTCTCGGGGTTTTCCTCCCTTCTGACACTCCAATTTTTAGATCACTAGAAGGTTTCCAAGACTTGTGAGCCATAAATGCTCGAGGTGTGGTGCTTTCAGTGCTTGGGGGCTGCAGTGGGTGAGGGAAACCCCAGCTCGGAGATCTCCCGGCTGGAAAGTAGGGTTTTTGTTTTGTTTTGTTTTTAGCGGCAAGGTCTCACTGTGACCCAGGTTGGTCTCGAACTCTGGCAATCCTGGCTCGACGTGAGCTTTGCTGGGATGCGGTTTTTCTGGTATCTGGCTCAGAAAGTTGGGTGGGATAGAACACCAATGGTCTTGCTTAGGGGGGAAAATCTCCGTATTTCTATTTTCATTTGTTCCCCTTTCAGTTCTGAACATGGACCCAGGGCCTCAACACTTGCTAGGTAAAACGCTATTATCACTAAGCAATATCTTCAGCCCTTTTCCGCTTTAGTTTTGAGTTAGGGTCTTGCAAAGTTTCCCAGGCTGACATTTAAGATTTTTGTTACACTTTCATTTATTTATTTAGAAGGAGAGAAGCATTCCCAAGCAAACACAGAGAGAGAGAGAGAGAGAAGTACAGTTTTTTTTAAAAAGTGGATAGCAATTGAGGAAAACACTTGATGTTGACTCTGCCCTTCACATGCACATGCATTTGAATAAACAGGTCACGTGCACACATAGGGACATGTACACACACCAGAAACACACTAAGTGAAATAGTAGTCGATGTGGAGAATGTTGCTTTGCACAAGTATGTAGTACACAGGGCAGAAATATGTTTGTGTCCGTTTCAGAAACAGTTGGAAATTTAGTCTTAAGTCCCAAGTCAAAATTCATTTGATGAGTCTTTTGTTTGTTTGTTTGTTTGTTTGTTTTTTGAGGCAGGGTTTCTCTATTGTTTTGGAGGCGGTCCTGGAATTCTTTCTATAGACCAGGCTGGCCTCGAACTCACAGAGATCTGCCTGCCTCTGCCTTCTGAGTGCTGGGATTAAAGGCAAGTGCTGGGATTAAAGGTGTGTGCCACCAATGCCGGCCTCATTTGATGATTCTTAATGAGAAAGCTAACAATTCCTCCAAAACTACCACCCCCCTAGATTTTCTCTGTGAAGCCTTGGATGTCCTGGAATTCGCTCTGTAGGCCAGGCTGGCCTTGAACTCACAGCACTCAGGAGGCAAAGACAGGTGGATCTATGAGTTTTAGGTCAGCCTGGTCTACTGAGTGAGTTCCAGGACAGCCTCCAAAGCTTCAGAGAAACCCTGTCTCAAAAAAAAAAAAAGTAGCAACAACAAAATACTGCTATTCTTTCCATACAGTGGTCTCAGTCTGAGCTGTGATGTCTGATCCTGCTTGAAGTACAGTTTGCATGTTGGGTGCTCAGAACCAAGGTTGCAGCACAGTCATATGGTGCAAGGCAGCTGAGCACTGCCAGAAACACCTTGGATTCCTTACATACTTGATTTTGAATTACAAAAAAAAATCATTTTGTATTCAGAAACCTTTTACTATTGCATCTGACACCAAAAGTGGTGGGTACAGTGGGGGGGTGCTTATACTCCTTGGCCTCTAAAAGTAGAGACAAGAGCGATCTGTTGGGTTCAGTGGCCAGCCAACCTGGTTAGTTGTGGAGTTCTAGGCTAGTGAAAGGCCCTATATTATTTTTTTAAGTGGATGACACTTAAGAAATAACATGTTTTTTGGCATGTGTATGTCACACCTGCCATTTCAGTCCATCTAAGCCTTCCCTAGGAACCAAATGCCCTTTACCACTCTAAGGCAGAGACTTGAGACCCCTATAGGTCACTGTCTTAGTTAGGGTTTCTATTGCTGTGAAGAGACACCATGACCAGGACAACTCTTAAAAAGAACATTTAAATGTGTCTCACAGTTCAGTCCATTAACATCAAGGTGGGGCATGGCAGTGTGTAGACAGTCTGACATCTTACAGGCAACAGGAAGTTAACACTAGGAGTAGCTTGAGCATAGGAGAACTCAAAGCCCACCCCCACAGTGACACACTTCCTCCAACAAGGCCTCATCTACTCCAACAAGGCCACACCTTTTAATAGTGTCACTGCCTATGGGGGCCATTTTCTTTCAAACCACTACAGTCACATATTTCCATAGGTATATGATATAACGAAGGCTGCCTTTTGGAACCACACATCTGTGATGTAGTTGGTGTTACTTCTTCACCCATGCAGCTTGCTATATGAGCCTTGACTGACTGGCTCACAGATCTAGGCTTCTGCTGTCCCTGCGGCCTTATTTGTGGGTAATAAATTGTTTTCATATAACTTGTTGCATGCGTGTTTTCTGCCTCACTGAGTTCAGACACACCGACAGCCAGCACACAGTGAATGTGCCTCACATTGAGCTTCTGTGGCTTGCTGTGCTTTGGAGGCCACCATCGGCAAGCCTGTCAGGCCGGGTCCCACAATTTATGTTGTATTCTCTAGCTTTATTTGAGCAGTTTTGGGGGGAGGGAGAGGTGTAGGAAGAGACACTAGGACTGTGCCGCTAGCCATGCCCACTTTGGCCGTGACTAGAGGTGCGTAGGGATGTGGAAATGAAAGCGCGGTGAACTGTGCCTCTAGTCACGCCCAAAGTGGGCTTGGCTAGCGGCGCAGTCCTACTGTCTCTTTCTACAGGGAGGAACAAACTTGTGGCGATATCTTGTTAATGTATAATCCAATATCTGTCTTATGTCAGAAGAGCCATCTGATATGAAACAGAAGAAAAACAAATATTTAGAACTATTGTATTGCTACTAATCTCATAACTTTTATTATGATATTAGTGGTCATATAGAGTACTAACCAATTCTAGAAAAAGATTCTGCCTATCTTCATGTACATGATTGCAGGTTTGAGTCTCTATCAGTTTTCTACAGTGAACCATGGCCACAGCTAACAGTGACCTTTCAAGCTTCCAAAAGGAGGATGGTGCCCCACAACGACAATTTCACCAGGACTGTGACAGCACCATTATGCTAAACACCACCACCAAAGATCAGCTTTGTAAACCAATAACAATTTAGAGGTGGCTAGCTGAGGTGATCCAGCCTCATAGACTACTTTAGCAGAATAAACAAGTACTGTACTTACTCATTACACAGAAACTGAACAATAAATGATACAGCTTGACAGTTAACCCAAATTTTCTTTTCAGGATCCCCCAAAGATGCCATCACCCCCAGACATCAGAAGTAACTTTAACAACACAATGCTCACATTCCCAAGAGGTTGAATGGATGGTTTTTGGTCACTCATTGGGTTATGGATATTTGTCATTGTTTAGGGGGATTGGTTACAAAATGTTGTTTTTTTTTTTTTTTTTTGGTTTTTGGTTTTTCGAGACAGGGTTTCTCTGTGGCTTTGGAGGCTGTCCTGGAACTAGCTCTTGTAGACCAGAGCCTCGAACTCACAGAGATCCGCCTGCCTCTGCCTCCCAAGTGCTGGGATTAAAGTCATGCGCCACCAACGCCCGGCCACAAAATGTTGTTTATGATTAGGAAAAAAGTTGAACAGAGAGGATTAGATTCAAGGTTTTTGCTTTGAAAAACAAAAAGAGGAATCCAGATAGGATAGAAAGGGTAGATTATTGAATCTACTCTAAAAAGAATAAAGGGAGGATATAGATACGATAATATGAAAAGGTAGATTATTGAATCTACTCTTTAAAAAGCAACCACTAGTTTTAAATATTTTACATTGGATTGGACTTCTGTATCTAGTATACAAATGTTGTATATTGATACAAATTTGAGACCAATTTTGCTAAAACATACTGTACATCCATTTCTAATATTGTTCAAGGTATTGTACCTATATAGCTCATCTAACAATGTGATACAGTGGGCAAACTCTATGTATACATGATAAATAAATAAATCTTAAAAAAATAAAAGGAAGACGTGACTGCTCCTAAGGGGCTGAAGTTTTTATTATAGATATAAAGGAGAGCACATGTGGAAACAGAGGCATCTGGGAGAGTCCAGAATGGACAGGACTAGAAGACTGTGAGGAGATGGAGAGCCAGGACACCAAGAGGCCAAAAAAAGAAAAATGACTGGAGACGTTTAGGCCAGGAGGCCAGGATATGCTGTTGAATATTCCTTTACACTGTGTAGCTGTATGTTGCTGTGATTGGCTTAATAAAGAAACTGATTGGTTGAGGGGAGGCAGGGAGAGCCAAACAGAGAATGCTGGGAAGAAGGGCAGAGTCAAGAGTCTCTTGCATGTGAAGAGATAAGCAAGATGGACCTGCTGTACTGAAAAAAGGTACCAATCCGTGTGGCAAAACACAGATAAAAATATGGGTTATCTGAAAATGTAAAAATTAGCTGGCAACAAGCTTGAGCTATTGACTGACCATTTATAACTAATATGAAGCCTCTATGTGGCTACTTGAGAGTGGCTTACAGCATAGAAACTTCCATTTACAGTATACCAGCCAGGAGGACTGAGCAGGTAGGGACTGAGGGTTGCTGGGAGAACCTGGCAGCCAGAAGTAGTCTAAGGATAACACTGCCCCTTTTCCAAACCCCAGTTGTTTTATTAAACAAAAAAGGGGGAATGTAGGGAAAAGAGACCAGTCAAAGAAACACACCCTGAGCAGAGCCAAAGAAACACACTTTGGGCCTGCAACCAGAACTAAAGAAATGTACCCTGACCTTGAAACCAGTGCCAAAAGAATCAGAGTCAGTGAAAGAAATGCACCCTGGCTCTAAAATTGGAGCCAAAAGGCCAAAAAGGACCAGAGAAAGAAACACACTTTGGCTTTGAAACCAGAGCCAAATCTGACCCTAATCCTGTGCAGAAAACCAACCAATCCTTGAGCAGAGCTCTAGCCAATCTGAGCTCAGCACTAACATCTGACCAATCCCCACCCTGGAAGCCCTATATAAACCCTGTGTCTGTTCAGCTTGTGTCTGTTGGCAGAGGGCAGCCACTCTCCTGGATTCTTCCCTCCCAACAAACCCCTTCAATGAACTTCGGGTGAAGATCTTCCTTTGCGGCAACCCTGGGCAAAGCAGAGTGAGCAGGGCTGTAATACTTTTGCAGGGGAAACCTTCCCTTGGCAGAGTGGAGTTGTTACACTCCACTCCCGGCTCCTGCCCTGGGCAGAGCAGAGCTGAACTGTAGCAACTTCGCCCGAGAAACCTCCTGCCGAGCAAAACTGCTACACTGGGCAAACATCCCCAGCTGGAAGAGCCAAACACTGGGGAAGCCTTTCCCTGAGGCAAGGATGTAAGCTTACTACAACCTGTAATAGTCCTTGGCTCCCGAGCTCCAGGATACCTTACCATCTGAGCTGTGTAATACTCAGAATTCTGTGGCTCTCAAGTTCCAGGATACCTTTCCACCTGAGCTGTGTTAACACTCAGTATTCTGTGACTCCCGAGTGCCAGAATACCTGACCCATCCCATCTGACCGAAATGTCAACAATGTCAATAGGCACCTCAGCTGTTAAGACCTAATGTTATGTATCCTAGGTTGATTTCAGACTTCTTATGGCCAGTGGTGGTGGTGGTAGCGGCAGCACACTCCTTTAATCCCAGTACTCAGGAGGCAGAGAGAGGCTGAGCAGATCTCTGTGAGTTTGAGGCTAGCCTGGTCTACAGATTGAGTTCTAGGACAGGTTTCAAAGCTACAGAGAAACCCTGTCTCAAATAACAAACAAACGAAACCAAAGCAAACTTGTTATGTAGCCAAGGATTAGTTATCTTGAACTTCTGATCTTTCTGCCTCTATCTCCTGAGTGCTGGGTTTATAGGTGCACACCAACCACACCTGGTTTATATGGTCCTGGAGATGGAACCCAGACAACAGGTACTTTACAAATGGAACTGTATCCCTAACCCTTCATTCGTGTTTATAATTTTAGAGGTACCTAGATTAAGCTACACTCCTGGAGCTTGCTAAGGTTGTTGTTTTCAGAATGTGTGACCTATAGAGAGCCAGGGAGTTTGATTATGTGTAAAGGTGTGTTTGGGGCCCTCTGTCATCCTGGTGTGGCCGAGGATGGGTCATGCTCAGGCCAGAAACCAGAGCTCCTTATGTCTGTTTTCACAAGGCTTAGAGTCAAACTAGGGAAACAGAGACTAAAACATGGGCTTTGCTACATTTTACAACTATCTGGTCTTGTGTTTCCCTGGCCTGCTTTGAGCTCTCCCTGTGGTGGAGGATGGCCTTGAACTTCTGATCTTCCTGCCTCTACGTCTCAAGTGCTGAGCTAAAAGCATGAGTCATGTCTGGCTTTATGCCAGTGGTTCTCAACTTTCCTAAAGCTTTGTGACCCTTATATACAGTTCTTCATGTTATGGTGACCCCCAACTATAAAATTATTTTTGTTGCCACTTCATAACTGTAATTTTGCTACTATTATGAATCATAATGCAAGTATCTGTGTTTCCTAATGGTCTTAGGTGACCCTGTGAAAAGATGGTTTGACACCTCCACCAAGGGAAGGGGGCATGACCCACAGGTTTGAGAATCGCTGTGTTATGTGGTATTGGGGCTATAACTCATGCTAGGCAAGTGCTTTACCAACTGGGTCCTAATTTCCTGTTTTGTTGAGACAGGGTCTTACTAGGTAGCCCAGGATGACTTTGAACTTGCCTCAGCCTCCTAAGTGCTGGAATGAGAGGCCTGTTTCACCACACATGTCTGCCATCATGTCCTTAAACACACAAGTGTTTTGGTTGCAATACGCCCCCAGGCTTCTCTTCCTCAGCCTGGCATTTTAACTGCTTAGTTTGGAGATGAATGAAGTGGAATCGGGCCAGATCCAGTGGCTGCACACTGGCTGGCAAAGGGGAATTTTATTTCTGAGGCAGAGGCAGGAGCTTATCTCTAATCTTCACAATGGTTTCACCTTCCCCTCCCCTCTCCTTGCTTGTTATTTCTGAGAGCTCCAAGCCTTCGGGAAAGATAACAGCAACAACAAAAATTCCAGGTCCTAACAACCACCTTAAATGTTCTCCCTTGCTTTCATTACTGATATTCTTTAGATTCAGCAGCGGGCCATAGGGAGGAGAGGAAGATATGTAAGCCAGTGCTCAGCTCACTTTCTCCTTTTTATGAGGACTGAGACCCCCAGCTCATGGGGTACCACTCATGGTTAAACTGTGGTTTCTCACCTCCATTAGCCAAATCTCAATAGTCTCTCCCAGGCATGCCCAAAGGCTTGTCTTCTAGGCGATTCTAGAGGCTGTCAGTCAATGTTGTTAATCAATATTAAGTATCACCCCACTCCATCTCTGGGTCACGGACCTGAAGTTTTCACTTAAATAGAAGGGAAGAGGTATACATAATTAATCAGTCCCAGCTGGGTGGTGGTAGCACACACCTTTAATCCCAACACTCAGGAGGTAGAGGCAGGTGGATTTCCATGAGTTTGGGGCCAACATGGTCTACAAAGTGAGTTCCAGGACAGCCAGAGCTACAGAGTAACCCTGTCTCGGAAAAAAAAAATAGTCTGGTCAAGGGGTGATCTTGACCATTATCAACCCATTGTCATGTTGGCTTTTGTCTGTCCTGCAAGGTGGCTGACAGATAAAGTTATTGGTACTGTGTGAAATCTCTGGGTTTAACTTTTCTTCCTTTCTTATCTGTAAACCTGTAATTCCTTTTTGAGAATTTCATGGACAAAAAATGGGAAGCTCTTCACAATTAAAACACATCAAGCTCCTTTCACCCTACATATAGGAAGAATTTCTTTGACTCTTTTGATTTGTTTTTATTGTATCAACCGGTGATGCTGTTCAGTGCTCCTCAGAAACCACTCCATGGTCTCATTTATGGAAACAATAACAAGTTCTTCAACAATTCTTTGAACAATGTGACTTTAGACATCACTAAGACCACATACAGAGCTATTGTGAAGACAGTCAAGGGTAGCTCTCTGGTGACAGGTCACACCATGATTCAGTTGTATACTGTTTCTCTCAAATCTATTATGAAACATTTTCTTCCCTGCCTCTGTGTATGCAGTGTACGCATGTGTTTTTTGTTTGTTTGTTTGTTTGTTTTTCGAGACAGGGTTTCTCTGATTTGTCTTGGAGGCTGTCCTGGAACTCGCTCTGTAGACCAGGCTGGCCTCGAACTCACAGAGATCCGCCTGCCTCTGCCTCCCGAGTGCTGGGATTAAAGGTGTGTGCCACCAACACCCGGCCTGTTTGTTTTTTGAGACAAGGTTTCTCTGTGTAACAGCCCTAGCTGTCCTGGAACTTTTTGTTTTGTTTTTCCAGACAGAGTTTCTCTGTGTAATAGTCCTGTCTGGCTATCCTGAAACTCACTTTGTAGGCCAGGCTGACCTTGGTTGGACTCACTGAGATCCGCCTGCCTCAGCCACCCTAGTGCTGAAACTAAAGGCATGGGCCACTACCACCCAGCCTAAAGCCCTTTCTTAATAACTTTCAACCATGTTTCATACTAGACATCTTTTTATAGGGCAAAACCAAGAACCCCATTTTTGCCTGAAAGAAGTTGTTTGGAGAGCTAACTCCTCCGGCTCTGCATGAGCTGCATTTTCTGCAGATGAAGTTATACAAGTCCCTTGGTCCCTTTTCCAACTTAGCTGCAGTAGCTGAGCTGGATCTAACTTGTGTGTAGAAGCACAGAGAGAATTAAATTCATGTCAGATCATAAAAGAAGCTCCATTACTTATGCATCGGAGGGTGGAGGGAGGGAACCCAGTTGGCTGAGAAAGATGCTGTAACCTGCAAGTCCTGGGTCGAATGTGTCTTTGAGGCTGCGGTCCTTAGTGAATGTGTATGGCTTGCCCTTCCACAAAAGAGCCAATATCGTAATCATCACTTGGGCCTGCAAGTGGACCCAGCATGCCCTCCACCCCACCCCATCTCACCATATAGCGTAGTGTAGCCTCAGACCATCTGGCCTCAAACTCAGGGTCAGTGCCGAGGTCATAGAGTGAGTATGCCTGCCTCCAAAGAGCTTTCTCTAGGGTCCTGTAGGGACATTTCTTCTTTGATGGGAAGCTCTCCATAGATAAGGTAGGAAAGGGTTATTTGGGATCATATTTCAGAGGTTTCAGTTCATGGCTACTTGGTCCACTGTTTCTACACAGTGGTGAGATAGAAAGTTATAGCAGGGAAGGTGTCTCCAGGGGCAGAGCTGCTCACTTCATGGTGTCTAGGACAGAGGGAAGGAGGGAAGGAAGGAGGGAGAGAGGGAAGGAGAACACAGAGGAATGGAGTGGGGACAATATTCATTCATTCCTTAAGGGCATGTTCCCTGTGGCATTCTTTCTCCAACTAGGCCCACTGGACAAATTGCCCATCATCTCTCTCCCCATAGCCTGCAGTTAAGCTACGAATCCATTAATGGATTAACTCACCAATAGGGCCAGAAACCTATCTATGATTATTGCCACAGTGGGGACCAAAACTTCAACACATTAGCCTTTGGGGGTGGGGGATACTTCAGATCCTGTCCTAGTTTGCTTTCTTATTGTGATAAACACCGAAACCAACGGCAGCCGTGGGAGGAAAAGGTTTATTGGGCTTACAGGTTAGTGTCTGTCATCCAGGGAAGCCAAGGCAGATGCCCAACCCATGCAGGAATGGAAACAGAGATCAAGGAGAAACATTGCCTTCTGGCTTGATCCTCAGTTCAAGTTCAGCTGCCTTTATTATACAACGTAGGCTCCCATGCTCAGGGATGATATGGCCCACAGTGTGCAGACCTCTCTCGCATTAATTAGCTATCGAGAAAATGTCTCCCAAGCATGCCCATAAGCCAAGCTGAGGGAAGCAGGTCTTCAGCTGTGAATTTCTCTTCCCAGGTTGACAAACAAAAACTATGACAGATCCAGGCCATAATGCCTGTTTCCGTTTCAGGTTCCAGACCATAATACCTGTTCCAGTTTCAGGAAGGAAGACCTCAAATGAGTCCCGGCTCTGCTGTAAGAGGACAACTAGGAGGGTCATGGGCACCAGCTCCACCCTCTCCAACCCTGAGTAAGGACAGAGAGGCCAGCAGGGTGCCCCTCCATCTGCATAACTAACACAACTGTATGGGTCTCCTGGAGTTCTCTGACCTCAGATTCCTCCTTGGATAATTCAGCTGGAGCCCTTGTGTGATTGGCACTGACCAATCACAGTGTCCTTATGCAAATTAGTAAAAGCACTTACTGTAAGTGACATTTGAATCCCTAGTGAAGGGACAATGGGCTCCCCCTTCTTCCTTCCTCTTCTCCCTTGCAGGCAGTGTACAACTTTCGGTACCACGCAGGGTGATCCTGACTCAGGTTTTGGGAAATGGACTCCAACCAGTTCGAGTTAAAACAAGTTTACTCAGCACTTCCCATGTAGAAACTCATCCACAAAAAAGGAAGCAGAGGTGTGTGCAGAGATACATGGCATAACAGATTTATTTAGAATGGTGGAAACTCGGGAGGCAAGGCAAGTGTTGGAAACAGAGGATGTGGTTTGTGAGTGATTATACATCATGCTCGCTGCATACCAAGCAGGCATTAAAAAGCCTGTAATGTATACAAAGACACTGGAACAAAGACACTCATTACGGCGCTGAGTGAAATAAAAGATCGAGATGAATGCTTCTAGATGGGAAATTGCTTAAGTAAGTTATGGAACATCTCACAATGGGGCACGGAGCCATTAAAAATAATGAGGGCATTGAAATATAGCCATTTAGAATCATGTAATATAAAAATGCACTAAAAATGGGGCCATTTGTGTGTATGCATGAGCATGGGGGCAGGTGTGAGCAGGTGTGTGTGTGTGTGTGTGTGTGTGTGTGTGTGTGTGTGTGTGTGTAAGGGGGCAGGTTTGTGTGTACCTGTTTACAAACACACTCTCTGTGGGCCTTATCACTGATCACCCTGATCAGTGCTGTCTTCAGGTCAAAACAACAACAGCAACAAGGGAGCTCAGAGGGCTGCTGGGAAGGCTAATGAATAAGCGTACTTACTGCTCTTCCAGAGGATCCAAGTTCAGTTCCCAGCCCTACATCAGGTGCTTACAACTGCCTGTAACTCTAGTTTTAAGGAATCTGCTCCCCCATTCTAGCCTCCATAAGCACCCACACACATGGGACTTGTACAGATGAACACATGTGCACAGAGATACAAATAAAACTTTATTTAAAATGCAATTCAGGTGGCAGAGTGTTTTCCAAGCATCAAGGGACACCAGGTCCAGTCCTCAGCACTAAGAATATGTGGTGCAGTTCTCTGGATCTAGCACTTTGGAGGCAGAGGCAGAATCAAAAGTCTAAGGCCAGTCTCAGCTCCATAGCAAGTTGGAGGCCAGCCTGGGATATGTGAGATCCTGTCTCAAAGAAAAAAGAAAATAAAAAAAAGAAAGGATCCTCCTGCAAAAGAATGAAGGTTTTTTTTTCCCTTGTCACCATTTTGTACTTCACCCCTTTGAGCCTTACGCCTGCCTTGCTTTGGGAAATTAAAGCAATAAATAAAAGCGTAACAACTGCAGAACCAGATGCTCATGCAAGGTCCTTGGCGAAGCATCTTGGTGGTGGTGGGAAGCTGCCAGCTCTGGGCTCAGATGTCCACTCCTGTGTTACACCCAAGCTGGGAACCATTGCTCAGGGCCTGCTGTGTTTATTCTCCAAATCTGTAGTCTTCTCACATTTAGTCTGGTTTTTGCTGTTGATAATTTTGTTGTTGTTGTTTTTGTTTTGTTGTTTGTTTGTTTGTTTGTTTTGAGACCAAGTCTCCCTGTGTAGCCCAGGCTGGCTTGGACCTCACTTTGTAGCACAAGCTGGTCTCAAACTCAAGGTGATTCTCTTGCCTTGGGATATAGGCATGAGCTAGAACCAACACACTGTCTTTAGGAAGCTGTAACTGGGCTTCCTGGGTTGCTGGACCAGAGATGCAGGGTCCACCCCATCACTGCTCTCTTAGTGACCACACATTTTACTAGGGTTCTAGGTTGAGGCGCATGATCCTATCTCCATGCTATTGTCTGCTCACTCTCCATTACCCACACTCCACCAGTAGTCCCCCAGGCCTCTTTCTTGTCCCAGGGTCCCCCACTGCTCCTCATGTAATGCAGATTCCATTACCTGAGCTCCTCTTAGCTGTAACAGTCTCCACACCCCTTATGCTCACTGATTGTGGCCGGTTAGAGATACAGTGCCCAATCCTTGCCTCTTGGGAAGGGGTGTGGTCAGTGTTCTCATCTGTACTGGGCCAGGAGAGGTTGGGTAGGGAATAGGGTTGATGTCAGAATGGTGAGTGGGAGTCTGGCTCAGGCGGGACCTTGTTGTTACTGGATTCCATTCCATTGGTCAATCATCTAAAAGCAGCCCAGAGTCCATAGTTGGGGGTTTTCGTAAAAGTTTTCAGGACACTGCGTTGAGCCTGAGAAGACACCAGGGGTCAACACTCCCCACCCTTCTTTTTTCATGCCCCTTCCCCCTCTTCTAAGACGCAGACCACTGTCTGTGCCACCTCAAGGGACATGGCATTCCAAGCAAGGACCCTGAATCCTGAGACAAGGCAGTGAAGCTGGTAACTCATCCCGGAGCATCTAGGATGCTCTGGAAGTTTCTCGAGTGCCACTGTGACTGGAGGTTTTTGTTCTGCTCTAAGAGTTCAAAGACGAGGCAGCATTGTCAGAAGGAACCTAAGCTGTGTCGCTATTTTCTTCCTTCAGAGAGACATAGGATGGACGCAGAGAGACCTAGGACTATCCCAGGATAGGCATGAGGCCCGATGGGTGTTGGGGCAGACACTTCATTATCAGAAGCCACGACAGGCCTGCTAGGAGATATCTGTCTTTGTACTTTATTCTCCAACTATCTCCAGAACGTCTGTTAGAGAGGTGTACGAAGCGACTGCCTCCCTGCACTGTTTGAAGAGATGAGGAATGCAGGAAGTAAGATGGAAGGAAGAGACAAGGTGCTCGCTCTGGACACTGCAGGCTCTCCTGGCACTAGCCCCAGCCCCTACTCTTGCTATGATAAACATTCTGACCACAGCCAGCTTTGGGGAAGGAAAGGATTTATTTGGCTTTTGCTTCCGCGGCATAGTCCATCGTTGAGAAAAGCCAGGGCAGGAACTGAAGGCTGGAACCCAGAGGGAAGAGCTGATGCAGAGGCCATGGAGGAGTGCAGTTTACTGTTTGCTCCAGGCTTATGTTACTCTGCCATTTCTATTCTGCCCGGACTACCAGCCTAGGGATGGTACTGCCCATAATGGGCTGGACCCTCTCACATTAATCAACAATTAAGGAAATGCCCCCCCACACACAAACATGTCCTGCATCTCTCCCACAGCGGGGTGGGGCGTGGGGGGGCTTGCAGCAATTATCACCCCTGATAGATGCCACACTGTTTTTTTTTTTTTTCTGATTTACATCAGGCAAGGTGGCTTGGTGGGGTCATGGGTTCACGACACAATCATGACTTTACTTCAGCATTGGAGTCTAATCATGTTCTGGGGGCAGGAAGAGAAAGTCCTGTGGCTGGACTGGGGCAGGTGGGCCTTGGCCTTTTCATTCTGGAGGGCTGGGGAGCACCACCCTCCATCTTCAGAGCCAGGGAGTCTCAGACCCCAGAAGAGCACGGGCTCCACTGTGCAGCTCAGATCCAGTTTTTCCTCCTGAAGTGCAGACGCTTGTCACAGCTTCACTATGGCCTCTTAGGAGGGAGTTTGGTGGCCCCGTGCTGGCAGCCGTGGATCTGTCTGGGCCCTTAGTACATAGCAGGAAGTTGCTGATGTGACTATGCACGTCCTTGACCACAGTGCTGCTGTCTATTCTGAGTCTGTCTGGGGGCCTCCCGTTCTCCCCACCATCTTCTACTTCCATTCACCTTGACATCCTAGAGAGAGTCAGGCTGGGAGGGGCTGGAGGCTGAGGTGGGAACACTGTGTTCCAAGAGCTAGGCCAGCTTGATGCGACAGTGTCCATGACACGTACTTGTCTCCTCTTTCTCCCCCGCCCCTTTCTCTTCCTTAAGATGTGCACATTTGAGTGATGCGCAGAGGTCAATGTCAGCTAACTTCTCTGGTGCTCTCTACCTTTTTGTTTTGTTTTGTGTTTTGAGACAGGGTTTCTCTGTGTAGCCCTGGCTACCCTGGAACTCTCCCTATAGACCAGGAGAGTTAGCACATTTAGGGGCTTCTAATGCATGCATGGTCAGTACATTTTCTGTTTTGATAATACCGGAAACACCTCCCACTGAGCCTTCATAGGTTACCAGGACTCTGTAAGGCACTGGCAGTGAAGTCCCAGTGTGACCCCAGGATCAGAGGAGCAGAGGGATATTTCCCACTCTTGTGGGCTCAGCAGTGACAGGAACAGGTCTTTCTAGAGAAGAAGCAAGTGGTCTGGATGAACTGCAGCATTGAGAACTGACTACAGGGCTTCATAGCCCAGGCTCTGGGCTCCCGTTCCAGCCTTCTGCTCCATCCTTGTTCCCCAGAAGTGGCAGAATGCTCAGTATCATGGTACAGCTGAGAGATGTGCCTCCATCCCAGCTGTGAAAGATGTGTCTCTGTGTGTGTGTGTGTGTGTGTGTGTGTCTGTGGGGAGTCCATCCTCCTCTCCCAGCCCTGCTGTGGACAACTTCATCACAGGAGGTGAAGTAGAGGAACATAGTCCCAACACAGGTCTTTCCACCGCCGAGTGGGGGATTTGCAAGATAGAACTTCATCCCCCATCCCAACTCACTAAAGACAGCAGACTTAATTGTGCTCAGTAAAATAGTGAAATAGCCTCAACGGGGCAGCCTCGGGGCCTGACATGGCCCAGCCTCTACATCTGTCTGTGTTATTCTATGTCTGCATTATTAACTCTCATGCCTGCACACTGCCTTCCAGGGAAGAGCCTCCAGGGATCTCTGCCACTCTGCAAATAGACACCCCGAGGCTTGGAGTGGCCTTTGTGCTTTGCGACCTGCCATGGGTCTGTACTCTTGTTCCTGAGCTGTGTCCCGTCTCGTTGCTCAGGGTCTAATGCGCCCTTAGCTGAAATCTAACCTGGAGCTGCCTGAAGCTCATCAGAGCTCAGGGCTCCTGTCTTTGAGTCTTCTCTCCCACTTGCCCGTCTCTGTCTGGGATGCCCATCAGCATCCTAGCGCCCCTCCTTGTGACCCTGAAGGTCCCTGTGGGCAGCTCCAAAGCTTCAGTCTTTCACAGTTACCAGCGACTCCCCAGATCTTGCTGAGGGTTAGCAGGTCTGTTGAGGTCTTGTATCCCACAGACTCCCCGTGAGGCTGCTGATTCCCAGGAGACTGATCAAGAAGGGTCTACTAAGGGAATTCAGACAGCTGCACAGTGGAAACCTGTGGCATGTAGGAGCTCTGAGCCTGGGTCCATCCAGTCTTTAGGACTGACTCATGGACTCTATCTGCTACAGCCTGGGTTTCATGGTGTCTCCAAGCTCCCCAGGCATCCTTATGGGCCCTGGAAGGGGGGGCTTCATGCATCTCTCATATTGCTCTCTCAGAGGCTCTTGAGTCTAGCTGGTACCAGATCTGGTGAGTTCTAATAGCGAATTCAGCAGACAGAGCCCAAGGCTAGGTACTGGATACCTACAGTCCAGGAACCCTCTACCCCTGACCCTATTAGAGACTTCCTTCCCTAAGGCAGGGGGTAGTTCAAGGGCAGGCCAGCTCCCTTTTAGATGCTATAGTTATTTTTGTTTGTGGTACAGTCTTTGACCTAGCTAGCTCAAATGAGAGAGAACCAGCTCCCCTTTAGCTGGGCTCAGAGAAGGCAACAAGTAGGAGGGGAGGACCCTATGCAAATTATATGCAGGTGAGCAGGCCATATTGGATCTGGATGGCTTATTATTACTGGCCACCTTCCTGCTGGGCAATGAACCTGTAGTAGTCTGCATTGCTCATCCAGTCTCTGTGAAAAGCATCCCGGCTGCCAAAGCTGTTTTGAGTCTGGCAACGTGAGGCTGGGAGCCCCCATGTGTTTCCTGGGGTGTGGAGCATTTATCCATATTCCCTGATCTTCAGGAACTATCCCATGCCAGGGTCTAGTCTCCTCTGGGGAGCCTCCACTAACCAGTGCAGGACATAGGAAACTCACTATGGGACACCTCAGTTGGCACACGGGACAGGAGTCTCAAGAGCGAGAGGAAATGAGCTCTGCTGATGTATATCCATCCTTCCGTAAAACAAATGGGAATGAGAACATGACGTCCTCGTCCCTCACTGAGCTTCTTGGTACAGTGTCACTGGCCCTGCGAGCTTATTGTCAACTTGACAGAAGCTGGAGTTATTTGGGAAGAGGGATTCTCAATTGAGGAATGCCTCCAAGGATCTTCCCGTAGACAAGTTTGTGGGGGCATTTTTAAAATTTGTGACTGATGTGAGAGGGCACAACTCACTGTGGTGGTGCCATCCCTGGGCTGATTGGTCCTGGGTGCTGTAAGAAAGCAGACTGAGCAAGCCATGGGGAGCAAACCAGGGAGCAGTGATTCCCCCATGGCCTCTGCAGCAGCTCCTGCTTCTAGGTTCCTGCCCTGCTTGAGTTCTGGCTCTGACTTTCTTCAGTGATGAACTACGGCACAGAAGTAAAATAAACCCACTTCTCCCCTTGTTGCTTATGGCCATGACATCTTATCACAGAAATAGAAACCCCAACAAAGACAGTCACCAAGACAATACCTCAGAGTGCTGCTTGGTGATCTTGGAGGAAGAAAGGAAACAGACGATCTTTGGAAGGGTGGTGAACAATGTCTAGAAAGGGCTTAACCCTGGTACTGACCCTTAGCAAGTAGGATGAGAATTAGCCCAGGACCTGAGCTGGACCAAATTTAGGGAAAGAAGATAGGAGCGAACAGAGGGATTAAAGGGGACACTCACTAGAGACCACAGCCAGGCTGAGGTCTACACAACACACAGACATAGTGTCAGAATTAGTGATGACAGGGATGCAGGGTGGTGAGCGTGATTGGGTGATGATGGCGATGATGAGATGCTGGTACCAAAGTGACGATGGCAGGGATGAGAGCGTGCATCAGCACGGTACAAGTCGCCCTCTAACAGAATCTTGCCAGGTGCTGGATTGTTCCATTCCGCAGGCACAGAGTTAGCACGGTGGGTGGCGCCATGCCATCTCGAACTAACAAGCCCCTCATCGGTAAGTGACCTTGTCCAGGGCTCGTTTGGTGGTCCCTAAGAATGTCTCACCGTTCCCTGATGATCTTCTGAAGTGGGGACCATTTCATCCTCATTTGTTAATGATAACAACAGCACTCCCTAATTCAACACCCTAATTTAATCCCAAAGGAGGTAGCTTGGCTCATTCTAGAGAGCAGCAAGTGGCCAGGAATTTAGAACCCTGATCTCTTTCAACCCTGGGCCACGCCTCTTCGAGTGGGTTTCCACTGGCTGTCCTGTGTCCACACCTACCTTGGGTCACATACAGTAGGGAAGGCTGGACTCCTAGCATGTGATTGGTCTTGGTGAAATTCCCACCCCTATCACAGTGGGCAAGGGACAGGGTACCAATTGAAAGGGTCAGGCATTATGCTGGCCTGCCCTGTTACCTGGCAGGATACACTCAGGCAGCACTCTGGCCAGCCCAGAGTTCTGTGAGAACCACGCAGGTGCAAAGGACCCCTTTAAAGGACTGACCCCTTCTCCTCTCTTTCATCATCGCATCCTCTCTTACTCTCTCTCTCCTATCTTATCTCTCTCTCTCTCAGCTCTGCACGGGTTGGTTACCCCTCACCTCCCTGTCCTTCCCTGTCCACCAATAAAACTCCACATGGGACCGTTGACTCACGGTTTGTGTCTCGTTACTGGGTAAACCTAGACATTTTAACAACACCAATTATCTGAGAACTGGCCCTATGGATCTGTCCCCGTACTGGAAATGATCTCAGACTCTAGGAAGGACGTATTCTTAGGGTGCCTGAATAGGCATTGGGGTAAAGCCTGCTGGATAGAACCTGCCCCCCAAAGCTGACTCCTTTGATGTGCTGAGAAGCACAGCCTAGCAATGGAGAGAACTCTAGGCTACACAGTGTAGGACATGAAGGCATAGTGTGCCCCCATTTGTCCTGGGTGGCTGCATTGTCCTTGAAGGTGCCAGTCTCTGGGTTACAAGTCAGCTGAGGAGAGATCTGGGGTGTGAAGAATGTCTCCCTTCACCCCCCTGTGGGGGAGGGGGTGCTCTCTCTTTCCTGTCAGAGCCTGCTAGGAACAAGGATCTCCAGGAAGCAGCAGACAGTGCTGTAAAAGTGTCCTCGGTGATAAACTGAAATGCACAGCTGTAAAGACTGCAGGAAAAACACACAGTAAAGCAATTAAAGTGATGTCCTGCATTTGGTTCCAAGGATGGGATGGATGAGGACCGATGAGGACATTCATCCTTTACAATAAGTGTCAACTGACTATTAAAAATTAATTCACCAAGTTACAGTCAGCTCCTGGGGACACATCTTAATCATCTGTGCTGTAAGGATCTGCTAGTCTAGGACTCCACCCTGATCTGCACAGGGAGGATCCGTCCTTGACAGCTGAGGCTGCCTGAGGTCCCTGGGTTCTACAGAGACAGACAGGCTGGCAGGCAGGCAGACAGGCAGGCAGGCGGACAGACAGACAATATAGCCCAGGGTTCCTGTTCCTCTATCCAACATAATCCTTTCTTAAAAAGTGTGCTCTTTGGGCAGCGTTAGAAGGGGGTTGGACTTAGATCCTCTAGGTTCTTATCTCAGATTCTTCACCGAGCAGAGAGACAAGAAGGTGTAATGAGGTCCAGGACAGAGGCTCAACTTCACCTGGGCTTCCTCTGCCCTTGGTCTGCTGGTAGGTCTTCTGTGGTATGACCACGCCCCATCCTGTGTATTCTATGCTTGATGCTGGCTGGTCCACTCTCATCCGATGGACCCATGCTCCATCCTGATTGGCTTACACTTCAATCTGTACATTCCATGGTTTATCTTGCTCGGCTCCTGGGTTCATCTTGATTGCCTAACCCTTCCATTCCGATTGGTCAGTGTTGTATTTTGACAACCCAGGATCCTGCAAGAGTATTATTCCAATTAGCATGTCCCACAAGATCTGGAAGAAGTTGGGAATTCTGCTCCCACCCACCTCTTTGCAGTTTATCCCCAGAGGAGAGACCGAGGCAAAGCAGGAGTGTAGAATCCTTAAGCCCATGTCAACTCCCCCCAGGGATAAAGGGCTCCTGAAGATTAGGCTGGGATCTGAGGGACAATTCATGTTCTCTTCTAACGTGAAGCTCCCTTCACTGTCACACTCCTGCAAGTGACCTGCTGTCTCCTTCATGGAGGGCAGGACTCTGTTCCAGGAATATCCCCTTCCTGGTGCCATCCAGGGGCAGACTGTGCCATCCTGGAATCTCATTCTGATTTGATTTGTAAAAGCCAGTTGGACAAGTTCCCTGACTGTCTTCTGAAGCTGAGATCTCCTCCCCATGTTCTAGCCAAGATGCAGCCTTCTAGACTCTCCCTGGAGAGCTAGGCTGCTTCCTTGAACCTAGCGAGTCAGCTGTCTAGGAGTGGAATGGGAGAGCATGGGATCACGTGTGTCCCCTTCAGTAACAAATCGCCTAAGACCTCAAAGCAGCAGCTGTCCTCTAGGTGAGCCCATAGGGGGAAAATCCTTCAGGGAGGGTTCACAGTCAGCCCAGGCTCAAGGATCCGGCACCATCAGAGTCGCTTGGTTTCATTATCTGTAACACGGGCTGGTGATGGCTTCAATATAAAGGTGTGCTGTGGGGAGCATGATATTGCTGTCCTGGGGACTCACGTAGTCAGTGATTAGAATCCTGTGCCAGGACTCAGCACAAGGGACAGGCACCAACCAAGAGCTTGCTTGTGCCTCCTGCTGTCATTTTAGTCACTGGCAGAACACACATCCTGTAAGACACAGAAACCTAGTGCCATGGCTCCCTCCCAGACCAGCTGCTCTCAGGCAGAGACTGCCATATTCACACGTGATGATTTGAGATGCACTCTGACTATTTGAGAACTAGCTCTTGATTTGTGACCCAGGGGCGTCTGGTTCACATGAGACCTGACCTCATGGACTTGTCAGTTCTCTGCTCCCTCAGGCGCCCACACTGACATCTCAGTCACTTGCTCAAGGTCCTGGATGACTCAGGCAATTGAACATTGAGCTGTGTTCTGCCCCCAATCTCTTCAGGATGTTGGCTCTTCCCCAGTGCCCCTCACCTACAATGGATGATGCTGAACCTTCTTGAAGAGCAGACAGGTGTGACATCAAGGCCTTGGACCAGGGCAGCAGTCTGGCTTTCCTTGTTGCAGAAAGCTGCATCATGCCTTTGTTGCACACAACAGTGACTTCTCATTCTCCTCCTTTGGCTTTTTGAGACAGGGTTTCTCTGAGTAGCTCTGGATGTCCTGGAACTCACTTTGTAGACTAGGCTGGCCTCGAATTCATAGGTCTGCCTTCCTTTGCCTCTCAAGTGCTGGGATGAAAGGAGTGGGCCACTACCTCCCAAGCCCAGAGCAGTGACCTCTATGGACCTCAGTTTGCATCTCAGATCGACTCTGTGGATCTGCAGAGAGAGCATCAGTTCATTAGTGTGAGAATGCCATTTCCACCTCTCCTTGTCGGAGAAGACCAATAATGGCTCCCAAGGGAGCTCTAGAGTGAGTCAACTCCCAGGCACGCACCATAGTGGAGGAGCTGGAGTAGCATTGGGCCCCCAAGCCTAAGAGAGAGGAGCTGGGCCTCCAATTCAGGGGCCTGGGAGCTACCATGGCCCAGTCATCATCCAGACGAATCCCAAAACACCCTGGAAGCCTAGGATCATGGAAAGTGCTAGAATGTAAGGCCATCTGAGATGTGGTCCCCTGGAGTGTCCATGATTCTAGGGGAAAAATGTGTTGGGGCTGGTGACTCCTTCCTGAGTCCAGAAGCAAAGATACCAACACCACACTGACACAGAGTCCATCGCCTGTGTTCATGTCAATCAAGGGCAGTAAGGGCTCTCCTGTCCCTTCATTCCTTCAACAAGTGTGAGTGATTGAGATGATTTCTGTATCAATTATTATTATTTACCATGTGTTTGCATGTCAGGCTGTTGGCCAGGGGAAAGAGACTTTTTACTGCACATCATCTTAGCAATTGAGCAAAAATGACCTCAGACCATCTGTGAAAACTGCCTCCAAATGTACCAAGGACATTATGTGAAATGCAAGATTGCAATTTCTCAGAGGAGAAAGGGAGCCATTTTTGTGACCTTGGCATAGAGGAGGCTGAGAGCACGAGCCATAGAGAAAAATCAGTCGATTCCATCAAAGTTAAAAATCTTTTACTCTGTAGAAGACACTGTTAAGAGAGTGACAGGCTGGCCACAGCTGGGCAGGAAACATCTGCAATTCATATGTGACAATGCACTTGTGTGCAGGACACAAAAATAACCTCAGACACAATAACAACCAAACAAAGACCTCAGTGTTCTTTAACTGGCAAGCGTTTCACAGACATCTTCCTCCCCAGTGTACAAGCAGCAGTCACACAAGGGAAGATATGCTAAGTTTCATGAGTTATGAAGAATTTAAAGGTGGAGCTGCAAGCTTCAGAATTGTCAGATTCACCTAGTAGATCTCCGGGAATGCAAGTGGGGACTTATTTAGAGTATATTAGTTCATGTGGGAAGACATGCCTACTATGGGTGGCACCATTCCCTGTCTGGGATCGTGGACTGGGGATAAGTGGGGGAAGGGAGTTGGTCAGCAGCTTGGATTAATCTCTCTCTGTTTCCTGAGTGCGGGTGCAGTTTGACCAGCAACTCTCTTGCTCCGACCACTGTATATCCCCTGCCTGTTTTCATGGCTTTCTCACCACGGTGAATTGTGTCCCCTCTATAACTGTGAGCTTCCCCAAACCCCATTCTTTCTTCAGCTGCTTTTGACATAGTGATCAAAACAGTGAGAAAGTAACTCTGACACAAACACTCATTAGCATGGCCAATTTATTTTTTATTATACTTATTTGCTTATTATTATTTATTTGTGTGTACATTTTGCACACACACACATTCATGTGTACACCACAGGAGTCTGTCCTTTCTTTCCATTGTGAGTCTTGGGTATTGACCCAAGCCCCTGGGCTTGGCAGCCAATGCCTTTATCCATTAAGTCACCTTGCTGAATTTTTTTTTAAGAAATGAGAGGAATGGGAAGTCTGTGTGGTGATGTTTACTTGGTGTAAGCCCAGCAATTTCTGATGGATTAAATAACACTTAGGAGTCACAAACCCAGGGCCTGCTCAAGAGAAAAAAGATGGATGACTGCATAGACCTCCACATGGAGAAATGCTCCCAGCTTCATTTGTGGCTACAGACACTGGAGTCCCTCAGTCTGTGGAGAGATGTGGACTCATGGCATGTCGACCCAGCAGTCAAGGCTGAGCACTGACTAGGGCTGACAGTGGAGACAGGAAGTGGGGGCGAGTCTATGTGAGTCAGGGAAGCCAAGGGAGGAACTCAGACTCTACAGGGCTCCATTCCATGTCCCCCATGCTCTGGACAGCTGGGAACAGAGAGCAGAGTGCAGGTACAGGACCGGGGGGTGTGAGGCAGATGACAAGAAAATAGATTTGGGATCATGGGGCTGTGTTAGAAGGGACACACATGGCTCCTGCAGTTATAGAAAGCTAAGAGCTGATGACCAGGGAGTGCAAATTGAAGATGGAGGTGACAGTGGGCTTCCTCTTCCACCAGCTGAGCCAAAGTGCAATTCCCCCAGGGGCGCCGATGTGTGAGAGTGTCTAATTCAAAGCTCAGGCACCTATGAAACAGACCAGCAGCGTGGCATGCAAGGCTGCAGCATCCCACCTCAGAGCGGAGAAGCTGCAGGTTTTTGTGTGCCCACAGGAAACATTTCCATAATATGTCCTTCCATGAACAAGCCTGTAATCTCCTTCCTAAAGAAATGTAAATAGGTGTTAAATAGGCGAACCTATGATGCACACTCCGCAGGGTGTGTTACAAATGACATACTACATAATGAAGGTGCATATTTATGTAATAAGATAAACACAGAGGGTGCTGATGCTGTATTGATAACTCGTCTGCCAACAACACAGGGAAACGTGATCCAGAAGAACACACTAACCCTTGGAGCTTTGCAGACACAGTAACTACTTTGTTTTTGGACTTTGGCCCTGCAGGTGTGGGTGGAGGGGGAGAAAATGACCAAACAGACTGAGCTCCTGCTCTAGGAAAGTCGGCTCTACAGAGGAATCGTATCTGTCAGCAGCTCAGCACAGCCCCAGAGACACGGGAACAGTGAGAACGAGAGTCCGGGGCGGGGCCTGTGAACTTTCCTGTAGATTCCATGGCAGGTGAGGCTGAGAAGAGAAAATAGAGAGAATGTGATGTCGGCGGTGCACTGGATCCTTGGGAAAGAGACAGCAGTTAGAGTGTGAAATGTCAGTGTTTACAAACCGGAGGGGTTGTGTTCTGTGTAACCAGACTCCAGATTTAGAAAAGAAACATTAAATGTCAGCTCAAAAGCACGAGAGAAGACACCTTTCAACATGCCGGCTTGCGGTCTGTAGAACAGGTGTGAGGCCTGCTAGTCTAGAGGGGCCAGCACGCCCCCCGGCTAAGTTGATGTGTCCTGGTCTCCCCCACTCCCTCCCACCCCCCCACCATCAGGGTCTGCACAAGACTGGGGAGAGAAGGGAGGGTGGTCTGGGGTGGAGGGGGGGAAACGACAGGATAGCTCTCTTCTGACCAGATCCAGAGTCAGGGGAGGTCCACATAGGTGGGGGACGGACACAGATCTGGGTGCAGGGGAGGGGGACACAGGTTGTGGAGGGGCACAGATCCAAGTTCAGGGGAGGTGGACAGAGGCTGTGGGGGACACACAGATTTAGGTACAGAGGCGGTGCACACAGCTGGGGGAGGGACACAGACATTGGTGCGGGGAGGTGGGTACAGGTTGGGGAGGGGTATATACTCAGGTGCAGGTGACAACTTCTGGGGGCTGTTCCCTATAGATTGATGTTCGGCATTTTCAGGATGGTGGAAAGCAGACTCTACCAGCTGAATTCACAGGAAGAAGGCAGATGGGTAGCAGGGACATCTGGGACACTCTGAAGACGTCATCAGTGACAGGTCCCACGTGAATGATCTGGAACTACAGAGTGAAGTCCTCATCAAGGAAACTGAGGCTCAGAGCTGCCCAGGGCTAGCCAGTGTGGAGCTGGGACCCTGTCGTGTATGTGGAGCCCAGCTCTAGGCGGGAGCAGTGGCCCTGCTCAGTATTGTTAGAGTCAAAGGCAGCACGATACGTTTCCATACCTTCATCCCGTGCCCTTTGAGGCAGCATCCATGTGTTCGGCCCTGGTGGATCTCAGAGAGGAAGTTACTCCACCTCTCAGATGTTTTGTGAGGGAGCGTTGTCTCTGGTCTTTCCCATGAAGTTTAACAACTCCATCTGATTAATTACTAGAACGGAACCCAGAATTGAAAACATCTTAGACTCCAAACGTGTGTTTGCTCTGAACGTAGTTTAAATCTTTATTCCCCTCCAGAATTAGAAACCCCATTACCAGCGCTTGCTCTGCTGTAAAGGGCTAATTGCTGCCTCTCATTAGTTAGCGAGAGGCCCGTGGCTGTGTTTTAGCCTCCTAGTGTACTAGAAGAGAGCAGTCAATCAGAAAATGAGGCTTGGGTGATAAAGGTAGGCTGGAAGGCTGGGACAATATCCCGGAGTTGGGGACATCGGGGTGTGGGGATGATATCACAGCCTTGGAGAAAACAGGGTACCCAGCTCTCTTCATCTGTGGACACCTGTGGAGGCTCCTTGTACCCTATGTTCTGATTATCCTTTCCCTGAGGACACCTGCAGGCTTCCATGAGCAAAAGCTGGAGGGTTGTCTCAACTACTAGGAGGAGGCAGCCTTACTCCTGCCAGGGGTCCCTACAAACCCAGAGCACGGCTCCTCTGGACCTGGAAGGGTGTCTAGGGAAGAGGCTCTGTTATCTGCTCTCTCAGGTAAAGCTCCAGGCTGAACTAAAGCCTCTCTTTCCCCACTTTGTCCCGAGACCTGGGGCTGATTTTATTTATGCTGCCCCAGTTCACGGTAGCCATACGATCAGAGCCTCTATTCTCTTGGCAGCGCCATTGTGCAGGGCTGGGCTGTCAGCTGGGCC
Source organism: Mesocricetus auratus (assembly GCF_017639785.1). NCBI lineage: Eukaryota > Metazoa > Chordata > Mammalia > Rodentia > Cricetidae > Mesocricetus > Mesocricetus auratus. The sequence continues at coordinate 19,885,059 of NW_024429206.1, read as the reverse complement.
TGCTTGGAGGAGACTCTGTCTCAGTGGTCCTACCCTGATTGGCTGTGGGATGGGGAGGGCATAGAAGTTGAGGGGGCACTACAGGGCAGGGAGGAGGCCTGGGGCCTGAGCTACGAGATTGCCCTGGGCTTGAAGCTGGCCATTCCCCATATGCCACTGCATTAGGAGGCCTGAGCTCAGCCTGAAGAACACAGAGTGGGCAATTATACTTCCTGGGATACAGCAGCCTGGGGTCACTCTGAGGGACAATGACAAGACACTGGATTTTACTGGCTTGTTAGGCTACCTGTGTGAATGGATCCTATTCTCCCACAGAAGCCTGGCTCCCACACCCCCAAAGTACCTGGGGGGCACTTCAACATTTTCTTTATGACTCATGAATTCAGTCCCATTGCTCTGAGCTGGCTCTGGCCTGAGGTCTAATCGCCCCAAAGGTCACTTTGCTTCAGGGAGACTTCGTGCTTGCTGTGTTCCTACAAGGACACTCAATGGACATGGCAGTTCACTAGGAGGATGTTTGCGGTCTCAGGTTGTCATGACAACAGAAGTAGAGGCAGTCTCAGTGGGGACAGGGTCAGCCAGAAGAGCTTTCCCCATCTGCCATCCTGAACTCCAGCTTGGAGAAGGTTTCCTGCTCAGCTCAGCCGAGCAGCCCTGGCCAGGAAGGCCAGGGAACAGGAGAGCCATGTAGGGGACCTTTTGCTGATGACCCATGTGGAAATGCCCCTTCTGAGACCCAGGTAGGTAGAAATTGCTCTCGTCTCCTGCTATCCATCAAGGAAACACTAAAATGATTTTTATTTATTGTGTATATGTGTGTGTCTGTGCACGTGGGTGCGTGACAGCATGAGTGGGGAGTTCAGAGGACAGCTATCAGGACTCGGTCCTCTGCTATGTCGGTTCTGGGGACTGAACTTGGGTCGTCAGCCTGGGTGGCAAGCACCTTCATCTGCTGAACCATCTCACTGGCCCTCATGCAGTAGAACTTTCTGTAGTAGTTTCGGGTTCTGCAGCTCAGTGATTGAGGCTGAGAAGCCCACATGAGGTTCACTGAGGTCTGGGCTTTGCGACCGGTACAAGAGCAAGAACTGCCTATTCCCCCATCACTGTTTTAAACCCGACGAGTGCCAGAGGGCCATTCCCCCACAGCACAGCCACGGCCCTCTTCCCCATTCCTCTGTGAATCAGGGGACCATCAGTTGCTGATGTGGATCCTGGTGACAGGGTATGTGTTGATGCTCAGTGTGGGAGACTGACCTCAGCATTTGCATATGTAATCCTTCATCTCGTCCCAGGAACCCCCTCAGACTCCCATCATCCTTCGCCCTCCTACAGAGGGGAGCAAAGAGAACTGGACTGTGACTCAGGCTTTGGGAGCAGACCCTGCAGCATGGTGGTGCATGCAGTCCCTTTAGGACTGACATCCATGGCAAGCCCAGGCCCAGGCTCCAGGTTGGTGTTGTTTGTTGTTTACCACGGCTTGCCCTGTGGCTATAATCACTATGCGAACTCACTGGATGTTTTGTGGAGTGTGGGCACTGCCTAGCCACCTTCCGGGCACTTGAGACTCAGAGGGCAGCACCCATGCCCTGTTGTGGATGGCTGCTGCTTTTGATGGGGACCTAGAGGGTGGCTTGCAGTTTTGGGATAGAGTAAGGGAAAGAATGGGCATGGTTATGAGAAAGGTGAGCACTTGGCAAGGACGAAGTGGTGCTTTGCCTAGCAACGGGAGTGCTGGAAGGTGACAAGGCGATTCTTTCCCATGGGTCCCTAGGGGGAGCTTCCTCCAGTATGGAAGCCTCAGCCCCATTCTTTCTTGCAACTGGGCCCTTGGCCTCCTTCCCATTCTGAGAACTGTGACTTTTGCTCTTAGTGAGGTCACAGCTGCGGGGGTCTAATGTCTCATCCAGCAAACCGCCTCATTCAATAGCTGGAGCTAGAAATAGACCCGGCTAAGCCCACCCCTGCCCACATTGGAGCCTGGTTCCTGCCTCCCCTTCCCATTTGTGGATGGAGCTAGAAAAAGACCTGGGTGACCCCACAAAGCCACACATTGCAGCTGGCTGACCTTTATCCCCGCACCCTCCTAAGTGGAAATCCCAGCTTTGGAGAGGCTGCTCCGTACACAAGGAAGCCTTGTGTGGCTCTCTCCACGCCTTTCATGTTGCAATCTTCCTCTGCTCCTGACAGTCCAGCTATGGTTTCCTTCTTTCCACTGACCCCTGATCTCTTCTATCAGGGAAGATGGGAGGGGGATCCACCAGCCCTGCTGCCCCTCCCTCTCTCCCCCTTTCATTCCTTCTCTCCCTTATTTTCTCCCTGCCTCCCTCCTTCCTTCTCAGACAGAAGACGCAAAGCTGCCATAGGAAAGCACAGGCAAGTGAAGCCAGGTACTATCTTAAGAGAGCAAGCTGGACGCTCGTGTGATGTGTCACATGGCTAGGGAGACTGGGCATGCGCACAGCATTGGCCTACACTCCACGTGCATGTGGAGAGTATGTGTCCACACAAGCACTCTCATGCGTGTGTCCATGTGTACGGCTCAGAGCTCTGACTCTACCTGGAGTCTGAAGGGCACCTGGATGTGCTTTCCGGGATCTGGGAAGATGTCTCAACAGCAGCATCCCAGGAGCTGCGTGTCCGGCACCCCTGGCACCAAGGACAGACCCTTGTGTGCTCAGAAGCAACTAGGGTGCTCTGTCACCGAGTAAAGCCTGCCAGCGTTCAGCCAGTGAGAGACTCACACAAGGGGCTCTACCTAGCAGCAAGTAGGGATGCCTTCTTGGGGGCTCTTCCATCTGGGAGTCAGTCATCTCTGTCCCAGACAGGGTTGTTCAGGAAGGAGGATTCTAGCCTATATGGCACAAAGCTTTGCCACTGACTCTTCCTCCTCTGGGGACAAAAAAGGACCCAGTGTCCACATTCCCTGAGGACACAGCACCACTGTGGAACAGATTCTGACCCTGGGCTGGACCACATTGGTGCTCTCTGAGGTTCTAGGCACTGCGGGGTACAATCCCACACAGAGATGCAGATGTCTGTGTGCCAGTCTGCATCTTTGTCCCTCCTTGGAAAGGAGTCCCTGGGCTGTGGACCTGTTGTATCATGTCCTATTCCGTTACATGGTTTCTAAGGCGGGAGTCAGCTGTCCTTTCTGGTACTCACCTGTTGTGTGCAAGTTTGTTTTTGTTATTGTTTATTTTGTCTTGTTTGTTTGTTGGGGTGCCCTTGTTCAGTGCAACTGATTTCAAGAAAGGAATGAGGCAAAGCCCCAGGAGCCAGCAAGTCACACCCCTTAATCAGCATGTTCCAGCCCATGCTCTTGGCATTGGCTAAGGGATGGCCATGTGACCTAAGTGTCCAGTTAGAATCTGTCCTGGCTTTCTTCCTGGAGCCCGGGGGAAGGAAGAGTCTTGGCTGGCACGTGGTGCCAGCTGGATGCGGATCTTGCTGGAGTGTGTCCAGGCTGACTGAGGACTTGGGAAAGACGAACGTGTTTCAGTTTCTTTTCAAATTGGAAGAAAAATGAGCTCTTAGGCCGAAAGAAGCGTTTTTAAAATATAACGTTGATTCCTGTTCGCACCAGCCACAAGCTGTAATTCGAAAACTTGTTTTATGGACGATGAGCTCACGAAGGCGCTTGCGGACCTCGGGGCCCATGGAAGCCACAGTGCAGTTGTATCCAGTCTTCCACTCTCAGTGGGGCCGGCCTGTCCGCACTGGCGGAGATGTGAACAGAGACATCGTGGGTGAGACAGGGCCCGTGTGCGCAACAGCGCAGGCATGCTTACAGCCACGTACAGCGCACTGCAGCCTCCTGGTCTCATCGCGGAAATCAGCTGCCCGTTGCACAGATAGGGAAACTGTGGCCCAGAGAGGTTAAGCCCAAGTCAAAAGCACACAGCCGGTCAGCACAGAGGAATTGGTGTGGTCCTAGTTCTGTCTGGTGAGCAGTTTCCTGTCTGAGGGCGGGGATACACGGGGATCCAGCCTCAAGGTGTTTGCCCTTCTCAAAGAGATTCAGGGAATAGACATGAGGGCAGGCAGGGAGGCGCCTATGCTGCACGGACCACGGCCTCTATAAAGGTCTAGTCTGTGTGTCTTTCTCCACAGCAGGGGAGTCAGGGCTCCGGACTGAGTGGCTTAGTGATGTTTGATGCTAGCTTCCTGTAGAAGAATCAGACCAGTCACAGGCAGAGAGGTGTGACTTCTTCGGGATTTGTAAAATGCAGCAGGTAGATAGGAAAAGTCCCTTTAAATAGTGTGTGTGTGTGTGTGTGTGTGTGTGTGTGTCTGCATGCGCACGCACAAGCACCTGTGGGTACCGATAGGATATATAGATGTAGACATTTAATTTCTGCTAACGTCATCGCCACAGGCCTCTCTGTCAAGGAAGTAGCAGATCAGATCCCAAAATGAGCAATTAGAGCGATTGCTTTTTGAGTGAAGAGCTTCTGGCAAAGTAATTTAATTAAAAGTGTCATAACTCAAGACCTGGGCAGCAGGCAGAGGGTGGGGGTGGGTAGTTCTTTTCAGTGCAGAGGGAACAAGGAGGAGTAGAACCTTAGTAATATAAATTCTAGGTCGAGTGCAGAAGGAATATGGTCCGTGGTGCAAATAGCTCCCATGGCTCACCCCAGTGTTATTCAGTAGTGTGTGTCCCAGGACCTTGAGGGCCACAACTGGAACATTGAACAGGGATTGCTGTGCAGAGACAAGATAAGGAACACGCGACAGAGGTCTAGGTGGAGAGTGCTGAGGTAGTCGGGCCTGAAGGGCATCGGAACCAGAGAACAGGGGAACTGGCCATCTCTAGGGTCAGGGACACTCCGAGAGGAGGAAAGATGACTTACTGCTGGATATGGATTGGCAGAGGGCTCTTTCTACTGGGATCTGGAATCAGAAGGCCCTAGTTGAGATGATGGATCTGCAGAGGGTTCTGCTGGCATGATGGATCTGCAGAGGGTTCTGATAGGGTAATGGATCATAGGAAGGTTCTGCTGGCATGATGGATCTGCAGAGGGTTCTGCTGGGGCAATGGATCATAGGAAGGTTCTGCTGGCATGATGGATCTGCAGAGGGTTCTGCTGGGGCAATGGATCATAGGAAGGTTCTGCTGGCATGATGGATCTGCAGAGGGTTCTGCTGGCATGATGGATTAGAAGGGGACTCCCCTGGGATGACGGATCAGGAGAGAGTTCTGCTGGGATGATGAATCAAGAGAGGATACTTCTGGGATGATGATCAACGTAAAATTGTGCTGGGATGATGGAACAGAATGGAGCTCTGTTCGGATGCTGTATCAGAAAAGGTCTCCTGTTGAGATCCAGGGCTATACAAGGCCTGCTGGGGTAGTAGGTGAGAAAATGGCCTTTCTTCAATGCCATGTTAGAAAAGGTTTCTGTTGAGATGAAGAATATGGCGCTCTCATTATCTTATCAGTTTAGCCAGCTGCTAGCCTGAGGTGGCCTGGGCTGCAGACTCGAGCCACAAAGTCTCAGGCACATGCTCCTTGCTCCTTCAAGCACACCTGACTGTGGGGTAGGATTCTAGGGCATTCTGCTTGAGCTGCCCCATCTTTGACTCCAGTTCCTGCTCAGGAGCAGAACACAAATTGGGTTTCAGATGCATTAATGGCATGCTAACCCCGCTAAAAGTGATGAAAGTTGGATTCAGTTCCCTAGTGAGTTTCTCTGATGAGTAGCCCTCTAATCCTGACTTTGTTCACTGATACTGAGGTTATTTCTGCAGGCTGAGTGACAGCTGCAACTGTCTGGCTTCTTTGTGGAGGATGTTCCCTGAACAGACATTCTGTTCTCTCCAAACACCCACAGACTACATCCAGATCAAACCTATCATGTCCTGTGGGGAATCACCTAAAGGTTCTGCAGGAAGAAATTCTCCAAGCAAAACCTCCTTATCATGCATGTTCCAGAGATAGCTCAGTGAGTATAGGCATTTGCCATCAAACTGGATGACCGGAGTTTGATCCCTGGGACCCATATGATAAAAGGAGAGAATCGACTATCACAAGTCATCCTCTGACCCCCTGCTCTGTGCACACACATAGACATAATACAATAAATAGCTAACTAGATATAAAAACAACACCCTAAAACAAGCAAAGGAGAGATGGACAGAGAAATCTGTGGTTAAGAGCACTTGCTGCTTTTCCAGAGCTCAGTTCCCAGCACCCACATTGGGTTGCTCACAACCACCTATAACTCTAGCTCCCCGGGGTCTCACATCCTCTTTTGGCCTTTGCCACATGTATGTGCATGCATGCACATGTGCACACACATATGTATAATTAAATACATCTTAAAACCTCCATACCAACTGTGGTAGGAGGTTGTCTTGATGAAGTTTCTTGGGTATGATGGCGCACACCTGTAATCCCAGCATTTGGAAGGTAGAGGCAGGAGGGTTAGAAGTTCAAAACAATTCTAGGCTGCAGGAGATCCTGTCTGAGACAAACAAGCAAAAACCAAACAACCAAGAAACGAACAAACAAAAAAGTTCTTGCTGGGTGAGGTGGTGCACCACTGTCATACCTTTAATCCCAGCACTCGGGGAGGCAGAGACAGGCAATTTAAGGCTGGCCTGACTCCATAGCAAGTTCCAGGCCAGCTAGAGCAACACAGTGAGGCCCTGTCTCAATATATGCATGGTTCAGCACTGGCAATCCCAGCTCTGTACAAAGCAAACAATGAAGACAAGTTAGACACTTGAAGAAGCATCCAAAATGAGGCTTAAAGAATCAACAAATTACAAGCAATATTCTATTTCCATAGAAACAACCCAGAAATTAGAGCAAAGCAGTAAACATTGGATATGAAGTATTTGTTTAATCCTAAACAATAATAAATGTTTTAAACTGCTTTTCCCAGGATTATTTAACATGATCACATGGCACAAAGCAGCTATCTCTAATGTCTTTTTACTTCTATGTCATTTTTTCCATTTGACTCATTTCTGCAAAATGAGGATGGAATAATGAAATTAAAAAAATACAATGAGCCCCTGCCTTCCCCTCTAAAACCCCATAGCTCATATGACTGACAAGGAATAAAGACTCTGGGTCCTGGTAGCATTTTTATTTAGAAAAAAATGCATCTTGAATATGAATTCAGGTGATGTCCCACTCGCTGTGGCACTGCCAATCACAGCCTGCGTTTATTAGTCTAGGCTGATGATCTTTGCGAACAGCATGTAGTTGCCAGGCTCTCCAGCTGTAGTCTCCATTACTCAGTGCTAGAAATGAAATCAAAAGGTCATGACGCGTGGACATAGAAAAAAGCACAGTGGTAATGCCCCCAAAGCCTTCTGGGAAATGGGAAATGAGAAATGAAATGACTCAGCGGGTAAACGTGCCTATCATTGAGTTTGACTACCTGAGTTCAAGTCCCTGGGACCCACATAGGGGCAGGGAGGGGAGAATGGATCCCTGCAAGGTAGTCTCTGATCTGCAGGAGCCCAACACCCTCAAGCATGCAAAAGTAATAAATAAAAGCATAATGAAAAATTAACAAGCAAATAAATGCCAACCACAAAAGCCACTGATAGTGGGTGATGTCGGAAAACCCTGGATGCTCTGTGAAGGCTAACCTGCATCTCCAAGACCAGAACCTACTCCCAACTGCCATGATGAAACAGTGACTCACCTCCCACCACTGCTGGCGACACTCATGGATGATGAAGAAGAAAACAAGCAAGGGGAAGAAGGAGGTACTTTTCGAGGTCGGGATGCCCTTCCCAAGGACTTCTCTGAGCCAACGTGGTCCTGATGCTGGTGTTGGGTGGCAACAATGTGCACAGTAAGATCTGATGCTTGCTACCAGACACAAAACGAGTGCATAGCTGTAGCACTGGGTATGACCCAGTGTTAACGTTACTTCCCCGAGGCACCCTTACCCAATGTGAATGGATAAGTCACTGCGATGTGGAGTTAATCTCATTGTTTGCATTCCACAGTTTATTTAAATCCATCATGCTTGCCCTTGGTCTATTTAATATCCACAAAATCATAGCTTCTCAGAACTGGATGGAATCTTAGATAACGGCTAATCTTACTTCAACTGGCTTATGACATGTCTGAACATAAAATATACACACTCTCTACCCTGTCTCTTTATTAGATAGAAAAAGTACCCCAGGGATTCTATTGAGGTCAGCTGCTCCATGGACACACTCCAGAGTCAATTGGAGTTTAATGCCAACTGGCAAGTTTGAGATGACAGCCAGGGATAATTTGCTGATGGGAGAAATTGTTTTGAAAAGCTGTGGGCTTATGCATGGGGACTCACACAATGTGTAGTGTCTTCCCTTGTGGCACCTTGGCACACACATAAGTTTTCAGCTGCACAATTGTGCCAGTCCTGGAGTTGAAGGAGAATTCGGGAAGCCCAGCTTAGCCCTGCTGTCAGTTCTTCTAACCTTCCCCACCCAGGGGATCCGTGGGAAAGGATAGAAATACTAGGGAAAGTTCCAGGAGAATGATCAAAGATGAAACAAACAAAAACCTAAGCCAGAGACACCATTACCCACAGTGCAGGTTCACAGAAAAATCTCAGGAGACTCACAGAAAAATGTCAAAGCCTCCGCTGCATTTGCAAAGTCCCTGTGCGTTGTACCTGGCCCTCTATCATGGTCCCTGTGTACCATGACTGGTACTGCATCCTGGTCCCTGTGTACCAGGCCTGGCACTCCATATTAGTTCCTGTGTACCATGCCTGGCATGCCTGGCACTCCTTCTTAGTCCCTGTGCATGCAACATGCCTGGCACTCCATTCTGGTCCCTGTGTACCATGCCTGGCACTCTATCTTTGCCAGCGAGTCCAGTGCCCAGGAAAAGACATTAAACTTTGAACATGAGTAGTATGGTTAGGTTTTCAAGGTTGCTGAGCAGGGTTTCCCACTGGAGTGTGCAATGTCCTCCACCTGAGCTGCAGGGCAACTGAGTCTCCCAGGAGTTCAATGGCAGCTCATTTTTGTGCACAGTCCTAGATTCCCGAATCATTTCTATGAGGGAACTGTGAAGGGCTTGGAGCTTTGCACTTTGCATGTGTTTGATACAAAATGAAGGAAGAAAATTACAGCTGAATGAGGAGAAATGGTGCCTGCTTTGGGGAACCCATTGCAGTCCATGCTAGAGTCCCTCTGCACAGCACATTCCAGAAACCTCGTAAGAAGGTACACAGGTGCCAGGACCCCTGGTAGATCCGCCTGGCATCACTGTCCTTTAGCCATGTGGGCACCTCTGAGGCCATGGGACCCAGCTATACTGTAACTGCCTCTTACCCTATCTCTCTTCATTATTTCTTGAAGATTCCAGGCTCAGAAACAAGGTGTGCTCCTCATCACCCACAGGATGTTCTTATCTTATACCTCTCCCAGCTACAGTAGGGAAGTTTTAATCTTTGAAAACAAGGCAGGAGGCTGGGGAGATGGTCCAGTGGGTAAAGTACTTGCTGCACAGAGTGAGGACCCGAGTTCAATGCCTCAGCACGCATATAAAAAATCCAGGGATGATGGTGCACACCAGTGACCATAGCTTTGGAGGTTGCAGGGACAGGAGGTTCCCGGGTCTCACTGACCAACCAGTTTAGCTGAATTGCTGAGCTCCTCCTACCAGGTGGCTGGGTAGGGATAGGGGTTGCGGTGGAGGGTGGAGGGTGTGGGAAACACCTGAACATGTGTCCTGGAATGGCTGGATTTGGCTTCAGGACTTTCTGTCAGGCATGTGTGATGAACACTATGGAAACATCATAGGCCTTTCTGTTGGATTCTTCGTGAGGACCCTTTATGGGGGGAGCTGATGAGGGGGTGGGATGGACTTCCCCTGTGTCCAGTGTAGCTTGCAGAGCCTGATGGAGGCCCTCAGGCGAGCCACCTCGTCTGGCTCCTTAGGGACCGTCGACGGCACAGTACCCGTATCATGCTCTGAGACCGAAACCTCTGGACCAGCTCTCCTGCATGTGTGCTGCTTTGTTTTCTGCATTTTGAATTGATGGTGAAGAGCTAGAAAATCCCACATAAGAATCAGGATTTTTCAGCTTCTCTTGGGATCCCCAACAACCTTCCACTCGTGTTTATCTTCCTTGGTGATGGCAGGTGGCTGAGTCCTTCATAACCCTCTGGTAGTGAAGCCTACTTCAGCATCACTGTCGCCGTGGAAACTGCATCCTGGCATTTACCTCTCCCGATCTCCCCATGGCCCAGATCCTGTGAAATCCTGGCTGCTCCTCCTCCAAGGGCTCTTCAGCATCACCATTGCTATGGAAACTGCATCTTGGTGTTTACCTCTCTCATGCTGGTCCCCCTGGTTCAGACTCTGGACACTGGAAAGCAGCTGTGTTGATCGAACCTGATTGGTTGGTGTCTGTGCCCTGAGTTCGGAACCATTTTGAGCATCACCTTGACTTGTTATGTTTGAGGTCACAGCTTTGTTAATGCGTCAATAATGGAGACCCACTATGAACTGTTTAAGGGGTTGTGCTCAAAGGGCCGTTTAATTCCTGTGACCTATGGGCAAAAGAAAGTCAGACCTGTGTCTGGACATGTTAGGGTTCACAGTGATCCATCCACTTTGGGAGGGAAGTATGTTTAGAACCCAGGCACACGCGTGTCCTTTGCTTACTCCTAAACCCTTCATACGGTGTTCATGGCTCAGTCTTAGTCTCCTCACTAGACACATGTTCTGTTCATGTGGACATCCAAGAAGGATCTGAGAATCCAGGGTTTTGACTGACCCTAGCGGGAAACATCTCACACTACGGGAGCCCCATGCCCACTGGAGATGTGACCTGAGCAGGACCATGAAGAATGATGGAGACAGCATCTGAGAGTTCACTGTTGGGGGGGGGGTCCCAGCTCCAGAGGAAGTCATGATGCACCTGCAGCTTTCATGTCAGTGAGGGTGTGGCAGGCCTGGGGTCTATACTTTGGATGCCTTCATGTACCCTGACCCCCAAGCAATTCTTCCACTGTCACGGTGATCAGAAATGAGGTGTGAGAAGTCTTCTAGTGATCCTTCAAATGCACTTGTTCTGAATTACATGTCCCCAAGATGCAAGAACTGGTGACTTGCCCGAGACAAACCTAGGAGGCCCTCTTCCTACGGCTGTAGGAATCCAGTAGTAGATAATAGGTAATCATGGGAGGCTTTGGGTCACTAATGATCCAGGTTCTTTGCATTTGATCATCACCTCATGCTTCCTAAGTGCCACCCAGGTCCCTGCTGATCCTGGGGGCTTTTTTTTTTCTCAGCACAGAGTGGTTGCTTCTGAGCTACAACTGGTGGGTAGGTGGCCTTGGGTTCAAATCTCAGTCCTACCTGAATGCTGCAGGGATGGGGATAGGTACATGAAAGTCACTGTCACCCCACCAATTAGGGGGGCTTCTGAGGCTGCAGGACTTCCTTAAGGTAAGGTCTTTTCAAATTCAAGGAGATGATGAGAGCTAGGCTTCTTAGCAGAGCCCTGCAGATCTCAACAGGAGTCTGTTGTTTTGCAGTTCAGTCTCTGCTTCTGCAGTTTCTTTTTGCTATGTAGACCAGGCTGGCCTCAAACTTGCAGAGGCCTGCCTGTCTCTGCCTTCTCGGTGCTGGAATTAATGAAGGCATGTACCACCACTTCCAGCTCCTAGCTATGCTTTGAATTTGCCAGCAAATAAATTCATCTTCTGATTTTTCTTATTTATTCCCCCTCTTTCTGGTGTGTGTGTGTGTGTGTGTGTGTGTGTGTGTGTGTGTGTGTGTATGCATGCACACACGGGCGTGCTTGAGGGTGCAGAGGTTACAGGAGTGAGAGTTGGCTCTCTCCTTTCCATTTTGTGGGTCCCAAGGGAATTGAACTCAGGTTGTCAGGCTTGATGGCAAGCACCCTTACCCTCAGAGTCATCTATCCAGCTCCCCTTCCCCTGTCTTTTTCTCTTATTTTGAGATGGGATCTCATTTAGTCCAGTCTGGTCTCGAACTCCCTATTCATATCCAGTCTGCCCACCCCCACCTCCCAAGCACTGAGATTATAGGCGTGTGCATTCTTTTAAAATGACGCTAATGGCTTATTCATCTCCACATGCAATAATCTCCGCAAATGTTACTATGTTGGACAAGTTCAAGGACAGGAAAGCAGATTCACTCACTTTCCCAGAAGTGACACAAGGTCCCCATATTGTCCAGTAGCAGGAAACATGGTCTCAATTTGCTGCTTTTTATTACCTAGGATTCAGAGTCTTGTCATTTTGAGACCAAAGCGTTGTTTGTATCTCAGAAGAATCTACCTTCCTGACAGCTTACTCTTTTAGTGACACTGGGGAGAGGTGTCATTGTTTCTGATACTTGTAGCTGTCACAGCAAATCTGTATCCCTAGAGCTGCTCTGAGCTTGGGAACAGAGCATCAATTGCTTTGGCAAATCTCAGTGGTTTAGGAATGGCGTTCCCCTTGCTGTGTGCCCTTTATGAGGATCACATCTGCTGCTTGGGGGACCCAGAGGGCTGTCTGATGACTTGTGTGAACCCACAGAGTACGTGGTGCCTCTTTCCTGGATCAGATGTATTAATGCCTTCTTTGTGGCTGTGACAAAATAGCCAATGAAATCAACTTAAGGTTTATTGTGACTTACAGTTCATCATGGCGGAGAAGGCATGAGTGTGAGGTTGCTGGTCACACCGCATCCACAGTCAGGAAGCAGAGAGATGGAAGCTGGTACCCAGCTCACTTTCTCCTTTTTATTCATACCCATGGGGACAGTTGGGGTGATTTTTTCCGTCCTCAATTAACCTAATCTAGAAACTCCATCACAGACATGGCCAGAAATCTGGATGATTCTAGATCCTGTCAAGTTACTGTCAGTATTAACTATTACACGCTGTAATCCCAAAGCACCTGGTGTGACCATGGCTGAATGGGACCCTAATGTAGAGGTGTACAGTGACATGTGGCCCGTGAGCAATTGCATTGAGGGCTTTTCTTCTGGCTTCCTTGCTAATAGACAGATCCAAGGAACCATGATAAACTGTGAATTCAATGGATGGTGACACTTTGGAATCATGAGTTCACAGCATGGTGACACCTTGGAAGTTAAAAGTAGACCAAGGCTCATAGTAGCTTTACCATGCAGTCAAGAAAAGTAACTTAGAAGGCTGTTTCAGATCCAGAACACATGGGTTTTAGGGTTCTGAGTCGTCAGGAATCATGCCCACCTTCAAGAGTTTCCAGGTCAAGGGATAAAGAGATACAAGTTCTCGAAAGGGCTATTGAAGGACAAAAATGGGTGACTCAGGTTGGGGACCTGGAGTAGTACAATGTCTGGGAGACAGAATCCAGGGTTCTTATAACTCTTCAAAAGAAAATTTTTATTTATTAATGTTTTTGCATATGTATGTGCACCACATGCCTGCAAGTGTCTGAGAAGGTCAGGTGAGGGTGCCCGATTCCCTGGAACTGGAGTTATTGGTGCTTGTGAGTTGAGTTGCCCGATGTGCTTGGTACTGAGCCTGGCATCTTTGCCAGAGAAGCCAGTGCTCTTAATTGCTGAGCCATCTTTCCAGCACAACCCAGGCTTCTTTATACAATGGATAGGTGTTATGATTGAGTTACAAATATTCAAAATAACCCTTGAACGAACTGGTAGAGGAGACCACTTCCTGAACATAACACCAGCAGGACAGGCACTAAGATCAACAATTACTAAATGGGACCTCCTGAAACTGAGAAGCTTCTGTAAGGCAAAGGACATAGTCAGCAAGACAAAAAGGCAACCCACAGATTGGGAAAAGATATTCACTAACCCCACATCTGACAGAGGGCTGATCTCCAAATTTTACAAAGAATTCAAGAAGCAAGTCTCCAAAACACCAAAGAATCCAATCAAAAAGTGGGGTACAGAACTAAATAGAGAATTCTCAGTAGAGAAGTCTAAAATGGCTGAGAGACACTTGAGAAAGTGCTCAATATCCCTAGTCATCCGGGAAATGCAAATCAAAGCAACTCTGAGATACTATCTCACTCCTGTCAGAATGGCTAAAATCAAAAACTCCAATGACAATTTATGCTGGAGAGGATGTGGAGAAAGGGGGACACCCCTTCACTGCTGGTGGGAGTGCCGACTTACAGCTACTTTGGAAATCAGTATAGAGATTCCTCAGGAAAATGGGTATCAGTCTACCACAAGACCCAGCAATTCCACTCTTAGGCATATACCCAAAAGAAGCACATTCATACAAGGATGTCTGCTCCACTATGTTCATAGCAACATTATTTGTAATAGCCAGAACCTGGAAGCAACCTATATGTCCCTAAACTGAAGAGTGGATAGAGAAAATATGGTACATTTACACAATGGAGAACTATTCAGTGGAAAAAAAGCAATAGAATCTTGAATTTGCAGGCAAATGGATGACCCTAGAAGAAACCATCCTGAGTGAGGTAATCCAGTCACAAAAAGACAAACATGGTATGTACGCACTCATATATAGATTTTAGACCTGAATCAGGGGAGTGACAGCATACAATCCTACTGCCAGAGAGTCTGGGAAACAGAACCTTCATCCGGTGACTGATGGAAGCAGAGGCAGACACCCACAGCTAAACATTGAGCTGAACTCCTGGAATCCAGTCACAGAAAGGGAGAACTGATGGGTAAAGGAGTTAAGACTGGGCTGGTTTAACCCACAGAAACAGTTGACCTGAGGGCTCTTGAACCCCAGATTGATGGCTGTGTGGGTGTCAGTGAGGAGGTCTAGGTTATCTAAGGGGCCTTGGGTAGTATTTATCCCTGGCATACAAATAGACTTTGAGTGCCCATCCCACAGTGAGGGATGATCTCTCAGCCTGGACTCTTGTGGGAGAGCCTAGGCCCTGCCCTGGATGAAATGACAGACTCTGGAGATCCACCATGGAGGGCCTCACCCTCCTTGGGGATCAGAGTGTAGATTGGGTGGGAGGCTGGGGGGCATGGTATGGAGGGCAGGAGAAGAGGGGAGGTAGAGGGATCTGGGATTGACATGTGAAACAAGCTTGTTTCTAACTTAAATTTAAAAAAAGAAAAAAATATTCAAAACAAAGCAAACCAACACTCTACAAAATGCCTTCCTTTAATCCCAGCACTCGGGAGGCAGAGGCAGGCAGATCTCTGTGAGTTCAAGGCCAGCCTGGTCTACAGAACTAGTTCCAGGACAGCCAGGGCTATACAAAGAAACCCTGTCTCAAAAAACACAAAAACAAAACCAAACAAACAAGCAAAAAAAAAAAAAGAATAAAAAGGACCAACATATCTCCTTCATACCTTTGGAAAGGTTAATGCAATATGCAATAACTTTAGGAGCAACCTGATCAAAAATATGTGTAATGTCACCAGGCCTAAATCTAGGCTCTTCCCTAGGGCTCACTTTGGAGTGAAAGTCATGAGTCATGAAGGAGTGTCCATAGAGAAATATTCTTCCTGGAAACAAGTCTATCCTGGCTGGAGGTCTCCAGGCCTTGCTCTACAGGGTCAGGTACATCAAAGCTCAACACGTACTCAGGTGTCTTAGTTAGGGTTTCCTATTGCTGCAGTGGAACAGCATGGACCAAAGAGCAAGTCAGGGAGGAAAGGGTCGATCTGTCTTAACCCTTCCACATCACTGTTCACCACTGAAGGAAGTCATCAGGACCAGAACTCAAACAGGGCAGGAACCTGGAGGCAGCCAATTCAGAAGTCATGGAGGGGTGCCGCTTACTGGCTTGCTCTTTCTGACTTGCTCAGCCTGCTTTCTTATAGAACCCAGCCTAGGGATGGGATGGGCCCTCTTCTATAAAATCACCAATTAACAAAATGCCTTTCAGGCCTGCCTCAGCATGATTTTATGGAGGCATTTTCTTAATGGAGGTTCCTTGCTCTGTGATGACTGTATGCCAAGCTGACATAAAACTATCCAGCACATTGAGCCAGCAGGCATGCAGAGTTAGAGGCGTGCATCCATGCGATGACTAAGGCAACCAGGTCAGTTTTCCTTTGGTGGTCCCATCCCAGCACGTGGCCAGGGCTGTTGAGCTGGGTAAAGTCACACCCAAACCCTTGGGTTGCTGGTGTCCTTGATGCAGAAGTCCTGGATGGTGATGCCAGTGCTGGCTGACCCATGTGGTGACCAACCACTTGAGAAATAGGTAGTAACTGCTCCCACCTACCGCTGGCCCCGTGAAGACAAAACCAGGTTCACAGTAAGTGGTTAGCTATGCATTTGTCATTATTCCTTTTGGAGAAACGTGGCCACCCTTAGGTTTGCATTAGTGTGTTTGGGTGTGACCAGCTGGTCCAACGGGCTTGATTTTCAGTGTATACCGTAATATCCTTCAGGACTGCCCTCGGTGCTGGGCTTGACTGAAATGGGACACAGTCACAAGTGGATATCCAGGCTGCCACTTGCTCCGGGCCCCAGGACTTAGTCACCTCTCCCAGGGAGCAGCATCATTCTGGGGGAGCAGTATGGGGAAAGGTGAGGCACAGAGAACTGTGGCCATGGGTCAAACTACCCAGGTGACCTCACCCTATAGACAGAGCCTCACCCTATCTTAGAGTCTCTAGACGCCCTGTCCAGGTTCACTTGTGGAGATAGCAGTTGTCTGGGAGGGAAGATGGCAGCTCAGGGGGTAGCTGCCCTATGCTGGAGCCTGGTCCAAAGCTGAACTTGGAGGTACACAAGGTCCCTGGCCCCACCACACTCAGTTAGCGTTGTCTGAGAACCTGCTGCATGCTGCGTCATCTCCTCTTTAGCTCTTAGGCCCCGTCTCTAGGCTCTGTCTGAGGTGGGTTCCCTCCTTCTCTCTTAGGCTCTCCCTTCATGCTAGGGACACCTTCAGGGTGCATGTCCAGCAGAGAGAAGCGAGACTCTCTCCCAGCACCCTCTCCCTGAATCTCACCACATCTCCTCGAAGGTCCTTGGGTTGTGACTTTATCCCTGAGTTGTTACATTAGCTGAGCAATGTGAGGTACTGCCTGACTCAGCCACAGACACAGAGCTAGCTCATGAGTCATGGAGTCTGTGGTGGTTTGAAAGAAAACAGCCCCCAAAGGGAGTGGCACTAGTAGGAGGTGTGGCCTTATGGAGTAGGTGTGGTCTTGTTGGAGGAAGTGTGTCACTGTGGAGATGGGCTTGGAGGTCTCATATATGCTCAAGATACCACCCAGAGTCAGTCCATTTCCTGTTGCCTTCTGATCAAGATGTAGCCAACCCTGTGTCTGCTTGCACACTGCCGCGAGGAAAATGGACTGAACCTCTGAAACTGTAAGCAACCCCAATTGAATGTTTTCCTTTACAAGAATTGCCATGGTCATGGTGTCTCTTCACAGCAATGGAAACCCTAACAAAGACAGAGTCAACCCTGAGTGGATGGCTGACCGTGGGGAGGGATGGGCAGCTGAGGGAACTGAGGCACCATCCCAAGGAAAAGAAGGAACAGGAGGAGATGAGACAGGCCCCACCCCACCACAGCTGTATTGACCAGAGGGGATGCTCAGTCACAGAAAGTAAGGTTTGGACAGGGCAATGGAGATATCTGAAGCCACACAGCCAGGCAGGGGCAGGTGCTGAGATTAGGAGTCTTTGCCGTGAGTCTTTCTGGGTTTGCATGGCGTCCTGGGCCATTCTGCTGAGCCTCACCGGGATTTTCTGCAGCCTGCGGCTGGGGATTATATCTCAGCTCTTTTGCTCTCCCTGACAGATGCCAGACTCCAGGCTTAAGTGGGAATGAGATTCAATAAGGAATTGAAAATTTCATTCCCAAAGGATCATCATCTCTCCAATTTGAGCTTCAATATTAAGCTGCAGGCCCAGCTTCTGGCTAGATGACCTCCTTTGCATTTTGTAATAACTTCCCTTGCTTCCAAGGATTGCTGAGGGAGAGAATTGCAAAGCATACTGCTTGCAGCCAACCCCCTCGTTTCCTTGTGGGGAATCACCCATCCCGTTAGCTCCCCCAGCATGTGGGGAACCCCCGCATTGCCACCACGGTGGTAGAGGTAGTATGGTTTCATGGCTCTGGTGCTCCTGTTCAGTGATAGAAGTCCCTAGAGCAGTGGTGTTCTAGCTGTGGGTTGTGACCATGCCACTTTGGCGGTGGGGGTGGGGGACGGCTGAACGACCCTTTCACAGGGGTTGCCTAAGACCGTCAGAAAGCATAGATATTTATCTTATGATTCATAACAGTAGCAAAATTACAGTTATGAAGTAGCAAAAAAATAATTATATGGTTGGGGGTCACCACAGCAAGAGCAACTGTGCTAAAGGGTGACAGCATTAGGACGGCTGAGAACCACTGGCCTAGAGGTTGGGCAGATTGGGCTCCCATGTTGACTGACATTACATGTACAGTGTGTGTAGCAGCCCAGACTACACCTCTAAGTATAGGGGTGTGTTCAGAGGGGGGGTGCTTTCTCAGGGGGCAGGGGGTGGACCACTTAGCTAGCTGTTGATGTCAAGGGAGGACACATCCTCTTCTTGGAGAAAGAAGCTCAAGGAGGCTAGATTTCTCCGTTTTTTGCTCCAGTTACTGTGGTAAGACTCCCCCATGAAAAGAAACCCAGGGAGGAAAGGGCTTATCTGTACTTTCAATCTCAGGGCACTGCCCATCATTTTGATGAAGTCAAGGGAGCTGGAACCTCAAAGAGCTAGTCACAGAGCATCCACAAGGTGAGAACAGGCAGGAATGGAGGGACACACGCTTGCCAGCACTCTGCTCATGTCCCCCTATACATTCAGGTGCCACCCACACTCAGGATGGGCCTTTCCACCTCAGTTAAACTGATTAAGAAAGTCCCTCATGGGCGTACCCACGGGCAGTCTGATCTAGACAATTCCTCGTAGAGACACTCTTCCCAGGCGATTCTACATTGTGTCAACAGGACAATCAAAGCCACCTGTCACACCAGGGGCCAGAGCCCAGGCCTGGCACATTTTAGGTTAGTGCCCCATCTCTGAGCTACACCACAGCTCTGCCCTGATCATCCTAACATTAAGGCCTTTTCACTGTGATTGTCCACTAGTCAGTGGATAGGGATGACTGATTGGTACTGTGGAGAATACTGGTCCCGCCTTGAGAACACATGCTCTTGCCTGACTCTAACTCTCTCATGCTGTTGTTTTTGCAGGCAATGACAGGGTAGTTCACAGGCTGTGGCCAGGGTCATGAGATGGCCAGTGATGCCTAGGTAGAGACCTTGCTAGGACAGACATGAAGGAGTAGCCCGATGTTGTTTGTAGACAGTTGGGAGTTTGCAGAGGTTTCCTCAACTCCATCTTGTCCATTCCATTTGCCTCAGTCCTCTCTGGCTGCTGTAGCAAAATACTTGAACATCACACATTTAAGCCATGGAGACCTTGTCCTTCTGGGCTGGTGTCCAGCAGAGAGTCAGGGATGCCACCACTGGCAGATTCTAGGTGTAGGTCTGGTGAAGACGTGCTTCGTGGTTCATAAGGGAGGCTGTCTCCATGTCTTCATGCGACAGAAGGGGCCAGTGCTCTCAGTGTCTCCTCTCTAAGGAACAGATTCTGCTCATGAAGACTCTTCCTTCACAACCCAGTCACCCCCTAATATCAAACTACCACATATCCTGGTGTCAACTGGACTGACAACTCTGGGCTACTGGCAGCACCTAGCTGTGGGCATGTCTATGAGGACTTTCCTAGAGAAGATTAGCTAAGGGGGAAGACTCCAAACATGGAGGAGAAAGCTTGTGGGGTACTAGCTTTTCCCCCTTCCCCCTTGCCCGCTTCCCTCTGCCCCCCTCCCAGTGAATTTGCCATGAGCCACTCTGCTCTGACATGCTGGGCTGAACAAAACATTCCTGCCCTTGAGTTATCTGTCTGGTATTTAGTCACAGCAATGAGAAAACCGACACACACTGCTGCCTTAGGAGTGAGGTACCAACGTATGGATTTGGGAGTTTCACATTTGGTCCTCAGTGCTGTGACACAGCGTCCTCTGACTCAGGTGATCACCCCAACTCACGCTATTATTTTAGTTCCTGGCAGGGGTGGTTTATTGCAGGTTTCCACAGGTCCCCTGGGGTCTCACTTCCCTTCTATGACCTCCTCTTGGCCACACTGTGTGGAGTTACTGAATTCTTTTGCCATATGGTGTCTATATGCCCACAGTAGGTGTTGGATTTCATTTCATTTCATGTGTGTGTGTGTGTGTGTGTGTGTGTGTGTGTGTGTTGTCCGTTAATTTTCTTGTGTTCTTCTCATGACCCAATACCAGAGCAATACTGACCCATGGTGTGTTTTCTCTCTTTGTATTTTCTGGAAACTTTGTTTAAAGTCAGTGCCAATTATTGTGAAACCTTTGGCAGAATACTCCAGAGGGTTCCTGGAAATTTCATTTTCGGCAATATTTAATTATATAGTCAACTTCTTCAGTGGTTATAGGGATAACCAAATCACCTAATTCACAAGGGATACGTTGCGGTAACATGATTTTTGAAATTAAAAAATTTATACTATTTATTGACTTTATTTTGTGTGTCTGAGTATTTTGCTTGCTCTGCGTATATGCATCACATGCATGTCTGGTGCCCGTAGAGGTCAGAAGAGGGCGTAAGATCCCCTGGTACTAGAGTTACAGACAGTTCAGCTACGATGTCGGTGCAGGGAACTGAATCCATGTCCTTTGCAAGAGTCACAAATGCTCTTAATGTCTGAACCATTTCTCCATCCCCAGTTTGTGTTCTGTGAGACACTAGCATGTTCCATGATGATGCGGCATCTGTGTGGCTTGCTTTCCAGTGTTCTCTCGTGTTCCTTTCAGTGTGGGCACAGTCTGTAAAGTATTTTCTGTCTTTGTCCTTTACGCGGATAAGTTGTTTCTTCTCTGTTTTTGTTATTTATTATTTATTTAACTATTTTTTTCAGCCGTGCTGGAGTTTGTCAAATTCATTGATTTTTTTTCAAACAACCAACGTTTTTTTCCACAAATGGCATTTATGAAAATATCATTCTATACTCCATCAATACATATGATTTTATTTGTGACTTGTCCCCAAACAAAGCTAGAGGAAAGAAAGAATCAACTTTTTGTTTTATTGACTTTTTTGGGGGGTGGTGTTGTGGGGAATTATGGGTGTCATAAAGTGGCTTCAGCCCAGGCCTGTTCGATGTATGTATGTATGTGTGCATGAGTGTGTGAGTGTGTATGTTGTATGCATGTGCCAAAGACATGTGTGGAGATCTCAGGGCTGGGGATCCAACAGACGACTTCATGACTGAATCATTTGCCTAGCCCCTTACTTTCCATTTTGAACCTGCAGTACTAGAAGATAAAATGAACAGAACACAGCTTCAAAGATTGGTATGATCAAATATCAAGAACAAACTGTTCTGTGGTACCATGTTATAATTGGTGATGGCCAAGCCTGGGCATCTGCTCTGGCTTTATCTCTCCCACAGCCCTTACAGTATCATTGAACTTGTGGAGTTGAAATTCTGCCACCCATGCTGTATTAGTTAGGATTCTCTTAGAGTAACAGAACATATAGAATGAATATACATATGGAATTTACTAGAATGACTTACAGCCTGTGGTCCAGCTAATCCAACAATGGCTGACTATGAATAGGAAGTCCAGGAATCCAGTAGTTGTTCTGTCCATGAGGCTAGATGTCTTAGCTGGTCTTCAGTATCACTGGAATCTCAAGGAAGTAGGATCTCATGCCAGTGAAGTAATAGGCTTGCTGGTTACAATCCCATTGCCAGAGAGTCTGGGAAGCAGAACCTTCATCCAGCGACTGATGAAAGCAGAGGCAGACACCCACAGGTAAACACTGAATTGAACTCCTGGAATCCAGTGTCAGACAGGGATAACTGATGGGCAAAGGAGTTAAGACTGGGCTGGTTTAACCCACAGAAACAGACCCCAGATTGATGGCTGTGTGGAAAGCATGGGACTGACCTAGACCCCCTGAATGTAGGTGTCAGTGAGGAGACCTAGGTAATCTATGGGGCCTTGGGTAGTATTTATCCCTGGCGTACAAATAGACTTTGAGTATTCATCCCACAATGAGGTATGCTCTCTCATCCGGGACTCTTTGGGGGAGGGCCTAGGCCCTGCCCTGGCTGACATGTCAGACTCTGGAGATCTGGTGAAGTGAGGTTGAGCAGGCAAAGGAAAAGCTTCCTTCCTTCATGTCCTTATATAGACTTTCCAGCAGAAGGTGCAGCCCGTATTAGATTTGGATTAAAGGTCTGAATTAAAGGTGTGTTTCCCTGCCCAATGATCCGGATTAGATGTAGTCAAGTTGACAGCCGAGAATAGCTTTTATGCACACCCTGCTCTCTGCACCTGCTTGTGGAGGAGCCTCACTAGACTTCCTATCTCTGCTTCTGTGATCCGGGGGCCTAGAAGCTCTTCTTAGTTTTGGGGGAGGGGTTATATGATGAGAACCCACTAAAAGAAGGAGAAAGGCAAGTAAAGGCTCAGATCTCGGAAAGGGCTTTCCTAAGACTGAAGCCTGCAAGGTTAGAGCTATGAGTTTGTTCTGGGGTGAAGCTGTCACCAAGTATCACTGATAGAGCGGTGTCAAACAGCACGGGCACGGGGCTGGATAGATGGTGCAGCAGTTAAAAACTCTCGCCGTTCTCACAGAGGACCAGAGCTTGGTTCCCAGTACCCACATCTGAGGCTCCAGGAGGAGCCAATGCCTCTGGCCTCCTCAGACGTCTCTACCCTGATGTACACGCCCATACACAGACTCGGGGCACGCACATAATTAAAAACAACAACAACAACAATCTTAAAGCAAAACAAGCTAACCAGCAGGGGCAAAACTGTGTGTCCAGGACACAGCAGGGATTTTTTCTGGCTCAAGGGCCTTGGTTTTGTCCAGGTAGCTCCAGGACAGAGCCTGGAGCCTAACACTCAGCTTTCTAGCCCAAGCACTGAGTTGCTTTTCAGAGAAGAAAAGCTAGGAGGCAGCGGGCCCCAGAAGGGTTTGCCAGCGCCCATCACACCCAGACCCGGAACACCGGCGGCAGCCCACAGCACAGAAAACCATGCCACCATAAACCATATCACCACCACCCTCCTCCCCGGGGAGCCAGCTTGGTTGGAAATCAGACCGTTTTACTCTAGGCAGAGAGGGTGGGACCCCTGGGCTGCACCTCCTGCTGGGTGCCTGATTATCTGCAGATTTCTCCACCCTGGGAGACACGATCCGGAGGCCTGTTCTGTAGCTTGTGTTATTAAAACAGTATTTTTCCTGTGTGAAGGGGGAAGAGAGAGAGAGAACTAGAGAGGGAAATATTCATAATTTACTCATATTGATCATAAACTCGTTCCACCAGACTTTCACTGGAGCGATAAAATGGTTTAATAAAATAGAAACGAGGTTTCCCTGTAGGTGAAAGGTCACACCTCTGGGGAGATGGCTCCTAGGGTAAGGGGCCAATTAGGAGCCTGCCCAAAGGCCCAGCCGTGAACCCCCCCCCCCATCACTGTTAGCAGGCAGACAGCCTTAATAATTAAGGGGATAGGGAGGCATGTGAGGAGACTCAGAGTGAGAGGCCATCTGGATTGTTTTAGAGGCCCTAGCTTGGATGGTTTCTACTCGTGTAGAACCATATGGCAAAACACTTTAGCATGCAACTTGCATATCTTAGGGACAGTAGGACCAGGCTGTCTGAGATGGATGGATCATGGGCCTGGGGTCTGGAGAGAAGAGTTCAGATGGAGGCCCTGAGGCAGCTGTTCCACCAAGGCCCTTTGAGCTGAAGGATGGCTGGAGCTCAGGATTGGGAGCTCAAGGGGCACTGTGAGGTATGTGGGAAGAATGCCTCTCAGTGTCTGGCCCAGACTGCATCCAGTACATTTGCTTCTCAGGGAAATGAAAGCATGTTTGTAGACCGTAGGGGGTGCAGCTGTTGTAGCTCAGGAAGGGAACGCAGAGGGGTGAAAACCTAAGCTGGTGGGCCATGTCAGGAGCTGGCTGCACACCCTGCTGCCATGCTCTGTGCTGGGCACGTGGTAAGGTTTGAACCACACGAGGGACCGCCGCAGGAGAGGTGGCATTGTCTGCCTTGCACTGGATCAGAAAGGACAGTTTGTGGCGCAAGAGCGCATGGCACTGAGTTGAGGAGTCCGGAGTGGCTTACTTTCGCCACTGAGGAAGTAAACTCCATGTGGAGTTTCTTCAACGCCCATCCATCATCTTCTCTGAAGTAGACCGGTGTTGCCAGGAGCAAACATGTCTCATCATAAAAAAGAACCTATGTTAGTAAGACATATTAAATGCCAGAGTCTGTAGATCTCTGGAGTGTTTGAAGAAGACCTGCTTTCTAAAATACATCTGTTTGACTTTGAAAACATGCCTAATGTGACTACAAATTCAACCGTAATAGGTGACTAATTACTAATCTACATTTCCTTATTATCTTATATAGTTGGTAATAATAACTTTCAAGGACTAGAGATTTATGTGGCATTGTTAAATGAGTTGTATAGGTACAATACCTTGAACAATATATATCCGTTATGTTTTAACAAAATTAATCTCAAATTTGTATCAATGTACAATATTTGTATGTAATATACAGAAGTCCAATCCAATGTAAAACATTTAAAACTAGTAGTTGCTTTTTAAAAGTAGATTTGATAATCTACCTTTTTATCCTAACATGTTTCTGAGGGTCCCCTGATAACACCTGGGTGCACCCCAGACCACATGCTGTCGGTGAGTCTCGTCTCTAGGTGCAGGGAAGAGAAACAGTGCATGACAACCAGAGATTTTTGCTGCATGACTGTCCCATGTTCTTGTGTGCTTAATGAAATACCAGCATGCTATAAGCCTGACATTTGTTTTTAAAATGCTCTGTCTTTCAGTGTGTGTGTGTGGGGGGGGCACACAAGGATCTATTCTAGAGAAAAAAAAATGGGTGCTACCTGAAAGAATGCCGTGAATTCCAACGTGTCTCCCACATGTATCTCTGCATTAGAAATGAAGTGGGGGAGTCCTCTGAGGCCCAGTGAGCTCATGTGTTCCAAAAAGGCCCATCCTCTTCACACCTCCCGAGAGAATGAGGCCAGAGAGAACAGGGAGTGTGGAGCCTCCTATCAGCAAACCGGGGAGAGGCCTGGACCATGTCTCCAAATAGGGCAGTGAGTGGATGTCCCCACTGAGCTCAGTTCCTGCTGGACATGGTCTACAATGCAAGGGGGACTGCCATTTGTTGTCCCCCCCCCCAAGGAGCAACAGGGACACTTGGCTGCAGCCATGAAGAAAATGTCTGTGGAACACAGCCAAACAGACAAGGGGATGGGACTGACACACTGGAAAATATCCATTTACCAAGAAAGACAGCAGCCACGGGGGAACAGAGGACAGAAACAAGAAAGACAGTGCCACCAAATAAGTGGCTTTGTCTTAAAGAGAAAGGACACACAAGAGTGAACACGATGGGGTGAGTAAAACAGATCCATCCCAGCCTGGCTATTTGCATAATGGAAAACAGGTTTTTCATCACTTACAGAGCGTCTGCCTTCTGCTCACTGTTTCATCTACAAATATTGGTATTTACTGTAACTACAGGCCGTTCTCAGCTCTCTGCAGCTCTCCTGCTCTGTGGAGGACTAAGCACCCACATTACTGGTGGGAGCTGGCTGGGGCCCCCACCCCTCCTCTCAGACTCGTCTCAATTTCCGTTCTGTTGTGTGATCCTTTAATTAGACAGCCAGGAAGAGCAGTAGGCAGGGGACAGAGTTGTGTTGGGTGAAACACTCTTTGCTTAATTAAACCTAGGTTTTCCACAAGGCACTCCTGGTACATGGAAAGCTGTTGGCACAGATGAGACCAACCAATGGGCCAAAGGATGTCTGATCCCCTCACCAGGGGATGCTCTTTGGGAGTGAGGAGTTGCAGGAGGTGTCTCTGGTAATGTAAATTCATAAATTACTCTGTACTGCTTGAGGGGAAGCATAGATGGGTTCAATAACAGATGTTTGAATACTTTGGTTAGTAGCACCTGTGGCCCTGGTGTTGGCTGGTTCTCCTTAGGTTCCTATCCATCTGGGACAGTTATGACCAAGTAGCAAACCCCTTCTCTGGACTTCACCGTCCTTCATCGGTGGTTTCAGCATCAACTCAGGTTCCAACCCCTCCCAGGAATCCTGTCCCTTGTCCCACCTCTGCTGCCAAGAACCATTGCTCTTAGCAAAGAGAGAGCATGGTCAGTATCCATTCAGCTGTGTTTTGAGGAGCACCGCCCCATCTGTATTGTGGGTGAGTGTGATCATGTGTCTGTGTCGTACTAGTGTATATGTGTGTGAGCATGAAGAGTACAGTGTATGTGTGATGTGTGACTTTGTGTATGTGCACACGTGAACTACCCTGGTTACCCCCTCCCACCACTGACCATGTCCAGCTGAACAGGGGCTGTCGATGAAGCTGAACCATCTTCCCGATGAAGAGTCAGCATGGCTCCCCATCCTGAATTTCAGGTGTCTCCATACTATCTGAAAGGATCAGTAGGGACTCAGGAGCCCCCAAGACCAAGTTCTCTGCACAAAGGAGATTTATTTGCTCCAAAGGGACAGAGAGCAGGGATTAAGAGACAAAGACAGGAGACAGAGGACAGGGTGAAGGGTGAGGAAATAAGGGAGAGGGGGCAGGGATATTTGCCCCAGAGGGACAGAGGACTGCCTCCGGATAGAGTGGAGACAGATGTAGCACATAGGAAAATGGAGATTTGTAAAGGTAAAATGGGAAACCCTGTGTTAGGATGAGGTATTTAATTTTAATTTGTCATGTTAATTAGGTGAGTCAAAGGGGCTTTTGATTGCTGGTCTTCAATACTTTGATAGTTGGTGGTCAGCCTCAGGAGGAGGGAGTGGCCAAATAAGAGACCAGGCCCTGGTGGCTAGCTTTAGGAATGTACTCTGCCTGGTTTTCAGCAAGGCAGAGGAAATGGGGGAGAGAGGCAAGGCCTGCCAGAGCCACAAGCTCCAGTGGGTTAGGGTCCCTTCGCCAGCCACTCGGGGAGTTTTGGGAAACCTGGCTGCCCTATGAACCCCACAGCTACATTCCCGAAGCCGCCAGGATGCTCACCGCACTGGGTTGATTGCAGAACTCCACGGAGACTCTGAGTTAGCACAGGGATGCTGGGATAGTGGGATGAGGGTCTCTGCACTCTGCTCTGGAAACCTGTGTGCTGGGGTTTAACAGTCTCACCTGGAAGAACTTACAGAACAATGGAGTCCCTCTCTGGATGGTTCATTTGCAGGCCTGGAGTCCTTGCTTTTGACCCACCAATGTCAGAATGAGGTGCAGTTTCAGTGTTAGGGACCAGAGCACAGAAGGTGGGGAGGGATGGAGGTGGGGAGGACAGTGAGACTGCCATGGGGCTGTGACTGCTTTTCTACTATGAGAAGGGCTGAGGCCTGCTGATTCCTGCTGACAGCCATTCTAGCCCAGACCTCTCTGGAGATAATGTTTTGCTAACACCAATTAGAGAAATCAACCTTTGTTTGTGTGATGGTAACTCCTAGAACTAGCCTGAGGCTAAACGCCTGAGGATGTCTGGCTCCCTCACCAAGGGACTGTCCTTGGCCTCCTAGCCGCAGGAGGTGTCTCTGGTAAGGTAAATTCACCAGCCTGTATTGACTGAGGGGAAGTACAGATGAGTTCCACACCAGACATTTGAACTCTGTCTTAGCTTGGGTTTCTATTGCTGTGATGAAACACCTTGAGCAAAGCATCATGCGGAGGAAGAGGGTTTAGTCTGCTCACAGTCCCACACAACAGTTCATCATCAAAATAGGTGAGAGGCAGGAACTCACATGGGGCCGGAACCTGGAGGCAGGAGCTGATGAGGAGACCGTGGAGGATGCTGCTTACTGACTTGCTCCTCATGGCTTGCTCAGCCTGATTTCTAATAGAACCCAGGAACTCCAGCCCGGGGATGGCCCCACCCACAGTGGGCTGGGCTTTCCCCCACAAATCACTAATTAAGAAAGCGCCCTACAGGCTTGCCTATAGCCAGATCTTATGGAGGCACTTTTTCCACTGAGGTTCCCTCCCCTCAGATGACTTCAGCCTAGTCAGGTTGACATAAAACTCGACAGCACTAACACTTGGATGAATTTAATGACAAGATCAGAAGGGTGGAAAAGATGAATGCCAGGTGAGTCCAGCTGACAGGGACAGACATAGAGTGGCCTGATCCCAAACCTGATGTGCACTGGGTCCCCCCCCTACCCCCATCCCCCACCCAGTTATTATCTCTTCTCTTCTCCCATCCCCCCCCCCCCCCTTGTCTCCTTGTCCACTCATTCTTCTTAATGAGACTGGGCCCTATTATGCAACCCTGGCTGCCTTAAACTCACAATGTAGCCAGGCTAGCCTTTAAGTCCCTGCAATCCTCCTGCCTCAGCCTCCCCAGTGGAGGCATGCTACCATGCTTGGCAGCTACATTCTTTTCTATTCAAAATTCAGCTCAAGGTTTTTATGATGAAAGGATGGCCTATTTCTGTCAGATGCTCTCTCTGTATCTTCTGGAAGCAGCCTCTTTCTCCCCTCTGGTCTATTGATATAGGATGATGCATTGATGGATTTTCAGATGTGAGCCAGCCCCTCCCTCCTGGTCTAAATCCCTCTCTGTCGATGGCACTGGATTTGGCAGGCTTGTGATGCGTGGAGATGCTTGCATTTGTATTCACAGGGAGTATTGATTCGCCATTGTCTTGTGATGTTTTCGTGTGGTTTCTCTGCTGGGGTACGGTGATTTTTGGAGATTGAGCAGGGGATCCTTCTCCTCTGTTTACAGAATGAGTTTGTGAAGGATTGGTGTTAATTCTTCTTTAAATGTTTGATGGAGCTCACCAGCAAAGGCCTCTAGGCCTTGGTGTTTTCTTTGGGGGAAGTCTTAAACGATGAATTTAATTTGTTTGTTACAGGTCTGTTGAGTCTACTTCTTGACTCAAGCCAGCAGAGTTTTGTTTACTTAGACTCATTCTGTCTGGTCATGGTCATGTAATTGTCCATACACAGTTATCAGCACACAGTTAACAAAGGTATCAGCTTTTTTCTTCCCTGTCCTGAAAGATCAGTGGGTGACATCACTTCTTAGTTGACTCCTCCTTCCTTTTTTCCTTGGTCACCCTAGCCAAATGTCATTTTTGTTGATCTTTGCAAAATACCAACTTTTTGTTTGATTTTCCCTGTTGATAGTCTCTGACTCATTTGTTTACATCTAATCTTTGTTACCTTCCTCCTCCTGCTTGCTTGGACTTTGGTTTGCTCATTTTTCCCCCTAAACCTTGAAGGTTCAAGGCATGCTATTGATTCGAAATCCTTCCTCCTCCCTCACATGGGCATTTAACACTGTAAATTTCACCCCAGGCAGTGCGTTGGCAGTGTTGCGGAAGCTTTGCTATCCTGTGTTTTTATTCTTGTCAATCTTAAAGTATTTTCTAATTCTCTTGCTATTGTCTTATTGATCTATCTGCTTCCTCTCTCTGGCTTCCTTCTTCTCTCTTCCCTCACCGCCCTCTTCTCCCTCTCTCCCTCCCTCCCAACATGGCATTACTGGGGCTTGAACCCAGGTCCTCATGTGTGCTAGGGAAGCACTCTACCACCGAGATGCAGCCCCAGCCCTCTATTGGCATTTAGGAGTATATTGCTGAATTTATGCACCTTTGATTTAGTTAAAACACTTTCTGCTGTTGATGTCTAACTTATTCTCTTTCCATTGGAGACTCTGTTCTATTTCAATACTTTCAAATTCATTCTCCAGGAGCAGTTATAGAGAACCTGCTGTTGTCTCTTGACAGGCATTTGTGTTTGCTGTTGTTCAGCTGGCAAAGTTTACTCTAACTGATACCATCTTGTTTAAAACAATGTTTAGATATATTTACTTTATTTTATGTGCATGAGTGTTTTTGCCTGCTTGTGTTTGTAACATTTGTGTACCTGGAGCCCACAGAGGTGAGAAGAGGGTTTTGGATGTCCTGAACTAGCGTTTATGGATGGTTGTGAGACACCATGCGGTTGCTGGGTATTGAACCTGGGTCCTCTGCAAGGACAAGCTCTCTGACCCCAGGGCTGTCTCTCCAGCCCAGACCGATGGATAACTAACTTAACTTCCAAGAGATACGGACACCCTGGTCTCACAGCACTGACTCCTCCACTCCCGCATTTGTTACATTAGCTACACTTGCTACAGGTATATTGTGTTTCACCTGTGTTTATAGCTATTACTTTATATAGCCAGCATTTGAAGCAAGTCAAAGGGAGGAAAGGAGGGAGCAAGTGTATTTTGAGGTTTGTTGCTTCAATCTTTATTTTCTCTTCCTGTCTGCTTTGTTCCGTGTATTCGATTTCCATCTGCCGTCTTTTCCCTCACTCAATACTGCTGCCTTCCCATTTGCCTCTTCTGTGGTGATATTACACTAAAACACATAGCTGGCCTGAAAATACCGTTATGCACATATTGAACCCCACAATTGCTTTAGAAGTGGGTTAAGAGCCGGATGGGGAGGGCTCTGCATGACACTGTCTGCTAGCACTCTTCCCCCACACTTAATTTTTGTTTACTCCATTTCTGAAAGAATGTTTTCCTGGATCTGCCATTCCCAGAGGTCTGTCCTTACTGTGGGACTGTGTCAATTCCTGCTCTGGCCTCTGTGGATCCTCACAATAAAGCGAGCCTCAGTGTTACAGAGGCTCCCTGTATGTAGTGAGTCACTTTTAACTTGCTCCTTTGAAAACTCGCTCTGTATTTTGACTATAGCTACGGCGTGCATATTTCTTTTGCTTTCCCAGTTTGCTGAGCTTGGGAGATGTGCAGACTAATGCTTCTTGTCAAGTTTGGGGACGTTGTGGCCACTACTTCTCTCACTGTTCTTTTCTTACCAGAGTCTCCTGGTTCTTATCCTTTCCCTCATGTGGATGGGTGTTTCGCCCTGTGTGCATCTGTGTGCTGCACGTGTGCCTCATGTGTGCCTGGCGCCTGCAGAGGTCAGGAGAGGGGGTCAGACTTTCTGCATCTAGTCACAGACTGTTGTGGGAGCTGGGAATTGACCTGAGCAATCAGTGCTCCTCATCCGTGAGCCCTCTCTCCAGTCCCAGTCCTTACCATTCTGAAGAATTTAGCAAGAGACATGGATGGTTCAAGCGTAAGTTCATTTAGACACAGAGAGACAGAGACAGAAAGACAGACCACACACACACACACACACACACACACACACACACACACACACACACAGAGAGAGAGAGAGAGAGAGAGAGAGAGAGAGAGAGAGAGAGAGAGAGAGAGAGAGAAGGGCAGAGACAGAGAGACAGATGGGTGTTGACAGGATAGCCTAGTGTTTTCTGTGTTGTAGATCTTAGAGAAGTTTTTAAATGAATATTTACTAGGTAGCTACATATTCACGGTGTAAAGTGACCTTTTGTTTTCCATTTCAAGTCATGATGAATTAGACCTTACATTTAGAGTATTTCTCCTCATGGTCCTCTAGAAAAGCTCACAAAAAGGGGCGAGCCCACCCTGCAATCCATATTTTAATGAAGCCAGGGTCTTGGGGGATATAGACCTATAGGTAGAGCACATATGTGGTAACTGGGAACCTGTCTGACATGCAGAAACAGCCTGACTGCAGCTTCAGGGACGTCGAACTTAATTGGGCCCTTCAGGATACTAGGAGTGAAAATAGACCAATGTAAGAGAAGAGGAGTGGGGAGGAGAGCATGAGGGGTCAGCAAGATCGAGTGGGGAGAGGAATAGAGGAGAGCAAGGAAAGAGACACATCAATAGAGGGAGCCACTGTAGGTTTAAAGAGACATCTGGCACTAGGGAATTGTACAGAGATTTACAAGGATGACCCCAAACAGGAACCTAAGCAATAGTGGAGAGGCTACCTTAAATTCCCTTCCCCTATAATGAGAATGATGAATACAATAAATGCCATCCCAGAGCCTTCATCCAGTAGCTGATGGAAGCAGAAGCAGAGATTCACAGCTAAGCACCAAGTCAAACTCCTGGAATCCAGTTTCAGAGAGGGAGAGTGACGACCAAAGGGGTCAAAGACTATGCTGGGAAAACCCCCAGAAACAGCTGACCTGAGCAAGTGGGAACTCATGGATCCCAGTCTGACAGCTGGGGAACCAACATAGGACCAAACCAGGCCCCCTGAATGTGGGTGTCAGCTAGAAGCACTGGGCAGTCTATGGGGTCTCTGACAGTGGAACCAGGATGTATCCCTAGTGCACGAATGGACTTTGGGAGTCCATTTCCCATGGAGGGACACTCTCTTAGCCTAGATACACAGGGGAGGGCCTAGACCCTGCCCCAAATGACTTGACAGACTTTGATGATTCCCTCATGGAAGGCCTCACCCTCCCATTGGAGTGGATGGGGGAAGGGATGGGGGGGTTGGTGAGGGACATGGGAGGATGGGAGGGAGAGGGAACTGGGATTGATATTTAAAATAAGATTGTTTCTTGTTTAAATAAAATGTATTAAAAAAGAGATTTTACTAGAGGGATGGGGGGGGTGCAGCCGTGCCCATACTCATCCATAGAGAGAAGATAGCATAACAGCACTGTCTTGAGGGGCATCTTCTACCCATCAAGGAATACACTGGAAAGATGAGAACCTCTTATGTCATGGGGGCAGAGGATTCACTTTGTATAACCACTTTTAATTTTAATTTCATTTATGTATCTATTTATTTTGTTTTTGTTTGTTTGTTTTAATACAGGGTTTCTCCATGTAGCTCTGGTTGTCCTGGAACTTGCTCTGTAGATCAGGCTGGCCTGGAACTCAGAAATCCACCTGCCTCTGCCTCCTGAGTGCTGGGACTAAAGGTATGCGCTACCACCACCTGGCAGAAAGTCAGTCAGTCAGTCTGTCTGTCTGTCTGTCTGTCTGTCTGTCTGTCTGTCTGTCTATCTGCCTGCCTGCCTGCCTGCCTGCCTGCCTACCTACCTACCTACCTACCTACCTACCTACCTATCTATCTATCTATCTATCTATCTATCTATCTATCTATCTATCTATCTATCATGCGTATGCAAAGGTGAAGAAGAGGGAGTTAGCAAACATTTAGCAAAAGTCAGTTCTCTCTTCTACCTGGTGGAGCCTAGGGATAGAATTCAGATAATCAGGACGAGCGCCATTACCCCTGAGCCATCCTCTCACCAGCTCTCATCATTTTTTAGTTTTGGTTAAACCATCCCATTGAGTGCTCAAGATCATGTAGGTGACCAAAATTTGACGTTTCTCTTTTAAATGTTGAGGTCAGTTGAGATTTGCTAGGGGTAGTTCTTAGGGACGTAGATGAGATAACTAAGCAACTTTTATGACGTCTTCATCAGGAATGTCATCAGGGCAAGGGTCTGGCTGACCACGTGGCTTCCTTTGGAAGAATAGGGGACATTTCCTTTCTAGGAGCTCTTCTCTGTAGATGTGCACTAGTTATAGAGTCAACCTCTGGAGAGTCCATGGTCTCTCTGATCAAGAGAGCCAGTGATTTACTGGAGTCGTAGGGCTATCTCAGAGGGGTCCCAGCACACCCTGGGTCTTGGCTGACTTTGGAAGGCAAAGAACAGACAGCTAACCACTCTCTTCGTCTTCTTTAAGTCTCCAAGTGTGGATTGTCAAACACCAGCTATTTAATTTTAACTTTTGTGTAACTAAGATGAGACCAAAATAGATAAATAATTTGAACATTTTTAACCCAATTTTTTAAAAGATTCAGTTTCTCAACTAAATTTCTGAAACAAACTTTGCAGAAATATCATTATCTTGATTAAATATAAGTTCTTTTTAAAATCAGTTTTTAGTTAAGATTTTATTTTATGTGTCTGAGTGTTTGCCCTGCATGTATGTCTGTGTACCACATACATGCCTAGTACACATGGGAGCCAGAAGAAGGCATTGGATTCCTGGAACTGGACTTACAGACTGTTGTGAGCCACCCTGTGGGTGCTGGGAATTAAGCTCAGGGTCTCTGGAAGAGCAGCTAGTGCTCTTAACCACGGAGCCATCTCCCCAGCTATCTAGAAACTTTTCAGTGTTACTGGAATGTATCAATATCTGATGAGAGCATCATTGATTTAAACAGTGAACTAGATTCTAACTAGATTCTAGGTTTATAGTAGTGTCTGACTGAGAGAGAGAGAGAGAGAGAGAGAGAGAGAGAGAGAGAGAGAGAGAGAGCCACAGTGTGAAAGAGGACTATTTGTAAAAGTTAGTTCCCTCCCCCCTGCTTCCCAGCTCCAAGGATGGGGTTCTGGGCATTAACCTCAGTTTTCCACTTAATAAGTAGTTTTATCAGCTGAGCCATCTTGCTGACCCTATGCTTCAGCTTAAAAAAACCTCAAAACTCTTATTATCTTTCCTTCAGTCTCACATAAGCCTAAAAGCTACAGAATCTTACATTCTAGCAAGACCTTGACAAGATTACAAAGTTTCTAACAGACTTGAATAGCAAACCTGTCACAGTATAGGCTCAGGCAGAAGGAGAAAAAATACCAGAGATTCAAAAATCTTTATATGTCAACCCTGTAATTGCAGTCATGGACAAGAAAGGCATCTGTTCCCTTTAAGAACTAGGGAGAGTCAACAAATAGTTCTTCCTTCCTTTCTTCCTTCCTTCCTTCTTCCCTTCCTTCCTTTTTTAACTGGAGAATCAAGCAGGCAAAAAGAGAAAGAGAGAGTGCAGGCTTGAACAGGAAACTGATGGCTGGGTCAGAGATGGCAGGCCAGACCCAGATCATTTGTATTTGGGACAGGGGACAGGGACATGTAGGAGGATGGTGCTTTGGTCCCCCATGCTACAATAAGCCCAGGTTATACTTAAGCCCACTTATACTGTGGAATTTTGTCCTAGCAACAAATATGTAATTGGTAAATCAGACTGACCCAGAGGACAGAACATCTGAATTGGGCTTGAATTTAGTTTTTACAGAGGTCAGGGTTGAATCCTAAGAGAGCCCAAAGGGTTGGGGCTTGGTCAGTGAAATTCTTCTCACACAAGTACGAGGACCCAAGTCTGATCCTCCAGAATGCACACAGAAGACCTGGGCATGGTGGCACATACTTGTAATCTTAGCACTGGGGAGGCAGAGACAGATGGATATGCCCGGGGTTCACTGGCAGCCAGTCTAGCCCGCTCACCTATTGCTAAAAGCACGATGGATAGTATCCTGAGGAACAACATTCTAAGTTGATCCCTGGCTTCCACGCATGTGCGTACTCACACACACACATACATATGCACCTATACACAGAGAACATGTGTATGTGGGTACACACACTTAGAGGAGGAGAGGGAGGGAAGGAGGGAGGCAGAGACAGAGTGTGTCTGGATACTGAACTCTATCTGCTTCCTCATCTACAGAACAGATCTAGCACGAGGACAGTGCCATCTTTTGGCCATTCCTCTCCATTTGCTGGGTCACATTGGCTAAGCTAGAGTGTGAAAGAAACTCGCTGCTCTCTTTGTGAGGAATGTCAGATCATTCCTAATTTTCCAGGACGCATCCCAGATATAAGTGCCTGGGGATGCATAGCTGATGCTCCGTTCACTTGGAGAGAAGAAACAGAGACCCAGAGGGCAGGGAAACCTCCCAACTTCTGGTACCCAGCGGCCACCTCATGGTGTAGCATGAGTTAAAACCTAAAAGCAGCAGTGACCAGAGTGTCCCCCAAGCAACATGAGAACTCAGTGCTGATAGCTGGCCCGAATTCCCTCTTCTCTCTCTCTGAGTCATTTTTGCATCCATGCAGAGGATGGGAGAACATGCATATAGCAATCAGATGTGCAGACCCTGAGTCCCTGCAGCCCCAGTCATGGACCCTGAAGGGCAAACCAGAGCAAGGGAT
Organism: Mesocricetus auratus; assembly: GCF_017639785.1. Taxonomy (NCBI): domain Eukaryota; kingdom Metazoa; phylum Chordata; class Mammalia; order Rodentia; family Cricetidae; genus Mesocricetus; species Mesocricetus auratus. The sequence continues at coordinate 19,849,204 of NW_024429206.1, read as the reverse complement.
ATCCTCTGTGTCAGTTACCCAGAGGCAGAACTAGAGCCAAACAACTTTGGAAGTGGAGGTTCCAGGAGTGCCCTTTCACCCCGTGGGAGGACTAGAGTTATATTTAATATTTAAATTATTAAGAAGTATGTCTGGAACTCAGTCTCTCCCCCTCCTGTGTTACTGCTTGCGCTGTCTGCTATCACTGTTTTCTTGTCTCAGTTACTTGTCCCTAGACTATGTCTGTCCTGGTTCTCTTTGGAGAAGGTACTGAGCAAGTACCTTGTAAGGTGGGGTCTCAGGAGGTGTGGCTGTGCCAGCAAAGGCACGGAACCCCTCTGGGGCATCAGCTTAGTGCTCATTTAAGACTCCAGAGATTTCTTTAATTGCCAGAGAAGTTAAGTGTCCAGGCTTTGCTGAGGGGATCTGCAGGTCTGTGGTTGGGCACATATCCTGCAATTCCCCCAGGAACTCACTCCATGCCAGCCAAGAGTCTCAAGGTCAGGCGGAGGTGAGCAGTGGGGCCAGCTCTAGTCCTCCCTAGACACACGGCCCTGCCCCCACACATGCTTTCCAAGTTCCCAGGAATATGACAGAGCTTTTCGAAGCCTTATAAGGACACAGTGTGCCTTCTGTTTGCTTTCTGTTTCATCCCTAGGCTCGAGGTTCTCATTCCAGATTCCCATGCCATTCCACAGGGTCCTTCTTTTTTTGTACTCGGAGACATGAGAGCAACTTCACTGTGTTTCCCTTGCCAATCTCTATAGGATGTGTATGATGTGAGAATCAGGAGGCTGCAGGGGGCCGTTCTTAGGAAGCCCTTGGGATGTTTTTTAGGATTTTTTAGCTCACGCTGGAGGGTGGGTGTGTCTCCACACTTCCCAGCCTCACGTTGGCAATGAACAGAAAGAAACCTGAGCCTCCCGGTGCTTTGAAAATATGATATTTCCCAAGGCTGCTGGGTGAGGGGCCATGGCTGAGCCTCTTAGTGTGGCCATGTTCTGTTCTCCAGAGCACTCTCTGGAGTGTGTGTGTGTGTGCGTGTGTGTGTGTGTGTGTGTGTGTGTGTGTGTGTACGAGCACAAGTGGGCTCTGCTCCCCTCAGAGACATGTTGGGGTACAGGGAATTAGGAATGGGGACATCCTGAACCCTCTAACTGCCACCCAGCTCTGACTTTACAGTTTGTTCTGTGAGGGACAGAGGGATAGTACTACAGGCTTTGGGGCCAACCACAGCTGGATGCTTGCAGGAAATTTCCACAATGTAGATACCTTATAGATCAGCCAGGGTGGGGGGTGGACCAGTAGCACACACCTTTAATCCCAGCATTTGGGAGGCATAGGTTGGATCTCAGTGAGTTCGAGGACAGCCTGGTCTACAAAGTGAGTTCTAAGACTGCCAGAGCTGTTACACAGAGAAACCCTGTCTGGAAAAACAAACAAGAAAAAAAGAAAGAAAAAGAAAGAAAAAGAAACCCCACAGAGTCAGAAAGCAAACAGGTAGGGTTTCCCGCTCACAGTCCACCTAAATGGGTCACCTGCATGGTCTCACAGCCCTCAGGACCCAACCACCTTCTCTGTGCCCAGACTCACTTCCTCATGTCCCTCCACTGCTGCTGCTGCAGGGTAAACCCCCATGCCACTGCCCCAGTGCCCCTCCAGGTCTTTGCTGGCACAGCCATGCCTCACCAGGCCTCACCTTACAAGGTACAAAGCTTCACCTCATGCCAGACCCTGAGCATAGAGTGTGTAGTCAGTTACTCAGTCACTTTCATTTTCATCCTACGAGTCTGGGGAGCATACTGCCAACCCATCTAATGGCCTATGTGGGCTCCATGTTGGCCACAGAACATCCCTCCTCCACAGCTGTGACCCTCAGGAAGGTGTGGACTTAATCAACAGCACCGTATTCACTAACCCTGTGACTGTAGTCAGGTGATTCTGGACCGAGCAGGAGCTGCAAACCGGAACTGTCCACTTATTTGTAAATAATGACAAGTTTGAAGCCAGTTTGTCCAGCAAAAGCCACTCAGTTCTGAGGTTTAGTGTCTTGTTCATTTACACCCATGTCATGTTCATGCATGGTAGTGCAAAGTTTTGGTGGGAGGGCCTGTTTTCATTCTTTCCTCTCCTGCAATTTGGCTTGAGGGGGCAATGCAGTCTGATATAATGAGGCTCTAGGCTTGATTCTCAGCATCATATTAAAATAAACAAATACAGGAATATTATACAGCTGAGGTCCTCTGCCTAGGCATAGTGCCACCCACAGTGGGCTGTCCCCCATCAATCATCAGCCATGACATTCTTTCACAGACGTGACCAAAAAGCCTATCCGATGGAGGCAATTTCTCATCTGAGGTTTCCTTTTCCTAGGTGACTTTAAGTGTGTCAGATTGACAATGAAAACTAATTGGTACACCTTGTTTTGGAACATCTAGCTTAGACTCAAAGGTGGGCAGTGAGGTCACTGTACTTGAAGAGTACTTGGGCAGTAACTGTGGTCAGCAGCTTCCATGCTATTATTTGAGGCAAAAGCTACACCCATGTGTGTCAGGAACTCATTTTTAGAGATAAGACCAGCATGCTTGGGGTGGGGGGTAAAGGGGTAGGGAGGCTCAGCAAAAGATGCTGTTGTGGTTGACCTATCCAGGAAGTTCTCGCCCATGGAGAAATTGGTCTGGTAGTCCTAGCCACTAGTGCCTCTACCACCAAATTGACATCAGTAGCCCAGAAGGTATTTTGCAGCTCCATGGTGTGTGGCTGGCTTCTCACCCACTGTGGTGGTTTGAATGTAATTGGCCCCCATAAACTCATAGGGAGTGGCACTATTAGGAGGTGTGGCTTTGTTGGGGGAAGTGGGTCACTGTGGGAGTGCATCGCCTATGCTCAAGATATGCCCAGTGACAGTTCACTTCCTGTTGCCCGCAGATCAGAAGATGTAGAACTCACAGTTCCTTCTCCAGCACCATGTCTTCCTGCATGCCACCATGTCCCACCATGGTATTAATGGACTGAACCTCTGAAACTGTAAACTGCCATCCCAATTAAATGTTTTCCTTTATAAGAGTTGCTGTGGTCACGGTATCTCTTCAGAGCAATAGAAATCCTAGTTTAGCCAGGTGGTGGTGGCGCACGCCTTTAATCCCTGCGCTGGGGAGGCAGAGGCAGGAGGATCTCTGTGAGTCTGAGGCCAGACTGGTCTACAAAGTGAGTTCCAGGACAGCCAGGGCTGCCCAGAGAAACTCTGTCTCAAAACAAAACAAAACAAACCCAAAAAAACAAAAACCAAAAAGAAACCCTAACAAGGCATCCACTCTAATTTAGGCAGCACTCTTGTGTTTGAAGTGTAATGTTGCAGACAACAAGACACTGTATCATTAATGCAGGTCCAAACTGAGGACCATGGGACCATCAGGGTTTTGAAAAACGTTGTTGTTCACTTCCAGACCGGAATCACAAAAAGAAAGGAGCTGCATTCCTTTTCCTACAGCAGACTTGATCTTGGTGGATTATACTTCACAAAAGTGGCTGTGATTAATCCCCAGGGTCACCAGGATTGACTTCTAGACACCGTCTGACTCCAAATATTGCCATTGCAGTCTGTATTGCAAGTGTCGATGCAGTCACTCCTGTAGCGCTGTTCATATCTGTGATGTGTCCTTTCTGCCTCATGGGTTTGTGAACTCTGATCTGTCATCCATGGGATCTCTTCTTTTGTGTGTGTGTGTGTGTGTGTGTGTGTGTGTGTGTATGTGTGTGTGCATGTGTGTGTGTATGTGTGTGTATGTGTGTGTGTGTATGTGTGTATGTGTATGTGTGTGTGTGTGTGTGTGTGTTGAATCTCGGTGTCATTCTTATGGAGTCATCCACTTTTTTGGGGGGGAGCAAATTCTCTCATTGGCATAGAGCTCACAGTTAGGATTGGCTGGCTGGCCAGCAAGCCCCAGGGATCTGGTAAAGTGTTTGCCTTGCAAGCACGAATACCAGGGTTTGTTCTCTTGAACCAACATTTAAAAAGCCAGGTGTGGTGACACATGCTAATAACCCCAGCATGGGAAAAGTGGAGCCAGGCAAAAGTGTCTTGGATCACAAGCTGAGATTTTGTGAATCCCCATGAAAACAAACGGAGACTCATCGCTGTGTTTTCTTTGGCTTTGCTGAGGGCTGGCCCAGCACCTTGATGGTCTGCCGACTGACCTTGCATCTGCATGATGACATGCTTTTCAACACCACACATGAAGTGTAACTTCATACAGGGGGTAGTCTATAAAGCAAGATGCTTACAGATGGCATCTGTTAAGTGTGGATGATCCTTTCCTTGGGGAAGACCTCTGATAGCTTGTTATGCAAAGTGGTACTTCAGAGTGAGGACCATGGAAGCAAACTGGCCCTCCGTAAGCTTTCCATTTTCCCACCCATCACCATCCAAGCCCCTATTGCTCAACCATCTCTCCGCCAGCTCCTATTGTCTTACCTGTCTCTGTCCCATCCCCCATCTCCACTCCAGCCCCCATCTCTACCATGTATCTCCACCCTGACTCTCATCTCCATCATCTCTGCTCCAGTCCCCACCTTCCACTCTTCTTTACTCCATCCTCCATCTCTGCCCTCCATATTCACCCTAGTCTCTACCTCCAACCCGTCTCTACCCCTACACTCTGACCGTTTCTACCCCAGCCTCCACTGTCTGACCCATCTCTACCCCCACTGTCTGACCCACCTCTACCTCCACTGTCTGACCCATCTCTCCTTCAGCTTCCACTGTGGCTGTTAGCACAGATAACTATGTTGAAGCCCATGATATCTCAGGAGGATGGAGACTCAGATGAAGCTGTGTTGCCATTGAGCTTGGAGGGAAATGCATGGCCAGTTTCCATGCAGGGGTTCCCCAGGATGAGCAACTGAACTTGAGATGCTTTAGCTAGAGTTGTTGTCCTGTAGGAAAACATCTTAAACTCAAAGAGAGCCTGGCCTGGCCGTCTTTCCTTACAGCTGACCTCCCTGTCACCTGCAGAGCCACTGGCTAGTTTTGGGTCCTTCAGTGTGGTTCCTCAAAAATACACTGAAATGCAGTTAGCCAGAGAATGCATGCATGCACACACATATGCCTGAATACATGTATATACACACATAGCTGCACATATGTATGTCCAGATGTACTATATAGCTATAAATATAAACATACACACATATGTACATACATATATACATGCTATAGTGGCACATACAAGCATTGTAGTAAATATATGTGTCTATGTGTGCACATACACTATTGTTGTACATGTACACAATGCATACCACAGTGGTGTACACACATACACAGATATACTACCATTTCATTCACACATGTATACACACATACATACAATGGCTGTACACACATGCACACAGATGCACTACACAGTTGCATATGTACATAATTCATACATATGCACACATAATTGCATCATAGCTACACATACATACATACATACATATATACATACAGGTGATCCATATAGGCATACATGTACACTCCATCACACACACACAGGTGTGCACACACAGTTGTGTGTACATGTACACAGACGTACTGTACCCATTCGCACAGATGTGCTTCAGGATGTACACATGCACACAGATGTACACGTATGTGCTGATCATACACAGCCTGCAAGCAGCAACAAGTTCAGTTGACTTGAGCTGGGAGCCTTTGTGGAATTCCTCTGTCACCCTCATCTCTATGACTGGGTTGCTGGTAGAACAAGGTCACCAAGTGGTGAACTGGTAGCCTGGTCCAGTCTGGGCTCGCTTGGTTGCAGAAGAGCGCAGCCATCATTTGCTTGGCATCTCCAGTGCTTGAAGGACCTGGTGCTGCGGGCTCCGTTCCTTCCTCTCAGCAGCTCACGTCACTAACGCAGTCTCTGTAGGACACTAAATGTGTGGCTCTGACACAAGCTCTCTGAAGACAGAACTCCAGGCAGCTGTGACACTCACAGCCTCCATCCGTCTTCCCGTCATCCTGCCCTTAATTAATTTCGTCAGGAGCCCGTGAACTGTGTCCTTCATCTTGCCCGGGCAGGGCTGGCTTTGGGCCTAAGTAAAGAGAGTCGGCAGGCAGCAGGCTCTCTTACCCTCAGCCATTAATTAAAGAGCTGAAGCTGACCCAGCATGGAGGCCTCGCTGCAGGCAGAGCCCCTTGGACACACGGCTTCTTCCCTGCAGTCTGCTCTGGCTGCCCTCCAGCCCATGAGCAATCTGAAGCTGGAGTGCCAAATGACCCCGTCCAGTGACTCCAGCAGATGCCAAACCTGTGCCAGGAGGGACACAGTGAACAGAAGTGCATGACAGATATCCATCCCAAGGGACCCCGCAAGGAAGCTGGGAGGGGAGCTGAGTGACAAACATTTAGACTTAACATCTACCCAGACACCGTGGCGAAGTAGCTTCAGCCTCCCTGGGATGCCGATGAATTTCTTCTCAGAGCTCAGGTTCAGCTCGGAAGTGGATTCATCACAGACAACTGAGACTCTTCTTGTCTGGGGCTGTGTCTTGGTTGCAGGAGGATTAGTGATGTAGTGCTACAATGCATCAGTCAGACAAGCTGTGCTGCATGCAAGTAACAAATAGCACCGCTGTCTGGCTGGCCTGGAATGCCATTCCTTATTCTGCTCATACCTTGTGTCCTTTCGTGGCTGGTTAGGAAGTTCCATCTCTTATTCTAAAGGTCCAAGTGAGGACACCGTGGTTGGATGCCTCTGGGATTGGAGAGAGGCAGCTTATCCTCCAGGTGTATTTGCCCAAGACAGGATGCAAGTGAGGACTTCAACCTTTCAGAATGGGGTTATTGCCTTCGTTCAGTGATGGACTATGACTTGGAAATGTAGTGTCATTGAAATAAACCCTTTTGGTCATGGTGTTTTATTGCGGCAATAGAAACCCTAACTAAGACACCAGAATCATCAGAATCATCATCATCATCATCATCATCACCACCGTCACTACTACACTATCATTACTACCATCATCAAAACCATCACATTGTCATCTTCAAAATTAGTATCAATGGGCACTTAAGTCTAGAAGATGCTGTTTTATAATTATCTACAAGATCTTGTTTAGTATCTCCCGTAATGCTTTGTGAATGAGTGAATGAATGAAATAATCCTCCCAATATCAATAGTGGTGTAAGATTTGATTATTTATCCCAAGTCATATATACACAGTACAGCTCTCCATTCTCTTGTCACCACTGGGTGAACACTGATTGAGTGCTTGTTGAACCAAGAGAGTGAGTCATTCATCTCTCATTGTGACTATTTCCAGCAGGATCTATTGTTATCTGTATTTGTTACTTTTCTATTTCTGTAATAAGACACCATGATCAAGGCAGCTTACAGAAGGGAAGGGTTTATTGGGGCTCACAGTTCCAGAGTTCATCACTATCATGGCAGGGGCTTGTGCAGCAGGCTGGCATGGCAGCTGGAGCTGAGAGCTCATATCTTTTTTCTTTTTTTTTTTTTTTGGTTTTTCGAGACAGGGTTTCTCTGTATTGTTTTGGAGGCTGTCGGTCCAGCCCGGCCTCGAACTCACAGAGATCCGCCTGCCTCTGCCTCCCGAGTGCTGGGATTAAAGGCGTGCGCCACCACCGCCCGGCTGAGAGCTCATATCTTAAACCATGAACACCAAGCAGAGAAAGTAAACTGGGAAAGACACGAGGCCTTGACACCTCAAAGCCTGCCCCCCAGTGATGTGCTTACTCCATCGAGCCCACATGTTCTAAACCTATCCAAACAGCACCACCAACTGGGCACCATGTATTCAAACATCTGAACCTGTGGGCAACAGTTTCGTTCAAACCACAACAACTCCATTTTATGAAGTAGCTGAGTCTCAGCAGATAAACCTCCCACCTAACGTCACCCTTACAAGGCAGCAGAGCCCAGACTTAGGCCAGGGGTTCTGTCCACACAGCTGGGATCAAATAGGACTATGCTACTGCCTCCCTGACACGTGGGCAATTTCCCTCCCATCTGGACAGTCACCTGTAGATAGATTACCTTCCCCAGCATTTGGAGATGCCACAGCCATAGGTAAACTCATGATCATCACATCCCAGTGTGACAGAATTTCTTTGTCTCTTATCCTTTTACCCCCTGAGCTGGAGGAATGTGGGTCGATCACAGGTGAATCCTGATGTATGTAGAGTTGGCATGTTACCCTTGTGTCTCTCAGGTTTCCGTTTAGACACAGTAGCATCGGGCCCTGGTTCTCTGTATTTCCTTCTTCTCATCATGGTGTCATAGTTATAACTAGAAGAGGGCTTTGGAGGCTCTACAATTGTCCAAGCTACAAAGAGGCAATGGTGTTGTAGAGAGAAAGACAGAAGAGAATGAATTTCAGGAGATAAAACTGATTTTGCAAGAACCCTGACCATCACCTCAAAGCTTTGGGTGTGTGGTCCTTTCCCCTTTATCTCTGTCCTCTGTGCTCTGGGAGCTGGGAAATCTCTAAACTTGAATGTATACAGCAGAGAGTGCCAGGCCCAGAGACTGCAGGAACCAAACTCTTAAAGCCTACAGGTGCCCAATGCCAGCACTTACTGGAAAATGAGGCCTATTTGTTCTCACTGTGTTGGCTGGCTTCAGAGATGAAGGTTTTGTGCTCTTGGGATTTTTTTTTCAAAAGCTGTGCTGTGTGCATAGTGTGATGGTGAAAAATTGATTGTCAGCTTCACAGAATGTAGAATCACCTAGGAGACATGCCTCTGGACATGTCTGCGAGGGAATTCCTAGAGTGGACTATTTAACTGGGAAGAACCGCCACAACTGAGCAGCACTGTTTCATGACATGGGGACCAGGACCGGAAGAAAAGGAAAAGATGAGGTAGGCATCAGCATCCATTTCTCTGTGCTGCCTGACTGCAGATGCAGAGTGAGAAACTCCACTATACCTGTGATGGGCTGTACCCTCCACCTATGAGACCAAAGAAACCATCTCTTCTCTAACTCACTTTTGTCAGATAATTTGTTACAGTACAGAAAAGAGGCCACTAAAACAGATGGACTCCTGAGATCATGATAGATTTGCGGAATTATGTTCCACCAAGAGTGGGCCTCAGAGATGAACCTCAGCCTTGTAGGGAGGAGATGGGAAAAAGAAAACCATCTCTTTGTGTCTGTTGAGGAGCCTGCCCTACATGTGGCTTCATGACAGAGACCTGTCAGCTCTGGACTCTGCTGCGCTGACCCTTCAGATGTCAAGTAAGGACAGTTACTTGTCAACTTCTCTGTTTATGGCTTCCAGAGGGCAGGTGGCACCTCAGGAAACCAGTGAACAAACTGGTGCTTATTAGCCATTGCTGCTGTTATATGATACAATGTCAAAAGTATTTGCAGGTTAGGCAGCAAGAAAATCTGCCAAAGTGTTTGTGACAACGTTGTAGCCATGAAGTATGTCTACCACAGCAGACAGTGTGGCAGGCAACACACAACAGGACACTAACCAGTGGAGTCACTTTCAGGCACAACGTCCCCTCTGTCCCCTAGGCTTCCTGGAGTAGGTTGTCCTTGTTGCAGTTACAGCAAACGTGGTGCAGGGTCACAGGCGCTCTCCCAGAGCCTTGCTTTCCAGGTGATGAATCAAATGTGACATTCTGGAGCTAACTCTGCCACTCCAGGCCTTTGAGAGCACCAGCTTAGAGGAGCAAGGGCTTGGAACTGGCAGCAGCCCTGTCTTCCTCTTCTCCGACCCTGCCACTCAGTGGCCAGGCTGACTTCCCGGAGAATGAGCATCCCTGGTCAGGGCTAGTGCAAAGAGCACCAGTCCCTTCTCAGTCCTTTCTTTTGTCCCCTCCACCTCCCAACTTCCTCCTCAGGAATGCTGCTTCCGAGCATTTGGAGGGAGGTCAGGGGTGGGAGTGGAGAACTGTCCCCTTGCTATCTCTCTGCCTCGTTCCTCTTAGAGTCGGCAGAGGGCAGAAGCTGAGGCCACTGTGGTAGATAGACCCTGTAAAGGACACCCTGGTTTCTGAGAAAATGGTGTATGCTTACAGAGTCAAATTCATGAGGGATCTGTCTTAAAGTGCATGCATGCAAGTGTGTGCACATGCCAGTTGTGGTGTATATGTGTGTGTGTGCATGTGCATGTATGTGTGTGAGTTTGTGCATAAGCATTCGTGTACCTGTGTGTGTGTGTGTGTAAGCATGCGTGCAAGCCAGGAGCTGTGTTTCCTTGTGGACTCAATATCAAGTTTCCTGGGTTAGCATAGCTGAGGAGTGCTGTGTACCCCTCATTTAGAGGTCTGCACTGCATTTAGGCACAGGAGACCCTCTAAGCTAGTGAAGGGTCACTGTGATTAGCTCAGGATCCCCTGGGCTCGTTTTGAACACACAGCCGTTTTTTTTTTAGTGACAAGGAGCTCTGGCAGCAGTCACTGTGGCAGGCTCTGAGGCTTCATTTGTAGTATTGAGCTCTCTTCCAACTTGAAGTCCCCGAAAATCCTCACATGGTGCCACATGAATCAGATGGATTTATTTCCTCCTAATTCAGTCTCAAGTGGCAGAAACACAATTGGAAGCAGATTGTTCAAAAGCCGAGATTTACTGGCTAGTATAACAAAAAACATACAGCTAGTGTTTCTGGCCATCTCACAGGCTGGGTTTTTCTGTTGGTGCCTTAGGCTGTCCCCATGAGGTACAAAGCTGCTTGGATGCAACCCTCACCGCCCCTGCATCAGGATGCCTGAATTCTTTCCCAACAGTTTTGATGAAAAACCCAGAACGGTGTTGCTGGTCTACCCAGTCTATTTCCGTCTCCATGGGGCCTCACCTGCAAGCCATCCTTCACAATGTGGGAGCAAGTCACCTGTGTGCCACGCATTTGAAAGAGCAGACCCCAGGCTCTTGGGAGGGCTGTGTCCTATCTCCCGTTTGTCTTGACCCGGCCCTTACTTGGCACGTAGTGACAGCATCTATTCCCAGGTAAATCCACGCTTACAGAATACCAATAACGGAAAGAGTGATTGACAGGAAACTTGAAACAAATCAACAGCAATTTTTCTGTCCTGGGGTTTCACAGACTCTCTCAGGCCTAAATCATTTTTACTTCATCTGCCTTGGGTAGCGACAGGGAAGAAGTGAATCGGGGAATTTGTCTTATTAGCCGGCCGATCGTCAAGACTTCCGAAGTCAGTCCATGCTGGGGCCGAATGTGCATTACCCTGGACAAAGTGCTGTCCCACACGGGTGGGCATGAGTGTGCAGGGTTACATTTCCCTCCCTGGGAGGTCAGGGTAGGGGGGACTCGGGGACAAAGCCAGCCCTGCTCCTCTAAGCTGCACGGCTCTGCCCACTCGTTACCTGCGGGTCTTTCTTGGGTGGTCAGTGAGAGCACATAACAGTAGGAGCTGACAGACTGCTGTGGAGTGACTACAGCAGTGTGTGTGCTTTGTGGGGGCCCGACAGGCCGGTTGTGGATCCTTTGCCTGGGCGGGAAGGGAAATCTGTGGTCTAAGACTTGCACTGTTCCTCTTGCCCAATGCCCTGCGTAGGCCCTGGTGGAGCCAGCAGGGCAAGGGACCGGAGGTGGGGCGCCGGCAGAGCTCAAGTTCCAGGGATTTGGGACTCTGAAGGATAGGGGCCGTGGCCTGAGGACCTTGGGAGATGCTGCCTGAGCCAGCTGTCTGAGGCCTGTGTAGGGGGAGATGAGGCTACGAGGGAGAGCAGCTGACGGCCCACAGCCCTGCCAGTACCCCTTGGGACGCCGGAGGAAGCACTGAGGACTGAGTGACAGTGATGAGGCAGGTCACTTGGCCTTCTCAGCTCTTCTCATCCTGGCTGAGGCACTAATTAATGATGGATGCCTGTCTCCGTGTGTCTCAGGCACAGGCGCCGTTCTGTGCTTCCTGGAATCCGTGGAGGGCTGCTGAGTCATTGACACATGTCTCAGCACAGGTCCTAACCTCAGCCTGTTCCAGGCTTTTCCTTTTGGGCCACCCACCAGCTTTCACATCATGACACGGAGACTTATTAGTTTTGAATACTCAGCCTAGCTTAGGCTCATTTCTGGCTACCTCTTCTAACTTAAATTGATCTGTTTCTCTTTATCTGCCTTTTGCCTGCGGGATTTTTACCTTTATTTCTGTATGTCTTACTTTCCTGCCGTTTCTGTGTCTGGCTGGCTGCTGGCTGCCTGGCTTCTGTCCCTGGGTGTGTCCCTCTTTTTTCTCATTCTCTTTGTTTTTCTTCTCTTATTCTTCTTGAGCCTAGATTTCTCTTCTTATTTATTCTCTCTGCCCGCCAGCCCCACCTATCCCTCTCTCTAACTAGCCATTGGTCATTCAACTCTTTAGTAGACCAATCAGGTACCTTAGGCAGGCAAGGTGAAACAAATGCAAACATCTTTACATAATTAAACAAGCATCCTTACATTGTTAAACAAAAGCAGCATAAGCAAATATAACACACCTTTACACAGTTAAAGTAATTCTACACCGCACAAACAAATGTAACACATCTTTGCCTAGTTAAAATAATATCCCACAACATCAGCCTCTCCTAGGAGTTCAGGGAAGTCCAGAACTCACTGGTCTTTGAGAGCGGGCCAGGCTGGGAAAGAATCACTCACTTACTCTCTTCCATGAGAAGATGGGGGCATGGGTTCTGTCTTAGGGCTACTATTGTTGGGATGAAACAGCATGACCAAAAGCAAGTTGAGGAGAAAAAACAGGGCAGGAACCTGGAGGCAGGAGCTGATGCAGAGGCCATGGAGGGGAGCTGCTTACTGACTTGCTCTTCATGGCTTGCTCAGCCTGCTTCCTTACAGAACCCAGGACCAGCAGCCCAGGGATGGCACCACCCACACTGGGCTGGGTCCTCCTTATCGCTCACTAATTAAGACAATGCTCTACAGCTGGATCTTATGGAGGCATTTTCTCAGTTGAGGCTCCCTCCCCTCAGATTACTTTAGTTTGTGTCATGTTGACATAAACCTAGCCAGCACAGGTTCCTTGGGGTTGGGGTAGAGGGCTTATCCCCTCTTGGGAGAGACTGTTTGAATGCACATTTAGCATTTCCCTACCTCAGGCAAGGCAACTCTTCTCTTTATATAGGAGGTGTCACTTGTTTTGGGGGCATTTAGTGCCTCCTGGCCCAAGAGGGGTCAGCAAAGAAAGGGAACAGAAAGGCAGAATGCCTGGGAGTGCCTTAGGGTCAACTTATACTTTCTGAACCTCAGTTTCCCCATTTGCAGGACCTAACAAGGGAGTCGGGATTCTGGGAAGATGAGAGGCAGGATGTGCTGTGTGCCGCCAGGCAGGACCTGCTTCCAGGGAGCGGTGACTGAGACATCCATACCACATGTTAGCAAGGACTGTGTCAAATACCTTAGAAATGATGCTAAGAAATATGCTCTGAGCTGTCCACAGGTCCAGGGAGAGGAACTGCCTGAGGACCCCCAGGCTCTGGACAGTTCTGAAGCTCTGGAAACCAGCCCTCGAGAAACAGATGTGTTTTCTGGCCACAGCTCCTAAACCCTCGATACTCATGATTGTCTCCTAGCTACCTCTCCTCTCAGGTCCATAGACGTCTTCAGAGGTCAGAGGGTTCAGGCCCACCATAATCCTATATCTTCATGCAGGTTTTCAAGCTGGACAGGGTGATGGCCTTGAGGAAGACCCTGAAGCCCTAGGTCACCAGGAAGCAACATGACCAGGCTGTTTGAGGTTGCCGGCCAGCATTTCCAGATGGCTTGAGATAGCGATGGTTCATGCTGTAGCACGGCTCTCCAGTGAGGTCTTGCGAGCCTTGGGCCAGATCCAGATAGCAGAGACAGTGGGATCCAGATAGCAGAGACAGTGGGATAGCAGAGGCAGGTATGGGGCTGGTGTTCACCAAGATGGACCAAGGGAAGAACCAACAAGGCCACAGGGGCCATGACACTGGATCAAAGCAATCAAAAATGTGAGAGCCAGGCGAGGATGTTGACCACTGCCGGGTGCTGACTGCACTCTGTAGCCCTGGGAAGCAGCCGTTTGGAATGCTCAAAGGGAGCCAGAAGCTTGGATTTTGATCCAAAATGCACTTCTTAAAAGCTGACACAAGCTCAGAGACAAAACACAACAGAAATCAGTAATGTTGCACAACTTTTCTAAGATGTGGAATACCATTTCCATCTTTGTTGTAGAGGGCTCTTGAAGAGAGGGCACAGCTTGCCCCTTCTGTGGTCTGAACATTTCATTTCTGGGCCAATGGGGCAAAGCTGTTCTTCTTTCAGAGTTGAATTGCTCCTGCCATGTTTCTTGCTAGGGGAGTTATAATGGTCACTCTCACCAGTTTGTGTTTTCTGGTGACCTGGCCAGTTCCATATGTTTTCCAATGATGATAATTATGATGATGGTGATGATGATGGTCATGTGGTGGTGGTGTTGGTTTGAATGAAAATGACCTCCAGAGGTCCATAGGGAGAGGCGTTATTAGGAGGTGTGGCCTTGCTGGAGTAGGTAAGGCTTTCTTGGAGGAAGTGTGTCACTGGGAGTGGGTTTTGAGGTCTCAGATGCTCAAGCCAGGCCCAGTGTCTCATTCTCTTCCTGCTGTCTGCTGATCTGTATGTAGAATTCTCAGCTACCTCTCCAGCACCATGTCAGCCTGCACGTCGCCATGCTTCCATCCATGACAATAATGGACTAAACCTCTGAACTTAAGCCAGCCTCAATTAAATGTTTTCTTTCATAAGAATGCCATGGTCATGATGCCTCTCCATAGCAATAAAACCCTAAGACTAATAATAATATAAATAGTAATAAAATAACAACAACAATAATAATAATAAATAAAATATGCCAGGGAGAATGCACAGGGTAGGAGCTCAAGGCTCATTTAGGTCCTTTGCCTCTATTACCAGTTTAATGGTGATAGATGAGCCCAAGGTACTGAGAGGTAGGACAGGACATTTGGCTGCTGTACTGGAGGAGGCCATTCAGAGTGAAGAGCATTGACTGTCTGCATCGGACTTCCCCTGTGCTGGTGTGGAGGAAGACTGACTGCTGTCAACTTGCATGCCTTGTGGTTTTACCTTCAAAGGTCTATTTTAACATTTCTTAATTTGAATATGGTGTGGGAATGGAACCCAGGGCCTTATGCATGCCAGGCAAGTGCACTACTGCCCAGATACATTGAAGACCCTTGAGGTACACTCTAAAACAGAGTGTTTCTGGGCAAGAACCTAGCAAGGCTGGGCTTCATGGGAAAGACTGTGTGTGAACTCCAGCAGGCAGGCTCTGCCAATCGCGCAGCTTCCTCTTTTTGCTGGTCCTGGGATGGTCTGAAACTCCTGGTAAGGATTGCTTTAAATGCAGCTCACACATTGGGACATAGAATATTCCAGCTGCTATAGATATACAAGATGAATGTAAACTTAAATATATGCATTTAATTTTTTTAGGCCCTCCTCTTTGACTTGCGGGTTATTTAGAAACGTGTTGTTCAATTTCTGAATAGCTGGAGACTTTCCAGATGCCTTTCTGTTATTGATTTCTGCTTAAATTCCATTATGGTTCAAGAACACACTTGTGGGATTTATGTTCTTTAATTTCTGTGGTCCGGAATACGGACGGCTAATCAGTGTGCATCCTGTGCGAGCCTAGGTGAAGCCCGCTGTGCTGTTGTGGTGAAGGGTGCTGTGGAGTATCCCTTAGGTCAAGTTGGTGGATAATGCTGCCAGGGTCATTGATACCTTCACCGATTTCCTGCCTCTGTGTTTTATCAATTACTGACAGCGCCGTGTGGAAGTCTTGGGCCCTAATTGTGCATCTGTCAATTTCCTCTTGCAGTTATATCAGCTTCCACCTCATATAATTTGGAGTTCTGTTGTTGGGTACATAGATATTTGAGGCCATTATGTCTGTTTGGAGAATGAATCCTTTATCATTAGGTAGTGTTCTGCTTTTCCCCCAAACATCTATCTTGGTCAAATCGATGAGTTTATTCCAGTTTGTGCCTGATACACTGTCCCCCTTGTAAACTCAGCTCATGCGTGTTTTTATGTAAATCTGGGCTTCCTGTAGACAGAATGCATTTAGCTCTTGCTCTGTTTTGCTGTACTTGATGATCTTTGTGTGTCTGCCCGCATTCGTTCACGCCCATGCTTTAAAGTGGCGACTGACGGAAATGGGATGCTAACTGCTGTCTTGTTAGCAGTTTTGTGCTTTTCCATTTGTTCTTGGGTCTTTGTTTCCTCTCTTCCCTGCCTGAGTTTAAACAAGCATCTCTTATCATAATCAGGCTTTGTTAAAGGACGAGGAGACTGTGTTCTGAGGAATGCCCCGCTAGGTGATTGTGCATATGGTTCCTGCATACATCAGAGAATGCATTCAAACTCAGGTGGCCATGTCCTTACTGGGTGCTGCATCTGTGGGACTACCAATCCTCCATGTGATCTGTCCTTGATGGAACCCTCACAACCACATTATACTTTATCTTCTTCATTGATTTGAAAATAAAAATTAAATTAAAAACAATCTGGTGATTGAATTATTCTTCATAATCTCTACTTTTTTTTTTAATGGACTCTGTATTTGAGGAAGAGAATACTGACTTGAACACGAGTGTGAGCACTTGGTGCCGCTGTTACCACATTTCAAGTTTTTTCCGCACTGTATGTGCCTCAGTTTCTGTTCCTGTTGGTTTCAGTCCATCTGAACTATTATAACAAATACGGTAAATGGAGTGGCTTGTTGTAAGCTGCTATCCTCTGAGCCAAACTGTGACCCATGCTCAGGCGATCAACTGTGCCTAATTGTGAGAGTTCATCACAACAGGGGCCTGTGAATTGTTGACATTCTCTCACAGAAGGAGGGGTTGGGGAATGTCATTGAACTCTCTCTGAATATTCTCACCACTCCTCCCCGCCTTTTGTCCTAATAGGGTATGGTTTTATGAGAAGATTAACAAAAGGGGCTTGATCTATGCAGCTATGGGGAAGCCGTTATCTGTGTTGCCTGAAGACTTTGGGGTTACCCATCAGCAAATCCTCATCCATGCTCTGTAATTAGACCCCATAAACTCACTGGTTCTCCAGGGTGAACTGTGGTGGAAAAGGACTCTAGCTTGTCATCAGGACCTTAGGAGGAATTCTTTTTAGACATTGTTCCTGTTTCCCCCAGGAAAGGATTTTAGTGACACTTGTGGATAACAAAAACTTATTTTCTTACAGTTTTGGTTGGTGTCCAAGAAGTTCAAGGCCAAGACAGCAGCAGATTTGGTATGTAGCTCAGGGTATCTGGGTCATAGCTAATATCTTTCTGTGTCTTTTTATGGTGGAATGGGAGAGGCAGACCTCTGGGATCTTTTTTTTAGGGTTCTAATTCCATCCATGAAGCTCTATCCCATAACCAATCACCTCCCAAAGGCCCCACTCCCCGAATGAGAATTTCAACACATGAACATTGAAGGGACACCAACATTTATCCCACAGAGCACTATTATTACCTAATCACTGATCTTTTAAATTTCTTTTGAAAAAAATCCGAAGTCTTTTGCTTCATTTTTCTTAAAAATAAATTCACAACCTCTTATCTTTGTTTACTCCATTTCTTAGACTATTCCTTCCTTTTTAGGTGAACATTTTGCCCTATGTTATAGTTCCTGTGCCTGGGAAACTCTGTCTTTGTCATTGCTTGAAGAGGAGGTTCTCAGGGATGAGCTAGAGGCCTGCTGACAGGAAACAGAGGAGACTCTTGACAGGAAGTGGGGGGAAGTCTGATGACAGGATAGGGAAGGCCCTCTGACAGGATACTGGGAAGTATACAGAGGTGAAGATCCTAATGGGAAGTAGGAGAGGCCTTCTCACAGGAAGGAGAGGTGGCCTGCTGACAGGAAGTAGAAGGGGTCTGAGGAAGTAAAGTAAAGGAAGTCTGTTGGTGGGAAGAAGGGAAGGCTCTTGACAGGAAGTACAGGAGATTCTCTGACAGGAAGTAGAGGAGACCCTCTGATAGGATGTTGGGGAAGCTCATTGGTGAGAAGTAAAGGGGGGCGGAGTCTTCACAGGAAGTAGAAGAGGTAGGCTGACAGGAAGTAAGGGAGATTCTCTGACAGGAAACATGGGAGGCCTGCAGATGGGAAGCAGGGAGGAGCCACTGGCAGGAGGCTCCTCAGCTTTCCTTCACCTTGGCCATGGATTCAGAGTCTTTTCTCTCCTGTAACAAATTGTTGGCATCCTGCCTTCCTTTGTTGATCACTTCCTGCAGCCCACGGAGCACTCGTGTTGTAGCTCAGATCTTGCGTCCTTGTCTCCCCTCCAGCTCCTCCGTTTCTCTTCTTCCTTTTGCTGTAGCTCAGTTCTTGCGTCCTTGTCTCCCCTCAGTTTCTCTTCTTCCTTTTGCAGTCTGAATGGGCGCGGCCTGTGTTTGTTTTTGTTGTCACTGTTTATCCTACTCTGGGCTAAGTTTCCCGGATTTGTGATTCATTGTCACTGGTTTTGGAAAGTTTCCCAGCAATTATTCCTCCAAATACTGCTTTTGTTTATTCTCTCTTCCCTGTCTGGGATTTCAGAGTGTGAGTACTTTATACTTTTGGATTTTGTCCCAGTGTTTGCGGAAGATCTGGCCCGTGTTATCTTTGCTATCGTTTTACACTCTTTCCATTCTGACCTCTCCTGACACCCAGTGACCCAGTCTGTGGCTGTGCTGAGCGCAGACAGGCCTTCTGGTTGACTCCTCCGTTTTCGCCTCTCAGCTTTCTCGTGTCACGGCATTGTTCTTCCTTGTAGTTTCTTTTCTACCGAAGTCACCCACCAAACAGTTCGTTGATTATCTTTCCCCTTGGATCCTTGAGCATATATTATTTCTAAGTTTTTAATTTCCTGTCTTCAGGTCCAGCACTACGTCTGAACCTAGCGGGGATAATAACAATGGGTAGTTTTTTTTTTTAATCTTGTCTTGTACATCTCAGGACTTCCGCTGGTAGCCGGAAGTGTATACAAAGGGGATAGGTTCTGCTGAGTGCTGCTTATGCTGGAGACGAGCGGGCTCTCCGCTGCTTACTTTCAGTGCAGCAGTGGTACTTGATCAGGACAAGCTGAGTTGGGTACGGGGTGGGGGAGGCGTCACTGTTGCTATGGCTGTCCTGTCCCACTTAGACCTCAGTTCCTCCAGGATAACACGGTTCACCTCTTTGGGTCTTCCCCTTTCCGAGTGAGACAGCAGCTGTAGTCACTGCGAGTTGCGTCAATATGTGACTTCATGCTGTGGTGATAGGTGTTGGGGGAAGATGTCCCATGATTTCTAGTGAGGCTCTGTTCTCAGGCATAGGCTGGGAGTCTGGCTGGGAATTTGGCCTGTGTCTTGGGACTCACCTTCAGGAGACCTTGGCCATTTCCTGAAAATGCCAGCTAGAAGCAGTCTGACCTTACTCTCTTCTCTACTTAACCCTGAACCATAGCCAGGGTGTGGCACTCCATGTTCTGGTACACCTCAGAAAAGCGGTGGCCTGGGGGCCCTTGCTCCTCTTTCTGTGTGATGAGGGGCAACCAGGGACCCTGCTCTCTCCGCGGGGAGCTTCTCAGTCTTCTCCTCCGCCTTCCTTGAGGGTGCCTAGTAGGTTTCCAGAAGATGACTCTAAATGGGACCAGCAAGTCGACTCAGTGGGCAAGGGGGTGTGCAGCTAGGCTTGATCACCCGAGTTTGATTGCTGGAATGCACGCGGTGGGAGAAGAGAAGTGACTCCTACAAGTTGTCCTTTGACTGCTGTCTATGAGTGCACACACACACACACACTCACACGCACACGCGTGCACACACGTGCATGCACACACACGCATGCATGCACACACACTCACACACTCACACTCACATGCACACACGCACACACGTGCACACGCATGTGTACACATACGCGAGCACACACACGGGAGGAGAGAGAACAAGTATAAGAAAACCTTCAGCAAGCCTGGCATGGACGCTTTATCCACAGCCACGTGCTTCCTCCCGCGATTGCCCACACACCACTCTCATCCGTCCTGGTTTGTCTTTCAGCCGCCTGGGTTTGAGGACACACACCTCAGTCCTTCCTCTCTGCAGGTGCTTGTCTGCCTGTGGAGCTGGGCTAGTTGCTCAAGCTGCTAATCTGCGGTCTTCTCAGTTCTTTCCCCAGCTGTCTGCACGGGAGACACACTTTTCCTTCCTCTCCGCTTTCCGTCACTTAGGCCCCCCAAAGTTCAGAACCAGGCTTGTACGCAAACACCCTTTTATGAGCTGAAAAGACAAAAACAGGAGGCAAGAATCCCACCCACTCTAAACAGCCCGACCAAACACCTGTGTCACAGCTTGTTAATCCTGGGGGGGGGCACGTTTGTCCGGTGCTGGCTGAGGACTCCCAGAGGTCTCTCTCCCCCATCAGGCCTAAGTGGCACCACGTATTGTTCTGAAGGGGGATGTTCAGCTGGTGAGACGGCCTTGGCACTCACAACACACAGTCTTCCCTCAAGGCTTTTGCTGGGATGTAGCAGATCATGAACGAAGCACAAACCCAGCAATGACTGAGTGAGTCAGGAGGGTGCAAGGCCAGCCTGCTTCTGGTTTCTGGAAGGTCCAAGTTTGCTTCACTCAGCTGCCTTTTAACTCCTGGACCCACGGCTGCAGGGATGAGGCGCTACTAGTGACTGTCCCACTCTGCAGGCGAGTGCTGTCGAGGGTGTTAGAAATCTGATCGATTCTAATGAGCAGTGATGCCAGCAGTGTCACCTCTATTGTGCTGAGCGCAGAAGCCAAAGGCCAGCCGAGGTCCTGAAGTCCCGTCAATCATTCATACGATGGATGCTTTGGAAATGCGTGATCTCATCATGGTCTGTCCCAGAGACCCCAGGAGCCTGTGACTTCAATCCAAGTGGCGCTGGGCAGGCTCCCTCACTCCCCACCCACCCCTGAGGTGCCAACGTGTCTTCACAGTGGTTCCGTCTTGCTCTTTCCTCTTCTGTACAGCTTGGGCAGACAGAGCTGATTGGAGGTGTACATTCCGTTCTCCCGTTGATCCAGAAGCCTCCTTGTGTCTGATACCACAGGTCTCAGTTGTGGTTCAGATCAAGCTCCCTATGAGTGTGGGGAGAGAAGCTGGACCATCCAGGGCCTCTCTTTGCAGGGGGTGGAGCCCCAGATGGGTGGGAGTGGCCAGCTGTGGCCCCACCCTTTCCCAATAGAGTCTGGTGGAAAAGATGGGCCTTAAACCCCGTGACAAGCAGAAAAGGTTACTAGGAGTGGCACTGAGACATGGCCACACATTACATTGACCCCTGAGGGTCACGTCCCCCTCAAGTCCATTGAGGCTTGGGGAACTTGAGGAAAAGGGGCAGGTAAGGCCAGTAGTGGGATTACGGAGATGCCCCATCCCTGGGGAGGTGAAGGCTGAGGCCCCTGGTGCAGCTGCAGGACTGACTGCTGCAGAAGGAGATTCAGTATTCACACCTCGTCCTCACAGGAGACACTCCGGTCTCCCTCTATATCCCACAGTGCACCTAAGTCAACCTTCTTCACATGGGGGCAGGTGTCGGGAAGTGTGTGAACACTTTCTCCAGTCTTCAGCTCGGGCTTTGGTTGAGAGCTGCAGGACCCAATTCTGAGAGGTAGAAATTGGGGGCCACTTGCTGGAGAGAATGTTAGAGAGTGAGCCCAGCCCCAGGGCCCAGTCTGACCAGGGAGGGAGACACCGGAAGCAACTTGGAGTTCGATAAGCCTTGTACAACACGTCATCATGGATTCTATGCTCCTGGAGGTTTAAACAAACCTGGGTCAGTTCTGACACTTGCATCAGGGGCAAAGATCACTGAATTTTTTTTCTCAACCATTGTGTGTTAAGAAAAGCTTTTCCTTGTGAGAAACCGTTCCGCCTGCCTGGTTCTAGATCCGCATCAGTCCCAAATAAACACACAGGAGGCTATATTAATTATGAAGCTGTTGGCCTTGCTTGTTTCTTACTGGCTACCTCTGACTTAAGTAATTACCCCATAATTGTTAATCTAAGTATGTCTCTTACCGGAGAATGGTTCCGGGCTTCCTACCCCCATGGCGTTACATGTCGACTCTCTTGTGTTTCTCCTTCCCAGAGTTCTCCTGGACTCCTAGTCCCTCCTATCTTGGTTCCCTATAGGCTCAACAGTACTTTATTGACAAATGCACAGGACTTCCCCCAACAATTGTGTTACTGTTTGACTTTGTTTATTATACATATGGTCACATTGACTCTCCAAGCTCTAGTCACTGCTCTTTGATTCATAAGGTGTGTGTGTGTGTGTGTGTGTGTGTGTGTGTGTGTGTGTGTGTATGGGGGCGGCTAATGATAAGACTATGCCCCTGAGTAGGATGCCTGGGTTTGGCAGAGAATGGCTCTTCTTGGTGCCTGTGTGTGCAGGCCCTGCAAAGGGACTGACAGAACGTGTGACTCCCAGCCACAGCTCAGCTCCTTCGTTTCAGGACCAGAGGGCAGAGAGGCTGCAGCTGCCCAGCCTTCAGAAGGACTCCTTCCCAATTCTGACCCCACACAGGATAACCTGGCCTGGGGGTAGGATGCATCAGCGGGACTCTCGTGGTCCTTCCTGGCCTGAGGCACTCTCAGCACCTGCAAACACAGTGCTGGCGTAGGAGAGGCTCCTTATAGGGAGTCAGAGGGCTGTTATAAACATTTAGGGCCAGGAGAAGTAAATAGATCCCATATATGGGTTGGGACCTTTACTTTCTAAAAATGAATAGGGAGCCCACCCCGTGGACAGAGTTCACAGTGACCTCCTCTCTGGGGTCAGGATGTGACCTCCCAGGCCACTGACCCCCGCTCTGCTAGAATTTGCTGTGGATGGTCACTTCTGTTTTACAGCTTTTAAAAATATTTGAAGTGCTAACTTTCAAATTTTCCCAGGTGCCAGCATAATTCATGTTCCTTTAGCTTCTCTGTATCTTTTCTGATCTGAGAGCTGAAACCATAAACATGCCAACAGCAAATCAATGAGATAATTATTCTATAATGAATCCAAACACTGTAAATTAACCTGACAAGTGGCTACAGCTCCCTTGGACTTCTGGAGCCCCTGGAGCCTTCTTGGGTGTTCCTGGGTGAGGAGGAGTGTTTGTGGGGTTTGGATTTATCTCCCTTTCTCTCCCATCAGAGTTGGGGAGGGTTGCACAGGAAGCCCTGAGCCGGGTCTGTCCCCTGAACCACCATAACCCCACCATAAAGACCCCATCTTTGTTCTCCCCGCAAGCCTGAGTTTCCCCGGTGCTTAGTGTTGTCAGTCTGAACCCAGCTCTCTTGCCCAGGCCAGGCTTTTGCTCTTGCCCAGGTCAGCACGTGAAGGATCATGGCCTTCACTGTGCTCAGAACGTCATGTGCCTGTTACCCCCATTCTTTCTATTTCCCTCCCCCAGAGCCCACATGGAAGGCACCTTCCATCCCCTGCCTCTCTCTACAGAAGTGCCACTGAGGGCTGCTCTGTCTGGGCCCCATGGGTCTGTGGTAGGAAGCGCACCGTGCAGAGTCATATAGGTAGGTGGTACTGCCCACAGTCCCTTTGAGTCTGTACAGGACAGCTTGGTGAGGGGCGGGGTTATGACCTTCCTCAGAGGCCAGCCATGCAGATCGCTCTCTGGTGTAAGCCCAGTGCATCCTTGCTGATTTGGGTGCCTCATCTGCTGTGGGATATGTCTTCACCACCTCCCAGCGTCTGTGGGTCTCAGTTGCCTCATACCTGCCTCCCAGGGACGGTGAGGGGGGAAATGGGTGGAAGGAGCAGCTCCTTCTAGTGCCTGTGGTGGGTGCGAGCTGTTGACTTCCGGTGCCAAGAAGCTCTCCTCAGTGAGTAACAAGGAGCCTCTACCTCAGTGTCCCCACAGGGGCTGGGTTTCATTCTGCATACATCTTTGTTACTGACCTTGCCAAATTCCTGAGAGAGAAGGAGGGAGCATCAGGCTTTGCAAGTGGAGATCTGGGGCAGGGGTGGGGTGGGGAAGGGACGGGAACAAAATGAGCCAACGGGGAGCCAGCGATCTGGGCCAGATGAACATGAAGCTGAGACTCAGTAGGGACTGAGACACCCCACCCTCACCCTGCCACCATGTCAGGCTGGTCTTGGGTTTTTTAAGTTGGAACCAGGGCCTCTCCTCTCCCGTGCTTGCCAGGGAGGCAGTTGGCCCTGGCCATGCAGAGTCCCCTGAGAGCTCCAACTAGACCTGTATGCTCACAACCCTGCTATTGCTCTGCTGTCACTGAAATACCTGCAAGGTATTTCTCTTAGCAGTTTTTACAAACATGGGTCCTTGGGGTATGAAAGTGGCCGTTAGGTTGCGTGCGATACTACCTTCCCAGGAAGGGGATTTGTTTTCATCTTTTCAGAGTTCTGTGCATGGGGCTATGGTTTTCTGGGATCTGACACCCTGGGGCAGCCCTTCTCTTACAGGCACTCACAGCCAGGAGCTGGGACTGCACGCAGCTCTGTGTGGAACAGAGCACACCTTGAGTCAGTGAAGTCCTGAGTGAATGTGTTCTGTTGATAAGAGCACAGCCATATCAAGGACCCCAGAGCCTCAGACCCATGGAGAAATGGTGATGCCTTACCCCTGGGGTGAGGCTTAGAGGGAAATGGTAGAGCCTTCCCTTCTGGTCCAAGTGTGGATGTTGACAGTGTGTGCAGAAAATGTTCATAGTTTTCTCCCCCAAGATATTGGTGGCTTGAAGATTGCTCCTCCAGAGAAACTGCTCCTACCAAGATTACCTAAACCTGTCTCCTTGATCCAGCTGTCTACCACATACCTTGCCTCCTCGTTTGTAGTAACCCTGTGTCCTCGTTTGGCGGCATGCAATAACCCCACCTCTCCATTCAATTCTATATAATAAACACACTGAGCTTCCAGGATGCTGTGGTTGCTTCAGCGGAGAGCCCATTCCACCCAGTCCCAGTCTTCTGTCCGTGTGTCTGTCCATCTTTTCTTCATCCCCTCACTACCCCAGTCAGGTCTGTTCCCGGAGTCATGCTGGATATGAACAACATAGGTCCGCTACAAGAGCAGTACATGCCCTTAACTGCTGAGCCATCTCTCCAGCCCCAGCTCTTGGGTCTTCTCTTTATCTTCCTTTCTATTCTCTATTCCCAGAGGTTGGTAAGTTCTGCCACGGTATGGAGTCGCTCATGTTGACCTGCGGGAGTTCTGCCACCTAGCCAGGCACTAGAGTTCACCATCTCTAACAGCCCAGGTCAGCACCAGCCCTGTGCGGCTGCCCATCGTGTCCTTGCTCTGAATAGAGGAGCCCAGCCTCAGTCCCATGCCATAGTGGAAAGCCGCTCCTGTCCCACTGCTTCTCACTTTGAAGTCCCTGGAGCTTATGGACGTATAGACAGACAGACAGCCTTGACCCTGGGATCTGCTCTCCAGAAGCTGGGGTAGATTCCAGTAATCTGGATCTTATTAGACCCACCGGCAATCTTCACGAGTGCAGACACTTGCAATTTTCCACTGTAAATCTAGAAGGTTCCCTTTTAAAGAAAAACATTAAAATTCTTTTTTTTCTTTTTTGCATGTGAGTGTTTTCCTGCATGGATGTCTAGGCAGCATGTACATGCCTGGTACCCACAGATGCCAAAAGAAGGTGTCAGCTCCCCTGGAACTGGAGTTACAGATGGTTGTGAGCCATCATGCCTGTGCTGGGAATAGATCCCAGGTCCTTTAGGAAGAGCAGCCTGTGCTATAACCACTGGGCAATCTCTCCAGCCCCCAATATAGAAGGTTCATCACTCTCAACAGTTGCAAAATGGATCCTGACAGTATTGTGGCCCTCCAGGAGAAAGGAAATCTGGTTCTGTCTTGACATCTGCTGTCCTTGGAACTTTAAAGCTCGTTCTGGGCCCCTGAACACTGCCGGGGAGAGACAGAGCAGAGACAGCAGCACTGAAGATGTATATATGTGCCTCTTCCCAATCGTTTGGATCATGGTCTCAACGACGATCGATTGACCATCAAGATGAGGAAGTAAACAGGCTGCAAGAAAATGAGTGCCTCTCTGTGCTTGTGATACATGTTCTGTCGGCTAAGACCAGCCTCAGCCTCTAACTCAGAGCTTCTGTCTTTGGCCAGAGGCCACGGCCATCAATACTGACTCTGGGTGCATCTGTCCCCCGTCAGCCACTTACTGACTAAGGCCAGGGAACCAATGGCAGATCCGAGGTCCGCTTGGGGCAGAGAGCTCTGCATCATGATTACTGAGCTGTAGGACGTCTCTCCCTGACACTGACGTATCACAGTGTCACTTGCATTAACCCAGCCACCTGCCCATACTAGCCGGATGACTAGCTGCCCTTCATGGAGGTCACGTGCCTCCAAGAAGCAGCACACACTTCACCCTTAGGTGCCCGCACGCTGGGAGTTGAACATTTGTGTTCACTAAGTGACCACCTAGCTGAGAAATGTCAGAGTGCTGATGCACTGCCTTTACCTGTCATATGTCCTCATGGGTGGGGGTTGGTTTCATGTGGGATGGGTCCCCAGGAGGGGCCTTCACATCCCAAGGTCTCTTCTTGTGATAGACCCGGCCTCTGTGACAGGAGGCAGCTCTGATCTTCAGTCCGGAGGATTCACACTCTTGGAAGCCATCATTGTCAGTGACAGCTCAGCTGTAAGGGACAGACCCAAGAGCTTTGTCTGCAGAATGGAGGGTAGTCTAGAGGCCTTGGGGAGGAGTCAGGGAGGGCATTTGTCCAGGGGGAGTGAGAACGGTGAGAGCTGTCACCGGGCTGCGAGTTGCACACGGTAGAGATGCCACCCGGCTGGGGAATGGGTTGGAACTGGATCTGCAGGAGCAAGAGTTGCCCACACACGGAGAGTGAGAGCCAGCGGTGGATTGAATCTAAGGGGGGCTTCCAAAGAGGGGACGTTGCGTTGTGTGTGTGTGTGTGGATGCCTGTAATTGCTCACAGGGAGGAGAAAAACAGTGATGGAGACAGATGAAGAGCCATCGAGGAAGAAGGGTCCTGAGAAAACTTGCTCATGAGTCTTCAAAGTGGAGGAACTGGCCAGTCATTGAAAATGTCCTCCCCACTCCCAGAGGGCGACATGAGCTCGGGGTGGGGCTGGCCCCAGGCAGAAAGCTATCCTCCCTGAGGTCCAGGGCAGGCTTGAGTGAAGGCCGCACAACAAAGCCCTAGGGTACAGCAAGGGTCCCAGAGATGGTACCTGCTACCCTTGCAAGTTGTCTGCAGGCAAAGGCAGCCCATTCCCTCTCCTGGGAAGGACGCATTTACAGGAGATTTAATCAGGAGAGAAGGATGGGCCTAATGGAGTCTGTCCGGGGAGCCGGGCTCTCAGTGCCCCCTGCCGGCAGCTCAGCAGCTCTGTGGTAATTGGCTGGGCGGGCACCTAGTGTGTTAGCAGCTGTGCACTCAACCATGCTGGCCGGGCCTCTCGCTCTGCCTGCTTTCATGAATCTCCTGTGCTAATCCTAATGGAATAGCCATTCTCTTCTCTCTCCCTGTGTGCTATTACTAATCAGGCATCTTCTCATGGGCCGGGGCCTGGGGCACACAATGCCCCTTCTTTCCTCTGGTCCTGCTGGGAGAATGACTTTGCCTTTCCCAGGGTACAATCCATGGTGCCCAAGCTGGGAGGAGGCTTAGGTAGGACAGACTAGAGCCAGGAGTGATGATGGCCTTCCTGTCTCACACTGGTGGAATGATGTTATGAAGGCTGGAGCTTCAGCAGCCATGGTGGAAATTTAGGGGAAATTAAACATAGTGAGCATACTAGAGACAAGGTAGAGCAGGTCCATCCCCTGCCTGCAGTGGTGACAGCAAGGCCACCTCTGGACTCTGCTTCCTACCCTGAGTTTTGGTGGAAAATTGTTATGAATATTAGTTTAGGATGTGTTACATTCGTTTATGCTGTGAAGTATTTGTCTATTGATGCAAGGATGTTTTGCATTCTTTTATGTTGCATTTGTTTAACTCTATAAAGCTGCGCTACTTTGTCTAAAACACCTGTTTGCTCTAATAAAAAACTTATTAACAAATGGCTAGGTAGGAGAGGGTTAGGCAGGGATGCCAGGCAGAGAGAATAAATAGGAGGAGAACTCTGGGGAGAGAGAAGAGTGAGGATCGACAAAAAGGAGGAGAGGAGGACACAAGGGACCAGCTACACAGCCACCCAGCCAGCCACGGAATAATAAGGAAAGATACAATAGAATAAAGAAAGGTAAAAAGCCCAGAGGCAAAACATAGTTAAAGAGAAACAGGATAATTTAAGTTAGAAAAGCTGGCTAGAAAGAAGCCAAGCTAAGGTCGGGCATTCATAAGTAAGAATAAACCTCCGTGTATTTATTTGGGAGCTGGGTGGTGGAACCCCAAAGAGTTAAAAAATAAATAAAACTATGGATGTTGGCTTCCATGTTGTCTCAGATCCTATGACTTGAGGTCGCTCATACTCACTATGACAGTTTCCTGGCCAGCTGTGGGATAACTATGGAGCCACTGCTGGCACCTTCAGCATACAGCATTCCTAAAGTCCCCATGGCCCTGGTTCTGCCTAGATGGAAGATATTGATCTGGACATCTACAGTTCTGAAGGCTGTGGGGTGGGGATGCCATGGTCTGATCCTTGGGCACCACGGCTCAAGAGTCCTGGCCCAGCCTCTGGCCCAGCCAGATGTTCCTAGCAAGGACATCCAGCCAGCCCTGGAAGGAAGGGTGACAGAAAGCAGGGACTTTGGGCAGATGGTGCTCAGGGCGCTGCTTCATCACTCTTTAACTTCTAGGGACAGCTGAGTCTTTGCTTTTCCCTGGCTGCCCGAGAGCTTCTTCCCAGAGCGTATCTACGGAAGAGACAGACAGACAGCAGCAGGTGACAGTAGAGGGTGGCAGCAGTCGGACCAGCAGCGTGCTGGCTTGAGATGATGTCATCCATTTCTCCTGGAGCTCAGATAAAAATCCATGAAGACTGGAGGCTGCAGGGGAGAACGGTAACCCGTGTGGATGCTCAGCTCCCTTCCTCGGCAGCATCTTCCGATTCAGCCCAGGTTCCTGCACGCTTTGGTTATGGGGAGGAAGGTGAAGGCAATGGGTGGGGGACAGTGGTCTCTGCTAGGACCTTCAGCAGCCTCTCCTGGTCACCAAACTACCCTGCAGGGACCCGGCCTTTAGACACACATCTTAACCTCTCTGTGTGAGCCCCTGCAGTCTTCCTGGTTGGCCTCAGGACTGCGGCACTGTCCAAGCCTCACAGCACCACACGGCTTTGTATTTTCACTTTCCTTTAGTGCTTAGGGTGGAACCCATTGCATCCTGAGTACGAAATGCTCCATCATTGACCTTTACCTCAAGCCCATTAAAAAATAATCAAACTTTAGCTTTGTGCCAACAGCACATTTTGCCTTTTTGTTTTGTTTTGGACACAGATTCTCTGTATGTAGCTCTGGCTGTTCCAGATCTTGCTTTGTATCTAACTCACAGAGATCTGCCTGCCTCTCCCTCCTGAGTATGAGGGATTAAAGGTTTGTACCCCTACACCTGGCATTTCTTTCTTTTTGATTTTTTTCAAGACTGAGTTTCTCTGTGTAACTCTACCTGTCCTTGAACTCCCTAGGTAGACCAGGCTGGCCTTGAACTCAGAGATCTGCTTGCCTCTGTCACCCGAGTGCTGGCATTAAAGACATGAATTACCACTACCCCACAGTTTTTTAAAATTAGAAAAGCAGATGCTTAGACAATCTTACAACCAGCCACAAACCAATGAGATCTGTTTCTTTAAATTTGTTTCTGGTGTTCAAGAGCCATGGCTCTACTCTCTGGCCTAATTACTTAGATTTCTGGTTCTGACTTTTTTTCTCATCTCTCTCTCTAGTTCCCTAGCAAGCAGCTGTCAGTCATTGCAAGGGTACCTGCTGTTTTCTTTTTTTTTAAAATAACTTATTGCAAAATATATTTCCTGTGGAAGAAATTTAGTATTAAAAAAGTTGAATCCTTCCAAGAAAGAAAAAATAACCACATTCCTGTTCGCCAGCAAGAGTCCCAAAGTGCGGCTGGGTAAGGGGATGTTAGTTGACTGTGCCTGATGCAGGTCTTTAAATGGATCTAGCTGTCTCCATGACAGTTCATTGTGATGAGTGCTTTTGTTCAGTGATGAGTTGATTGACTGACTGATGATTGATTGATTGATTGGGTTTTATCAGGTCTGTGTTCCACATGCTTGCTTAGTGCTCACAGAAGGTGTCAGATTCTCTGGAACTGGAGTCACAGGCTAGTCTGAGGTGTCCTGTGGGTGCTGGGAACCAAACCTGGTTCCTCTGCAAGAGCAACTAGTGCTCTTTAGCTCTGAGCCATCTCTTCAGCCCCAAAGTCCTGTCTTTAGGGCACATTTTTCTTCTTGGACTCTTTCCCTGGCCTATGAACTTGAGGCCAGAGATGAGTGTGCTTTGCTGACTTGAGTTTTCAATGCTGAGGATAAAGCCCAGCCCCTTGGGGGATGCATTCAAGGTGAAGGCCAGCTCGCAAGCTACCCAGGGGCTACTTCTTTACTAGGAAAAACAATGTCATTGACTGTGGCTGGCATCCCAGAGGCTCTTGAACATGATGAGCAGAATGGCTGGTCCAAGGCAGGCAGCCACTACTAACTGCCCCAGGGCAGAAGTGGGGTATGTAGAGACACCTTTCATCCTACAGCCTTTGAAGACTCAGGTAAACCATATACTGACAGCTGATTAGTGTGAGGTCCTGGAAATTGCATCCACTCAACACCTGTAACTGGTGATAAATTCTGCTAAGGCTTTTCTGGGCGTGTGGGATGCTTTGTACACACACCATGAAATAGCAAATGAGCTGTAATGAGCACATAACTGCCCTCCAAGGGAGCCTGTGTCCCCCTTCCTCCTAGCTCTCTCTCTCTCTCTCTCTCTCTCTCTCTCTCTCTCTGTGTGTGTGTGTGTCTCTCTCTCTCTGTCTCTCTCTGTCTCTGTCTCTCTCTCTC
Organism: Mesocricetus auratus; assembly: GCF_017639785.1. Lineage (NCBI taxonomy): Eukaryota > Metazoa > Chordata > Mammalia > Rodentia > Cricetidae > Mesocricetus > Mesocricetus auratus. Next base: position 19,818,267 of record NW_024429206.1, on the reverse strand, counting down.
TCTCTCTCTCTCTCTCTCTCTGTGTATGTGTGTGTTATAAGCTTGCGATTAAAGTGATGTCCAGTGTCACTGCACAAGCCACGTGTAGGGAGTGAGCGAAGGGGATGATGCTGGAGAGGGCTGCTCTTAATGCTGGGAGCTGTGACGCATCTCCGAGGCATGCACTTTGTTCTTGAAAACCAAAATTGACTTTGATGTCTTCTATGAGCCTTAATGCATTTTTAATTCACATGGAGCCCTCTTCTCAGCTCTCCACGCCCTTCAGAGGGCATCAGGGACAGGTGACACGCTGGGAGGAGAGCTGAGGGATAGTTTGTGCTGCTTGAGTGGCTGACTATAAGGGACCATTTAGCTCCCAAGCCGGTACCACAGAGCACAGTTGTGGAGACTTCTGGAATCCATATTATTGCAAGAATTTTCTCCTGAGGTACGGGGGATGAACTAAGTAATATTTACTTCCTCCTCATGAGGTCTCAGTGACAAAACAAGGTTTAATTCCACCTCAGTTCTTTGGGGGGAACCAACTAGTTTATTAGGTTCCTTACAGAGAAGAGGGGAGGCGTTACTGGCAGGAATGTGGGTGACCTGAAAGCAGCCACACCAAAAGGTCTTCACCCAGCATGGGTGATGGCTTCCCCATGGCTGCATAGAGGAGGCTCCTTCTGTTAACTTTCCCCAGGCTATATACTCTAGTCCTTCCCTAAAACCCACTGCCACATGTGATTAGGGCAGAATTTCATACAAGTAGCTGTGGGTAGTGTTTAGATACTCAAGTGAAGGTTCAGTGGACTCCTGCTTCCATCAGAGACCATCGACAATTAAGAAGGGACATGGTCCCCTGGGGTTCTATTGGATGACACCACCTACTAGGAGCAGCTTCTTCCACTGTCTCCACTTTGGCTGGTCATTGATTACTTCATGCATGCTGTCCCACAGTGGGAAGTCAGGCTGTATATAAGTGAAGAGGTGACACATTCCAGGATGTGGTCCAGGTTCATCATCCCCCTTCCACCTCCTTAACAGACACCTCCCAAGATCTCCTGCCTCATCTCTTTTTTTCTGAGCTCTGAGAAGGGCATGGCAAACAGGACTGTTTCCTTACCGGATGTCAGCTCAATTCTTGAAGATGCCCAAGCCTCCTAAATGCCCCGTAGCCCACAACTAATCCGACCATCACATTTAAAACTTGCATCTGATGTGGGGAGGCAGACTGGGCAGACTGTGGAGTGTACTGTAACCTGGCAAGATTTATGAAGCAAGTCTATATGGAATGTCCATGTAAGCTCTTTTTTTATCTCAGAGATAAAGGCGTTACTACTAGAGATTTATTGCTCCCAAGGAGCTGGAAAAGCAATCGATTCTGGAGGGTTATTTTATTTAAACTTCTTGATGTTCCCGGGAAAAGTGAAGGATGATTCATGGTAATGTCCAGACACACACGAGGGCCCAGGGCAGTTAAACAGAGCCCACTGCCCTCTGAGGATCAAGGACCGAACCAAGCCCACTGTCCTGGTTTCATGCCCTGGTTTCCAAAATTGCAGTTTCCCAGAGTTTCTGATGCTCAGGACAAAAAAAAAAAAAAAAAAAAAAAAAAAGAAGGGATGTGACTCCTTGAAATACTACAGCACGGGCCTGGCTTTAGTGGTAGCGATGGGGGGTGGGATGGGGGTTCAGGATTCTATGATCTCAGTTTTCACTGAGGCTTCTGGCTTTGTCACAGCGTTGACCAATCCTCTCTTCCCTTAGGATTGGTTCTCTCTGCCCTGCGGCAGGTCTGAGGCTCACTCTGATTGCATAGGCAGAGGTTACATGACTGGCCATAAGTCAGTCCCTGGAGCCAGAACACAGCAAGTGGAAAGTGTAATAGCCTCTCCCATAGGCCCTTTGGCAAATTCTGACAATCGCTTTACTTGAGCAGAGCCAGGACACAAGAAATTTCACGGGCCAGGGGCTCATAGGTGAGCAGCTTGATACAATTGTCATGAAATCCGCTGGGGTTCCCGCTTCTCTCACAGTGTTCCTTGGGGTCACTTCTTCATGTCCCCATCCCTCTTTCCAGGGGGCACTAACTAGAGGAAGACCCTGGAGGACATGGGAGATAAGTCAAACATAACGGATGTCTAAACTCAGTAGCCTGGATGGGAAGGCAACCCCGCTCATCACCACACCTTCAATTGGAGGGTTAGCCGGCATCAGAGAAGAAATACCTGGAAAGCCATGAAGAGATACTCCTGAACTCTTCACGAGGAGCCCTGTCCTGGCTATGCATCCGGGGCCTTTCACGTCAGCCTGGAACATCAGAGAATCCCCTCATCATCCCAAGAGCTGATTCGCTTCTCCTGCACACCCCTTGCCTGTGTGTATGAACCGATCAGACACTCAGAAAATAATTTCATTAGCCACCTCATTTTCAGCTGTACATGGCTTTATTAAAAGCTTCCTCTTAGGAATTAAATTTTTCATGCTTGATTTCCACCTGATGGTGAATTCATTGCAGAATTTAGTTAAATTTATTTCAATGCTCTGTGAGTTTAATAGAGTGTGCACCGATAACCAGCAAATGGGTTTCTTCCACTTCTCTGATGTACACACTCAGGGACTGTCAAAGGTGTTCTGATTGGCATGTTGGACTTTTCCTTCCCCAAAGTGCACGCCGTAAGAAGTAAAGGGTTGGTTTGGCAAAAACTGGCTAGTTTCCGTTCCTGTCTAGTAAGTTTATTAAAGTCTACTGGGCTCTTTTATGACCCATCCTTGTTATCATTCCAGCAGGATAACCACTCCCAGCTGGGCCAGTAGGTAAAATGACTCCCCATGGATCCTGACACCCATCCAATAAGGGTTTTACAGAGTGCCATTTTAAGCTATTATTCCCTCTGTCACCATAAACTCACTCAGCGTTACTGAAGAACTCTGCACCACCAGGCAGGGTCCCTGCCACAGATGGAGGGAGGGCACCCCCACTAGCTTCAGGCTCTTGTAGCTGCTCCAAAGACTGATGTACAACCTCGTATTTGCTTCCTTTATTCCCCCCCAAGAATAATTTCTAAGACACAAACATATTTATGGGAACCTGTGGCAGTTTGATATATGTAAACAATTCTTAATGAGCAGATCAGGATAATTAGCATCTTCAACTTTACATGCTCATCACTGATCTGTGTGGGGAATTTTCAAACTCTTCTGCAGTTTTCAATGACACTTCTATATTTAGCAGTGTGGGCGAGTGGCTACTAGACTGGGGACTACATTTCCCATACTCCTTTGTAGCTGAGTTCTGACCAGTGGAATGTAGATGGATGAACTCTAGCTGATGGCGGTTTCGGTAAAAGGAAGCCAATTATTTTGCATTTCTCATCCTCTTTCTTTGCTCAGAGGCTGAGGTTGGGTTCCTGGTTCAGCTCCATGGACAAGGGCAGTACCCAGGGAAGGCACAGTATCAGGGAAGCAGTTTCTGAACCCCGCATTAAACTCTCCTGTAATCTTGCCAGAGCAGTACGTTGACCCAACCACAGAGATAGCAGGACTGAATTCTGTTCCCCAATAAAATGTGTCGGAGGGGGGAGCATCTGAGTTAGAAGAAGAGCCTACTGTTGAACGTGTCCCCTACCTAGGGAATGAGACTTTGTGATTAGGGATATGGACCTTGGGATGACAGGGGACATGGAGGCCAGGTGGCCTACTGTTACCACATCATTAAGGACAAGAGAGCAGTAGGTTCGAGAAAGAAGCCAACATGAAACTACCATTCAGAAAGTGAGCTTTGTTAGGAGAGAGAGGGAGTCCTCTTGACTGGGACAGCTATCACTGAATCCTGAGTTGAGAGAGCATAAGAAGGACAGTATATCATACCGGAGGCAGTGTGGCAGGACTGTGAGGTGGGATAGTAACACATACATTATGAAAACACTAAGGTCAAAGACACTTAAGTCAAAGAGTAGGAGAAATAGCTGCTATGGACTGCATGGTGGGGGACCTGAAAAAGAAAGTAGAGAGAGTGAAGAGAGAGAGAAAGAGAGAGAGAAAGAGAGAGGCCAGGCATAGCTCAAGTCAGTTCTAGGCAGATATCAAAGTTGCGCATTGTAGTGAGCATCAGAGATAATGAAATACACTTGTTTATAAATTCTTGTCACATCCCTAAGAGATAGGGACCAGAACAGCAGAACAGACATGGCCTGATTTCTCTAGGTCATGGATCTGGTCTTAAAGCATTTGGCCCATGAATGAACACACATGAGTCCTTCTGGTAGGATAGCTAACCCCAGAAAGATGGGCTGGAGTTGGAGACGAACACATATTAGAATAGAGGAGATGTTAGCCAAGGTGAACACGACCCTATGGGCCTTAGCGGACAACCCTGAGGGAAGAGGGACCACAGCCCCACAACCACAGGCACTGAGTTTTCCAACAAGCCAAGTGAGCAAGGATGCATGACTTCCCCTGGTCTCTCCAGAGATGTGTGTGTCCCACTGACACCTTGACTTGAGCTATGACATTTGTGTCTGATTTAGCAGGAGAATAGTAAGAAAACCTGTCTATGTCATCTGAGTCAGTGGGGACATTTGAGTGCAACAGAGAAAATCCAACATCTATGGCCTGTTACTTTTCTTGACTTTGTGATCAGATCAAATGCTGTTAGATCATGCCCCCTGCTTTTTTTTTCTTTTTCTTTTTTTTTTTTTCTTTTTGGACTTCACTCTGCTTTATTGACCTCAGAGCACCTTTTGAATAAAGTTTTTTTTTTAACACACATACAATGGGAACTGATTCTAAACTGGCACTGTTGACTCTAGAAAAATCCAAAGCGTATTTATGCAAAATGCTAGATAGGGAATGAGGAACAAGGTGCTGAGTTGAGAAGGGTAGCCAGCTGGTCGGTGGAGGAGCAGTCAGTGATGGCGCAGCCAGGTCACGCACCTCTTTGAAGTTCAAGTGTTCAGCACATTGCTGTGGGTAAGCACCAGGAGGAGTTTCCCATCATTTAGATCCCAATTAAGTGTTGTCTCCTGCCCACTGCACTGTTGAATGTAGACAAGCTTTCCTCCATCTAGCTTTTTGTTTTGCTTTGTTTTTTTCAAGGCAGGGCTTCTCCTTATAACAACAATCCTAGCTGACCTGGAACTTGCTTTGTAGACCAGGCTGGCCTTGAACTCACTGAGATTCACTGGCCTCTGCCTCCTAAGTGCTGGGGTTAAAGGCATGCGCCACCACCACTCGGCTTTATAAGCAACTTGTTCTTCCTGCTACCTACTATTGTCTCTTTGAACTCCAACTGCCACTGAAAGCCAATCTGGGCTCTGTGTTCTTGGAGGGCTTGTGTGTCATTGTGGTGCTGATACCCGCATTCTTACAGATGACTTCCGTAGGCATGGTTGTGCAAGCCACCTACCTGATAGCAAAGTCCTCGCCAAGTGACTTCAGGTAGTCATTCAAATTCTTGCCAGCCATGAGCTTTCAGGTACCCATGAAGATGTTTGCCATGGTGAGGCCAGGCTGGCAAACACAGAGAGAAGGCATACAGGGGACTCAGAGCCGGATCTACCACTTTTGAGGTGCTGGTCACACTTAGAGCAAATTCTCACCTTGGAGAAATCAGCCATGCCCACCTTGCATCTTTCCCTTGAGACAAAGAACTGTAAGACCCTGATGTGAGTACACAGATCTCAGTGTCGATGTCTCCCAGCCCACAAAGTTATGAAAGTCACAATAGCATCATATGCCAAAAATGTTCGCTCCCTACAAGGCCTCCTCTTGTCTCAGTGTTCTCTCTCCTCAAACAGCTCATTCTGAAGGAGAATTCGTCTCTGTTTCCTTCTCCATCAACTAACCGGGGCTTCATCTTCTTTGTATAATACCTGACAAGAATCTACTTAAGGGAGGAAGAATTTATTGTCATGGCTTGAGGGCTTATAATACATCAAGGGAGGGAAATCATGGCCCTGAGTGGGAGTTCCAGTTGTGGGAAATGGGAGGTTTCTTGCTTATGTTTCCATGGGTCAGGGGAGGCAGACTGGACAGGTTATATATCCTAAGATGCATCTCCTGGTGACCTGTGACTCACTTCCTCCTACCAGGTACCACGTACCAAAGTCTCTACAGGTTCCCCAAGTAGTGCCACCATCTGGGGACAAAGTGTTCAGACACATGAGTTTGTGAGGGCATTTTACACTCATGTGTTTAAAAAATGGAGGAAATGCAGAACCAGGCTGACTGCCATCCCTGGGACTGACCATGAGATGGGGCAAAGGTCAGCTGTGAGATGGGTGTGCCCAGGTAGGACCAGCATAGCATCCTGCAGAGTCCCAATAGGCAGAGCAGGTAGGTGACTGCACTTCCCCCATGAGTCCTTCAGGAGAAACACTGCCATTTCCAAACAAACTTAGTGGAGGCCCAGCAGTCGCCTCCCAGCATAGAAAGCTCTTGAATCTGCCAGAGTGTTTTCGTTTTCTGTTAAGATGACTGTGTTTTGTGCTTTCCTCTGTCCTGGTGTGAAAACCATACATCTAAAGATTGATTTTGTTAAGGAAACTGCTCTTTATGATCTGGTCTTTCACACATTCACAGGCTCTCCGGGGCCATTTATCCTCTCCCTGCCAGGTCTGAGCCACACACCATCACTTAACAGAGCAGCCAGGAATTCCTCCCTGATCTAACCAGCACACAGCCCAAGGCGTGAAGTCCCAGAGCACCGTGTCCTGTGGGAAGAGGTGGAGTCCTTTCTGGAACCAACATTGAATTCTGCGGTGACTTAGTCTGTATCTAGGATAAGACCTTGCATGGATGGACCCTAGTGTTTGAGCAATTGCCTGAGGTACTTTGACCCCATTGGCCTCTGTCAAACATCAGGGCCAGGCCTCGCTGGTGCTGGCTGTGATGAGACTAGCAAGGCTTAAGTTATATGAATTAAAGTCACCTAGAGGTAACTCCTGGAAGGCAGTGAGATATGATAGGTGACATCTGCTCAGCTGGAGGTTGAATTGACTTCAAGCCAACAATGTGAATTCCATTAAACCCTTCCTCATTTTGTGCCCCAGCAACCTACCCCCAACAGTGAGGAGTCTGTGGATGGCTGCTCCTTTTCTCTAGGTGTGGAGTCCTTCTTCTTTCTGGCCCTTTCAAAGGTGATGGAGTCATGGGCAGAGTCCTCGGGATAGCATTTGTGGTTGATGTGGTTCAAATATGAAATGTCCTCTCGGGCCATGTGTGTAATACTTCACACATTACGGTATAGTGGCACTCTTTTGGAAGGTCCTGGAAACTGTGGGAGATGTGGGCTTTGATGAAGGAAGCAGATCACTGGATGTGACTTAAAAGGTTGTACCAGATTCCTGTTTCTCCTTTAGTCTGGACTCTCAGGTATTATACTTGCAGCTGTAAAAGAAACTAAGAGTGCCTTTCCAACGGAGAACTCAGAGGGCTCCCTCCTTTCTTCTGTATGGGAAGATAACAGTGAAAACCCGACTGTCTGCTGTTTGGAAAGTGGCTTTCACCAGAATGCTCCCTGTCTGGCACCTGACCCTGGACTTCTAGCCTCCTGAACTTCGAGGACATTTCTGTTGTTTCAGTGACCCCTCTGGGTCAGGGTTGATGGAGTATGATTGTCTTAGTTTCTTCTACTGTGCTGTGATAAGATCAATTTAAGCGAGAAAGGGTTGATTTGGGCTCACAGTTCAAAGGTACAAGTCCATCATGGTATGGAGGTCAAGGCAGCAGGAGCTTGAAGCCGCTGGTCACACCCGCAATTGGAGGCAGGGAGTGATGCATGCTTGCACTCAGCTCTCTTTTTCTTTTAATAGAGTCCAGGATTCCAGCCTAGGGAATGGTGTCACCCACAATTGGCTGGTCTTCTTACCTCAATGAACTTGATCAAGATTCACCCCCCCCAACACACAGGTATGCCCAGAGGCACATCTCCTGGGTGATTGTAGATTCCATCAAGTTGACAGTTAATATTAACCATCAAAATGGTATCCCAGAAGACTCCTGTTTCACCTATGTAACAAACTTCAGCTGTGGACTATATAGCATTAGCACCATCCCTGGCATTTCTCTGAGTCTGAGAGGCATGATCAGGTGAAGTCACAGCCAGCCCTCCTGCGGGCTGGAGAAGATGGGTCTCCTTGGTCATTCTTTATCAGAGGGAGCGTGTGGGGACAGTGATGGGAGGAAGTTAACGGAGTATTGGGTGCTCGAGAAATGGGTGCTATGGTTGAAATGTTTGAGTACCCTTCAACATTCATATGATATGACACTCCAGTGCAACAATACTAAAAATTACAAAGACGTGAGACTTTTAGGAGATGATTATGCCATGGCAGTGGAGCCCCCATGATGGTGACTGGGGATCTTATTCAGGGCTAGAGGGAACAGCATTCAGGGAACAGAGAGTTGCTTTGATAGTCAAACCTGCCAGTTCCTGAATGATGGGCTCCCAGCTTCTCGGAAATGAATCTCTATTGTTTATAAATTACTTGGTCTTTTTTTTATTGTTTTAGCAATCCACATGGACTAAGATGGAGGTTCTGATCCACCTTTAAGGCCCCTGAAGCTTCCCTGAGGGAGGCATGCTCCCTTGTGTTGAAAGTCAGTCAAGTTTTTATGCTAGAATGTAAGGAAGTGAAGATGAAGGAGAGGAAGAGAAAAATGATATTGGTTGGCATGGAGCCCGAGGGACCAGGAGGGAAGGCTGAGCAATTCCTGCTGTCTCTCGGGTATAAATTAAAGCTCATCTAGAGTGAGCTGACTGCTTGCCCACAGGGACACCTTCTTCCCACTGGCAGGTGGGTGTGGGTGTGGGTGTGTATAGAAACCAAATAGTCCCCGACTAAACCTCAGTAACCCACAAGCACGTGAGAGTGGCAAGATCGTATGAAATCTGAAAATCAATTTTCATCTAACAGATGAAAATTCTAGAGTCTCAATTTAAGCATTAGGATGAGGTGATAAGAAGTATAGCTTGATGCAGCCCGGAGAGGGATAACAATGTACATTTAATAGGAAGATATATCAGCATCTGGGCTGCGAGTTATGAGAAAAGCGAGGAGTGTTTAATAAAGCCTTTTAAATCCAGTGCCAGCTCCGCACAGGCTGTGAACACGCTGTGACAAGCCCGGGAGTCCACACTTCGTCAGTCTGGTAAATGTGATGATGGTCCCTGCCCTAGCTGGCTTTCTACTGCTGTGATAAACACCATGACCAAAAGCAACCTGGGGAGGGAAGGGTCCGTTTGGGTTGCAGGTCTTGAGCACATTCCGTCTCTGAGGGAAGTCAGAGCAGGAACACATTCAAGGCAGGAACCCGGAGGAAGAAACTGCAGCACAGGCCACAGAGGAGTGCTGCTCACCGGATTACTCCCCATGGCTTGCTTGCTCTGTTTTCTTACATAACCCGACACCATCCATGTAGTGGTACCACCAGCCACAAAGAGGTGGGCATTCCCACATCTGTCATTAATCAAGAAAATGTCCCACAGTCAGGTCAGGTCCACAAGCCAGTTTGGTTGAAGCAATTCTTTAGTTGAGGTTCCCTCATCCCTGAGCTTGTGTCAGATTGACCAAAAAAAAAAAAAAAAAAAAGAAAGAAAGAAAGAAATCCTAGCCGTGACAGCGACTAGAGCATTGGTTCAGACTGACTGTGTCAGAATCTGGGATTTAGTTTACATCCCACAGGAGCTTTTCCTCCATTGTCCACTTCCTATCTTCAAAGAAACAGGGGTTTTTGGAGTTAATAGAGGTCACAGGGGCGGTGAGAGGTGGCGCTGGTTCTCCCACCCTTGGCACCTGGCCCCAGCACAGCGAGGTGACGAGTCACAGACTGAGGCTGTCATAGGAGTGGCAACGTGATGGAGCCCTGTGTGACCCAGGGCTTCTGTTCAGACTCAGCTCACTGGGAGTTACAATTTGTCCAGCCGTAGGACACACCCTGGCTCTTTGCTTTGGTTTTCTGTCCACCATCGTATGGTGTTGGTTACTTTTCTTGCTGTATTGTGCTATTTGCTTGTTGCTATGACAAAATACACGACAAGAAGAAATCTGAAGGAAGAAGGGTTCCCAGGAAGGCATGGTAGTCAGGAAGCAGAGATCAGGCAGGAAATGGCCCCAGGTTCCAAACTTCAAGGCCCAACCCTAGTGACTCATTTCCTCGAGAGAGGCTCTGCCTCCTAAATGTTGTACAACATTTTAAAACAGCACCGACAGCAGAGACCAAGTGTTTGAGCATGAGAGATGTGGGGGGAGGCATGCTTCACATTCAAATCACAACACATGTGAAGGAAGTAGGTTCGTCGTTTTTCGGAGGGCTATTTGGAACACAAAACTTACGGGAAACCATGGGATCAGACCTTTAAGCCCCCAAATGTCTCTCTCTCTGGTCTTGAGTGCAGGCATTTACATTGGATAGCCACAGGAATAACCACAGGAATATGTCAGGATCCTTAGCTGGGTTCCACGTGGTGAGCTCCACATTCCTTTCAGGTTGGTTGTTTTGAGTAGTGTCCCAGTTCCTCTTCCTCTTGCTGTGATAAAACACAAAGGGTGACTTTTTCAGGGCAAAGTGTTTATTTTAGCTCACAATTACAGATTGCAGTCCCTCACAGCAGAGAAATCAAGGCAGGCACTTAAATTGGCTAGACACATCACATGTCCAGCGAAGAGTAAGACGGCAGGGAATGCATGCGTGCTCACCTGCTTGCTGGCACAGGCTCTGATTTCTTAGACAGTTCAGGACACCCTGTCTAGGGAATGGTGCCTCTCTTGGTGGTCTGGGTCATCCCACATCAATTAACTTAATTAAGGCAGTCTACCACAGACATGGCCGGAGGCCAATTAAGAAAGTCCTTATTGAGATTCTCTTCCCAGGTGATTCCAGGTTGCGTCACATTGACAATTAATGCCAATTATCATAAATATGAAACGAAATGTTGCATTCATGCTTGTGTGTTAGAGAGGTCTGGCTTCAAATTTTGGAGAGGTTCTGGAAACTTTAAGAGGTGGGGCTTAGCAGAAGGAGAGCCTATCGTCCCTGGTCCCTATCTATTGCTTCCTGCCTATCATGAGGTGAATATCTTCATTGGCTACGTGTTCCTGGCACAAGGATGTTCTGTCCAGTCACTTGGGGCCAAGGGACAATGAACTGAGGTCTCTGAAACTGTGAGCTAGAGCCAATGTTGTCTTCTGTAAGTTGTTTACACATCTCTCTCTATCTCTGTGTGTGTGTGCATGTGTGTGTGTGCGCGCGCGCATGTGTGTGTGTGTGAGAGAGAGAGGGATAGATAGATAGATAGATAGATAGATAGATAGATAGATAGAACAGTGGGAAATCTGATTGCATTGCTCCTTCTGCCCTTGCTGACCACAGCCCTGGGCAACCAGCCACATGGAGAAGCAGCCTGCCCACCCTAGCCACACGTCTACTCCTGCGGTAAGCATGGTCACTCACCTGCCGTTAGCGTGTTGCGCTATTTCTACATGTTATTGAATTTAGGTGTCTCAATAAGGCTCCATAAGCCAATGTGATGAGAAGGCACAAATGGGTTATTGCCATGAAAGCGGGATTGAAAGCAGTACTTCAGAAAAACCCTCTGAGTGCAGTGCAGTTGAAGCAACCGTAGAGACCTGGTAAAAACATTGGAAGAATTTAAAAGAAAAGAAAGCTAAAATTGTAGGTTTAGTTGCTTTATTTAAAAAACACTAACAAAAGACCTCATACCTGTAACTCCTGGGTGCTATTCCGTTTCGATGCTGATGTGAGAGTGTGTTAGTTCTGGCTTTCTAGAGGACAGAGTCAACATGTGTGTGTGTGTGTGTGTGTGCCAGTGTGTATCTGTGTATGATATGAAAAGAGAATTCTTGGGTTTGCCTACTCAATTGGAGACTGAATAATCCCACAATAGCTCCCTGGGCAAAAAGGCAGAGAACATGGTAGCTGCTCAAAAACCCCAACACAAGTGATTCCAACTTTGCTTTCTGTTGCTGTGTTAAAACACTGGTCAACAGCAACTTGGGAAGGAAAGGGCTTATTTGCCTTACAGTCCCTGCTCTCAGCCCATTTATAAAAGAAGCCAAGGCAGGAGGTCAAGGCAGAAACCTAGGGGCAGGAACTGAAGCAGAGGCCATGGAGGAGCCCTGCTTTCTGACTTGCCCTCGGTGGCTTTGCCAGCTCGCTTCCTTAGACCGCAGGACCTTCTTCCTAGGGGTGGCAACACCCACGGTGGGCTGGACCCTCCCATAAGAGTCATTAATGAAGAAAATGCTCCGCAGACATACCTGCAGCCAGTCTGATGGAGGCATTTCCTCAGGTGAAGTTCCTTCTTCCCAGATGACTCCAGCCTGTGAAAAGTTGACAGATGACTAACCAGCTCAGAGGAGGACTCGGTGGTGCAATCCGGGTCCAATGCTGAAGGCCTGGAAGTTCCTTGGAGAGTCTCTGGTGTGAGCTCAATAAAGGGCTGAAGATGCAAGAGTCTTGATGGCCATGGGCTAATGGGTGTGGTGACGGTGGTACTAGTACACAGAGAACAGCTGGCCTAGGCTGGCTGGTTTCCTCCTTCCCACTTGGTTCCATGTGGGACTCCCGTTGTCTAGATGGTGTCACCAATATTTGAGACACATCTTCCTTACCTTAGCTAGTCTTCGATGGAGACAGCCTCACACAGACACACCCAGAAGCATCCTAAGCTTCTTGTGATATGTGTTGCACTCAAGGTCAACCATTGCAGAGGAAGTGAGCCACACTTAGAGAGAGGCTCAGCAGCAATAATGCATGCCATGCTGCATTGCCAGAATGAGGTAAGTCTTTCCTCATGATTTCCCATGTTACCCCACTTCAGGCAGTTAAGCAACTAACCATGGCGGATGCCTGCTGCCACTTGGTGTTCAGATAAGGAGTGTAGGTAGCATTTGTTTTTGTTTAGGCAGAAAGACACAGAGCCTGCTGGGCATAGTGCATGCCTGTAATTCCAACACTTAGGGTATACAGGCAGGGGGATGGGAAGTTCAAGGTTATCTTCGGTTGCATAGCAAGTTTGAACCAGCCTGGACTATATAATACTGTCCTAATTAAGAAATAAAGAGAATGCAACAAAGAGAGCAAAATGAAAGCCTTATGTCTGGGAACCAAAGCTCTCCTGCCCTTACGGATTGACACCCCAAGGCTCCAGAGTGGTGGGATCTTTGGACTCCTCAACTATCCCTAAAGCTCTGTCACTCCTTCTTGCTCTACCTCCCCTACTTCCCTACCCTCTGCTCCCTTCTGATTACCAACCAGCTTCCTATGCCCCTGTGATACTTCTGCTATGTCCATACTATCTACACCATCCTTGGCACAAATCCATATGTCTCTTCCATGCCTTCTCCTTTAACCAGTGCCTGAGTGGGCAGGTGAGGGAACCCATGGAGCTCCTGGGACTCAGACTCTGCCTAGGTGTCTACGTGGATCCAGGTCCTCAAGTATTTCATCTTCTCTTTCAGTCACTCACCCTTCCCAGCTGCTTTGTGCAAGGCACACACAGAGGAGGGGCTTGAAGCCCTGGCCACATCCTGCTACAGTCAGGATGAGACAAACCGGCCAATGCCTCCATGTCAGGTAGAAGATATCATGGTGATGATGGGGTGTCTGCAGCTCCCATGACAGGGGCTGTGACACAGAGACTTGTGTCCAACTGTGTCACCTCTGTATTTCTTTCTGCTCTTATGGGGAGAGGATTTGTTGTGAGAACACAACAGAGTGTGTGCCTCACCTGCCTCAGACAGAGAGGTGCACAAAGTAGCATCCCTAGGGCGTCCACGTGGTGGAGACACAGACCCACGGGGGAGCTGTGAACCCCACGGTCATTGCTGTTCCCTGGCTACAGGTGACTGGGACATGGGCTGATACTTGGCCATGCTGGCATAGGAGGCTTTTCCTGCGTGATAGTGGCTCAACCTCATCCCCAGGACAGCCCTTCTGGGGCCACATCTGAATTGAAGATCCCCGTGAGAATCTCTGGCTGTGGAACCTGTCCGGGAAGCTGAACGGAAAGATGGGAGAAACTCGCTAGGAGGTGGAGAGTCAGAACTGGGTCACCTGAATTCTCTGTGCACATTTTCTGTGGGGTGCGTGCTACAGTGATGGGTGGAGAGACTGTCTCCAGGTAGGTAGACAAAAGCCAGGGAAGAAGCTGGCATTTGAGTAAGGCCTGGATAGAGCTATGGAGAATATCCTAGATCTGAGTTGGGGTTGACCTGGTGCATGTGAATATAGCTAGGGCAGGAGGGAGGTGTGGCTATCTGGGAGCTAGGCCTGTAGGTCAAATGCACTGTGGTCCTTGAGGATGCTATCCTACCAGAGACATTTTCCTCCCTACTCTGATTCTTGCTGTCTCAAGGAGGAAGCCAACACTCTGCGACTTTTTTTTTGGTAATGAAACACCGTTTGATAACCTAAGTTCTGTTAAATGACCCATGCCTCATCAATCAGAAAGGGCTCATGAACCTTTTGTTCATGAAGAGGTCCTGGGCAAAATTTAGCACTAGGCTGCAGATCAAAAGCGTCTGTTTCTGAAGTTTTCTTGGCTGGTCTGCTGGTGGCCAGCTTAGGTTCCAGGCAGCAATGTGTACCTGTGTCCCACAAGGTCAGAGAAGGCAGGCTGTGCTGTGACCTCAGCTTGGAATGATATGGAATCTGCAATTTGGGCTTGGCAGGGGGACTGGGCACAGGGACAGCGGGGACAACCACATCTGCCCATGATCCAGCCACAAATGCCGATTTGTACCCAGGCCAAGACAATCCCACTAATCCATTTCAAAAGAAGGGAATCACATTTGCGAGACAGTAATAGTGCAGTAATTGAAATTGTAATTCCATGAAATCCCATTACTTATGTGGAGGCTGGAGACACGGGGTCTGGCTTCCTGGGCTGTTTGCTCTTCCTGCTTCCAAACAGGAGCAGTGCTGTCCTCAGGCCATGGCCTCTTGACAGAAGCTTCACCTCAGAGGAGAAGGCTCGGGGACGGGGTCCCAGAGTGTCCTGGCTGCCCCAGAGCATTGCACTCTGTCTTGCCTGCCTGTACCCAGCCACCCCTTTCCCAATCCCTGAGCCAACACAGAGCATCACTGAACAGCCTCTGATGGGGTCATCCGAGGGCCTCAGGGATGCTCCACATGGGGGTTCAGGTGCAGGGCCACCTGAGGCATAACTTTAAGTCACTTCCTCACTAGCTCTCTGGAGATGATATTCTAACCCGAGCCTCCTTCCCACCCAGTACTGGGTAACGGCAGCGCTTTATTGATGACCTAGACCGGTGCACAGCTCCGTCTATAAATAGACCGGCTCCCTGCCTGGAGCAGAGTGCCCTTCGCATGGATGGTTGGTGGGGCCATGTCCTTGCCTTTAAGACGGAGGTGCTGACTTAAAGAGGACGGTCTCTTCCCTGGAGCATAGGGGCAAAGGCAGGGGTGCTCCTTCTGTCCTAGGAGAATGGCCCACTCCAAGCCCTCTTCTTCAGGGCAAAGGAAAGAGAGGCTCGGCGACATGCCCCAGCGAGAGCCTCTGTTCACGGACCCGCACTGGCTCCATATTAAATGTTAGTGATGGGAGGACCACAGAGGAAGAGGAGGGAAAGTTCACCAGACTTCAGGAGTACAGGGCTCACTGCGAGTCAGGTGCTGCCCAAGTGTGCCGCCTATCAGTGATGTGGTAGCTATGGTAACCCTGTGGCATAGGCATAAAGGTCATTTTCAAGGTGGAGGCTACGTTCAGCACTGAAGAGAGGCAGAACCCACAACCATGTGCGTAAGCATGCCTGTGCCAGAGAGACCCGGTGCCATGTGGCCTGAGCCCCACTTTGGTTTGGGCCAGTGAGTAGTTAGCCTGCGCTCAGGGACAGGAAGTGCTTGCTGAGTGCAGGCCTCATACTGAGTAGTCTCAGTCGTGTCAGTGAAGATGAGAATGGCATCAAAGAAGTAACAAAGGCCTATAAGGCAGACACCTGTTGTAACATTGTTACCCCTGTTGTAACGATGAGGAATCTTGAGGCACAGGAAGATGAAGAGAATCCTCCATTGTGCCAGGTCTTAGACCCAGGTGTCTGTCTCCGTAGTCCACACGTTCAACCTCTGGCTGTGCCAATACCTGCCGCGTCTCCCTGGACGGGCTCAGCTCCCCGTTACTGGAGATATCTCCTCACTTTGCCTGTCCCAAAATGCCATGCCCCCGGGCCAGTGTCAAGCATGTTTCCCACCTCCAGCATCGAGTCCACGTCTGTGTGACACCCAGCTCAGTTCTCAGCTCCGTTGTTGCCCTTTGCTGCTACAGACCTTGCCTAGGGCAGGGTGTCCCAGGAGCCTCTCCGTCACTCTCATGGATGACCCGCCTGTTGTCCCAAATACCTCACTGGGTGGTTTGGGTACAGCTTTGTTGTTGGTATAGCTGTGACTCTAGTGGTGGACCTCAGAGGCAGGTCAGAGAATCTTTGTCACCTGGTCACTCACATCCTTACAGCACAGCCCACAGTCACCTCATGACCTTGACGTCATCCCTGCCTCCCCTCCGTCCTGCTCCTCCTTGCTAGAGTCCCAGATCTGAATGTGAGCCATGGGCTGTGTGGACAGCTGGGAGATACCAACTTTGAATGAAACAAATTGGAGAGGAGTGAGCCTGTCCTCACAGCCCGGCTGCCACCTGCCACCAAAGGACTCGCTCTTGATTCGATCTCTGCTCGTGACACTTTGTCTTCCCTCGTAGAAGATCTGTCTTCCGAAGCTGTAGTTTTCCCGCTGACAGGAGACAGGACACGGAGTCAGAATGGCTTGTTTAATAGTCAGTCCGGACTTTTGTAATGACAGCTAAAGAGAAAAGCCATTCTCCTGGGAGTCGCAGCCCAGCCAGGGGATTCTAGCAGGAGTGACACTGGGTCTCTCTCTCTCCAGCCAATGTGAGGAGCCAGCATTCCCAATGCTGGCCTTGAGATGGCCACTCCCATGAAGCTCTGATTATGGGACTGGCTATAGGACCCTCCCACTGGTCAAAGTCAGGTTGTCTTTGCTCAGTTTGGAGATGAAGAAACTGAGTCACAGCAGTGATACATCCCCTTGTCCAAGGACACAAGACAGTGAGTAATGGTATACTGTCATCCTCACCTGTATTAATATTCACTCACAATTATCACCATAGTTACTAACAGTGCCAGCACCACTTTTGAATTATCCCCCATCGCTGTCACCATATCGCTACCATCACCAACACCACCATCAATCACCATCATCATCATCATTGCGATCACCATCTCTATCACCACCATTTCTTTGTACGTTCACCATCATCCTGGCCACCATCATCACCATAATGTTACCGCCATCACCAGCTTCATTATTACTGCCATCATGAGCATCATCATCACCATCATCACCATTTGCATCATCCCATGGCCAACGTTACCATGATCATCATTATCACCACCCCAGCTACATCCTCCTCCTTCTCTCTCTCTCTTTTTTTTTCTGAGTGTCCCTTTTATATATGTCATCAATTTCTTTGAGCAAGTGGAGTCATCTTTTAGAGGTTTCGTTTAAATTGTCTGTAATTTAAAGCCCTTAAATATTCATGCATTAATCAAACACAGAGACAATGTACTTAGTTACTGTGAAATTAAAGAGGAATCACTGTGGGGACTCAGAAAATTAAAAGCTGGCCCATTTGTTTTATGTATGTGATATTCTCTTCTCTCTGTCTCTGTCTCTGTCTCTTTCTGTCTCTCTGTCTGTCTCTCTCTCTCTCTCTGTCTGTCTGACTCTCTCTCTCTCTGTCTCTCTGTCTCTCTCTCTCTCTCTCTCTCTGTTGTATTTTGAGACAGGCTCTTACTTTGTATTCCTGTATGGCCTGGAACTTGCAATGTAGACCAGGATGACTTTGAGCTCACAGAGATCCACCTGCCTCTTCATTCACTAGTAATATGTTGATGACTGTATTTCTAGAGTTTTTATGCAAATCATGTCATTTTCACCAAACATAAATGACAGATCAGCAGAG
Organism: Mesocricetus auratus; assembly: GCF_017639785.1. NCBI lineage: Eukaryota > Metazoa > Chordata > Mammalia > Rodentia > Cricetidae > Mesocricetus > Mesocricetus auratus. The sequence goes on along the minus strand of NW_024429206.1, from coordinate 19,800,266 downwards.
AACAGTTCCTAACCACTGTTGTGAAATCTGTGTAAGTTTTGCAACCGCAGACACCATTTTGATGGGATGTGTTCTCACTTTGCTTATCTGCTACCATAACACAGAGCCTGTGATATCGCCAGAGGCTCCCAACCTGTGTCCCTGGTTTTCAGTGGGCCTTGTGTTTCTCTTTGCATCTTTACCTGATGCTTTCCTGGTCTGCATCCTCCAGGGTCATGCTATCCCTTCTTAAATACCTCACAGTGTGTAAATTGTCCTACTTATCCCCTTGTCACACGTTCTGAGGACTTAGTTATGGTAGACTTTGAGCTGGGTGCTAGGGACCCGGGACAGCCTCACTGTCATTTCTTGAACACTCCCTGATTCTCACATGGCCAGTGAGGAGCTCTATCCCAGCTCTGATGAAGAAAAAGCAGATGTGAGACAGTTGATGCCCAGGGTTACGTGGAGGAGCCAGTCTTCATCCTGGAGTCAAAACAAATCCATCCTTTAAGTTGCTTCTTTGGGGTATTTTATCATAGCAACGGCAAGGTAACTATTACAGTAGCCAGTAACCTTCCCGAAGCAGGTCAGAAAGAGACCAGAGTGAAGAGGACATGACGCTCCGTCCAAAGAGTGTGTTACCGCTCATGGCGCCTGCTGTCCTCTCCCCGGAGGAGGACATGTCTCCATTGATGCTGGTCTTGTTGAACCTTTGTCTTGCAAATGTGACAGGAAATGCTGATGGCCGTCTGTACAGAAGCCTCCCGATTCAGGGTGTCATTTGTTACATTTTGTCTTTCTCTCTACCACAGGAAGAGGATAAGAAGTGACATTGTAGCCATGTGACCATAGACAGAAAGCACCTGCCAGGAATCAGCCTTGACTCCACAGAGCACTGAAATTAGAAGCAGTTTGTTACAAGACAAGAGCCTGTGAGTCCTGACTGACCCATAAGTCCTGACTGGCTCATTAAGTCCTGACTGGCCGCCATCCACATCCACAGCACCGTCTGCCTAGGTCGGTTGTGGCATCTCGGTCTGATCTATTCAGTGTCAGAGCCACAGAGAACCACCACCCAGCACCCACTGACCAAAGGTATCTGCCCTGCTCACCCTGACTTGCGTACCTCACCCCTTCCTAGCTGGTCTTCTCCAACTTTTTTTATTTGAGACAGGGTAGCCCTGAGTGTCCTGGAACTAGCTCTGTAGACCAGGTTGGCCTGGAACTCACAAATATCCACCTGCCTCTTGCCCTCTTGCCTCCCAAGTGTTGGCATTAAAGGCATGTTCCACCACCGCCCAGTTGGTCTTGCCCAACTTAATCTACTCCCCTCGCCCAGTACCTCTCACTCTGAATACCAAGCCCTTACACACAGGGTCCTGTGTCCATGTCTCTGCCCACCTGGGTTTATATTCCTGGATGTGTCTACCTGCCCCCTGGGTGTGTGTCTTTACTGTCTCAGTATCCTGTCAATCTTTGTCCTAACTGTTTGCATGGGAGGGGGTTGCTGTGAGGCTGCAGTGACCAGTCGGGGCTGGCAATGGTGTGCACATGCTCTGAGCTGAGCCAGACATTCCTCTTAACTGCCAAGCAGAAGCGAGACTGGGGGATGCGTTTCTACCCTGGACAAAGGAGCCAGAGAACAGAGCTTGCCTGAGGCATCCCAGAGGGGGAGAGAGAGAGAGAGAGAGAAAATCTCTTTGACTGCTGTCCAAATTATGTTTTCCTCCAGTTGAGGAAATGTTCATGCTCTGGATGCCCCAATGTTCCCTGGTCAGAAAGGCCAAGGCTCCAGCTCTGCCCTAGTCAGTTGCAGACACGTGGGCCCAGCAACTCTGTCTCTTCTGCCTTTGGCCTGAGTGCCCTGAGGCTTAGAGGGTGAAATATTCCATCCCCTCTCCAAACCTTCTATCCCTTTCTCTCTTTATGTTCTGAAGAGAGATCTGGGGACCACAAGCTCATGGGTGTGGGGTAGGATGAGTGACATGTGTCTGTCATAGACTCTTGCTGGAGTACCAAGGTTACCTGGGTGCACTTACCAACTTGGTATCCCCAAGTGAAGCCAGGGTAGCCCAAAGATAAGGAATGTCCAGATAATGCTATCGCCACCACCCAGGGTAAGCCAGCCACAGACTGCTCCATCCCTCCTCTTCATTGGGAAGGGGACACTTGTCCTGCCTGACATCTGCTGTTTGGGGTCCTATCAGGATGATTTGGGGGTGTTGTGATTTGGTGATGAGTCAGAAAGTCCACATGTTGAAGGCCTGGTTCATGTGATAGATCTGGTCATTGTGAAGTCAGGGGTCGCATGAACTCTGACCTGTTCAGTGCACTGACCCGCAGGTCTGTTCACATCTGTCAGTCTCTGTGACCCAGTAGAGGTAGCCTGCTGGGGGACCTGGTCACCATGGTGTGCTCTGGAAGGGGACATCTTGTCCTTGGCCTGTCCACCCTTGCTTCTCTGTTATGCAGCTGCCATGAAATGAGCAGCCTCCCCATCACATACCCCTACCATGATGCTCTTGTCACAGGTCCAAAGCCGTGAGCCAGCCCGCTGTGCACTGAAGCCTGAGGGTGAGCCAAAGCCATCTGCCCTACTTATGAAGTGTCCTTCTCGGAGATTTGTGATGCCAGCAACAAACTGACTAACACAGGCTCATGCTCATTTCCCATCATCCTTTGCAGTCCTTCACTGGATGTTCTAGGGCCTAGATTCTACCCAACTCCAGGACCGGGCAGTGTTGGAGAAGTGGTGGTAGCCTGACTGGTCAAAGCTCATCCTGAGACTCCAGACCAGGAGGACCAGATGGATGGCAGATCATCAGCTGGGCCTGCTCAGGAAGTTCTGGGCTATGACAGACATCTCCGCCCACCCTTTTGGGACCCATTTTCTGATCCCTGCTTCCAGCCACCAGAGGTCCCCAGACCCTGCCAGCTCGGGTTGCAATAGTGTCCATTTCTCTTCTAAGTTGGCCCAGGTTAGCCCATGGTATCACTGATGTCCCTTCAAACCAGGTGGACACAGTTCCCTTGAGCCCAGCTGTAGTCTATCCTGGAGGGGGAGCCAGCCCCAAGCTGGCTTTGTCTGGCTCCCTGGGGACATGCTGGGGACTGGGAAAAGCTGACTGTGTGATGGGGAAGGGGACTTGTTTGGGGCTGGTGGCTGAAGAGATGGCTACTGCTGATGAGAGCCTTGGGTCTCTGATGAAAGGTGCTGGGCTGCTTTGCGGCTTGACTCTGTTTATTTAAATTAACTGAACCATAAATCATGCCTGTCACATTCCGGTCCCATTGGTCCTATAGATGTCTGCTGGCTTTTCTGGCAGAATTGCTCTGGGCATCAGGAGATAGTCCCCATGCAGTTAGCTGGCACGCCAACACTATATCTACCTGTGTTTCCTTATTCCGAGAGTCCTGGTACCTGCTAATGTCACTGGGACAGTTTGGTCCCCTAGCAGTCATGAGAGGAGGGTGAGATCAATAGCAGGATGAGGGGCCCTTTTAACCCGTGCCTTTAATTGATTGCACTTTAAATGAGTTAATGTCTCCACATCCCTTCTAGACTACAGCGATTAATTCAGGTCTTTGCCTAGGCTGATGGGCTGCTACTACTTGGCCTATTTCTCGTTTTTATTTTTTGTTTTTATTTTTAACATGGCTACTAATATGACTGTTCACCAGTGGTTACGTAGTACCTCAACACACCATCTTCTTAGGGTAACTGGCTGTACCTCAATGTCATGTCTTGCTATTTGTCTTGTTTCTTTGTATCTGTCCTGTGGATGTCTGGGGGCGAGGGACCCTGGGGATTAGTTCCCACTTTCTTTCTAGATCTTCAATCATCCTGAAGTCTACTCTCAACATCCCGGGCATGCCACCCACTCTCTTTTTCAGTTTCCACTGCACATCAGACACCTGGACCCTTCTCAGTTTACCTGTGCCCACACCGGCCAGAACCTGTGTCTTCCCAGGCCTCTGGGAAGTCCAGCCCCACCCTTGTATGCTGTGAACCTGCCGGCTATATAGAGTATCTCCTCTCTTGGTTCTCTTCAGCTTCGTAGCTCCTCTGCAGGCCTTTGGGAAGTATGTCCTGATCTACATGTACCGTGACCCTGGGGACTATGTAAAGCAGATCCCGTGGCTCCTCTGCCTGTGGTGGCTTTGGCTGCAGCATGGGTGGGGACACTGAGCTCCATGGTGTCCTTATGCATGTCCCTGGTTCCTCCTGGCTCCATGGTGTCCTTGTGAGATGCATGCTGGGGGCTTTAGGCTTCTAGAGCATTCCCTGGGTAACTCACACTCAGTGAGGGCATTCCTGTGCAGGTATCTCAGGACTGCAGGATGCAGATGCATTGTACAACTGCATCTTGGTAAGGAGACTATCAAAGAATCATGTCCTCATGAGCCCCTTTGAGCGCTGCTTCATGCTGGGTCGACATGGAGAGTCAGACTATAAACAGCTTTTATGCTCAACTTCAGGGAGTGTGGGGAAACAGTCCTAAGAGGAGAGGCCTGACTAGCCCGGGAAAGGCCATATGTGCAAACAGCGCCCTTTTTGGTTAGGACACTCCTGGCCTCTGAGAAGGTTGACCTCAGAGGTTCACTGTCCCTAGACCTTCATGTTGTCTGTCTTGCCATGGTGGGTGGGCTTGGCAGCAGTGGTCGCAGGGTCAGACACTGGCCTACCTGCCCACACAGCTGCTCAGGGAGCCACGGCAGGGTTACTTATGAAATATCTACCCAGCCCATCATCCTCTTTGTCTGCCAACTGTCACCCTAACCATGGCACCTGATAAAGGAAATGTAATTGTAGACACTGGATTGTGAGTGACACTTTCCACTACTCCCGGCTCCAAGGAACCTCAGGGATTTCACACCTCGGTACTGATCCACACCCGAGAAGAAATGTCCTCCTTGCTGGGAACCTGTGCTTCCCTCCAACCAGAGTGGAGTCAGCTCTGCGTTCTGTCATATGCCCTCCCAAAACAGTGCAGCCACAAAGTAGATTGTAGCAGGACCCGGATGCTTGAGGCTCCCCAACAAGCACATGACAGAGTTTGAACAGAGCCATGGCCAGGGCCTAGGACTACCCCTGACTCCATCTTCCATCCCGGCTACAGAGTTGGGCTTTAATTCCCAGCCCGCTCTGCAGCTAGTTAGTCATGTGACCTGAGCGTCCAGTGACTGTGGCAGAAGAAACGGGTGCTTCACTGAAGGCAGTGCCCCTCCCCATGCCACCATTAACTGGGCCCTCACTGACCTAGGAAACATCCATGGCTGGTGTAGCTATCAGTCTGGTACCAAGAGACTCAGGCTGCTTCTGAGAGCCACATGTGTCTTCGTCACCATGGCGTCGCTAAATCCCTGTGCCCAGGCATCTCTGCAACTTTGCCGGTTCATCTAAATGAGGGCGCAGCAGAGAAGGGAGGGAGTGGGCCTGAGAATTTGGAGGGGAGACCCAGTGGGGACATGGATGGCCATGGCGGGGAGGTGAGTAGCTGGCAGCTGAGCCCTCACAGCGTTGCAGGGGCCACTGGAACCCTCAGAGGTCAGGCCTCCTGCAGGAAAGGGGAACTTTGTTCCCTCACAGAGCAGGAGTCATCAGAACCGTGGCTTCTCTCTCCTCTGAGAGTCTTGTGTTGAGCGGTGGGCGGCAGGCTCGTCTGTCCTGTGTCTTTGTCTTTTTCTCAGGTTCTTGGAGCTGTTGATTGGGGTTGACTTGACGGCACTTGCTGTCAAGCTGTGACCACGGCAGCCCTGGCAGAGCTGCAGCCGGTCTGACTCAGCAGCAGACTTGGGAAGGTCCCGAGGACACCGAAGCTGAACAAGTCCCCTCCCCTAATCAGCAGATGAGTGGACATCATGCTGAGGGCCTGCTGCTCTTGTCCTGGGTTGGTCTCCCTAGGACACCCTAGCCTGGGAGTGTAGGTTTTGGGGGATGAGGGCCCCATCCTGGGTCTTCCCCAAGTGTCTCATGGAGGGAAGAGTGTCTAGGCAGAGGAGAGACAAGGGCCCAGAGCTGGCTCCTTCATGAAGCTGCATCTGAGTATGTCCAGTCTTGGAAGCTAAGCAGGGCTGGACCTGGGGAATGCTTAGATGGGAGACTTTCCTGACACATCAAGCCTCCACCACCCACAGCCCAGGGCATGGGAGCTGCTTCTCCTCATTTTGTGTAAGTGGATCCACTTTAGACATTGAACCAATATTAGCATTCATGCACAAAGTACAGCATTTATTAATTCCGAAGGAATTCAGATGAAACCAATGTGCCGAGACGCAGGTGTGTGTGGGATCTTGACTGAGGGAGTTTGCAGCTAGCCCTTAAAGAGAGAGCTGTGGTTGGTGCCCTCGGCCAGAAGGAGGCGCTGTTTCAGCCTCAAAGTTTAAAGGCCCTGCCAGGGTCAGAGAGGATCCCGGACAGTCCTGGATATGTTTGGGGACAGCTGTCCCTTGTCTCTGCAGCCTGGAAATCCCACTGGGTTCCGTCCCGTCTTCCTCATATTTGCTCACTGCCAGGGAAGGAGTCAGAGGAAACTTCCAGTGCCTCTCTCAGTCCATGCTCTAGAGCTCTCCCTGGCCATGTCTGGTAGTGTGGTTGAATACCAGGAAACCTAAGGACGGAAGCAGGAGACTGTAAGTGTGGACAGCACCGGGAGGCTGCTCAGACCTCCCTGGGTAGCTACATGCTGCTTGTGCCATGCCCCATCTTAGAGGAGTGAAATATGGCAAAGATCCAATCTAATTAGTCATGATTTGACACTTTTAGGGACTCGTGAGGGTTTGAGATTGTCTTATTGCATAGCCTAGGCTGGTTTCAAACTCACAGCAATCCTCCTGCCTCAGCCTCCCTGAGTGCTGGGATGACAGGTGTGGCCTCCAAGCCCAGTGTGATGTGATTTGCCTCTAAATAGTTGTTTATATGATTTCCGTTTTTTTCCCCCCTGCCTGTCAGTAATTCTGAGTCCCCTGCCAACCCCGTGTCTCTAAGTAATGAATATGCATAACTTACGCAATTAGGCAGATAGAAAGCTTTTAGACGCTGGTCCTGCTTCCTGGCTGCCACTGCCTCCCTGGGCAGTCTCCCAGGCTCTTGTCTTGGTAAAATGCACACACACTAGCTCTGGTGGACATAGCAGGGGTCTGAGGAGACACTGATTTCCCCAAAAGAGGAGGAGGGAAGCTGGCCATTGTGCTCTGGAACAACACGGAACTGAACTGCGAGCATGTACACACACACACACACACACACACACACACACACACACACACACACCTTGTTTACCTGGATGAAAAGATACCAGCAGGAAAAAAAAAAAGCAAAAAGCTCAGGGCAAATAACTCTGGATGATTTATGATTTGTGTATGCCTTCGGCATAAATTAATTACCTTTTTAATAACCGTTTCCTCCCAGGAGAATTATGTTTCAAAATATCTGATGTGGCTGATATTAAAAGAGCCAGGTTCCTGATTGTGTGGAGGCAGGGAGCTGGGAAAGAAGCCGAGGGGAAGAAAGGATAGCCAGAGAGAACATCCCAAGGTCAACCCCTCCCCCACCAGCCCCCCCCCCCAAAAAGCAGAAGACCCAGCAGGCTGCAGAGGATGTGCAGTGGCCGGGCAGGGTTCCGGAGACCAGCCGTTTCACGGAATTAAGTTAAGAGCAGTCTAGCCGAGTCTGTGAGATATAATTGAATCATCTATTCTCACCATCTATATAGGGGGCCTCTACATCTAGGTCTGGCTTGGGGAGAAATTCCTTTTCATGATTAATTAAATAAAGCACTTGCTAGTTCCCATTATCACCAGGACTCTGCAAATCTGTCCTCTCCATGTCTGTGTTAACAAGGGACCTGTCAGTGAACCTTCTGTGCTTAACCAGCCCCCCACCTCCTCCTTGTCACCTTCTGGGTCTTTGTCATCTGTTCTGGGCCTTTGTGTTGCTGTCTTGGGATCATGATACCCCTCCCCCCCTCGGTATCTGTGGTCACTTCTTGTCTTGCTGCAGATGGGAACTTAATTCACACACTGGCTTCTTCTGCCACACACAGTAAAATGACAGACGGGAAACCTGTCTGCTGGAGCAAGCGGGCAGTTGCTGAGGAGGCTGAGAATTCCTGTGATGGTTGCAGTCCTATATTCAGACATCGAGTCAGAAGAAAAGAGGGACCAGATCTGACCATCAATCAGTTGCAGTCCCTTAAAAACACACTCTCTGAAGCATTTGTAGTGGGGGCCTTGGAACACTTGAGCAGAAATAAGCAATGTCCCTCGGCAGGCAGAGGAGGGCCACCTGTCCTCAATCCATGCCCTCTGTGCAGTTTTCAGTCCTGTGGTTGTACGTGATTTTAATGAACACACCTGCCTGAGGATACAGTAGACAGACACGGATGAAGGTTCTCTGTAGAGAGTTGAACTCGAGAACAAGCTGGGCTCTGTTCAGTGTAGGAGTATGTGGGGGAGGTCATCTTAATTTGCTTTCTGTTGCTGTGACAAACACCATGACAGAAGCAACTTGGGATGGGAAGAGTTTGTTACATCTTACCGATTTTAGCCCATCACCGAGGGAAGCCACAGCAGGAACTCAGGCATAAATTTGAAGCAGAAACCCTGGAAGGATTTTGGTCACTGGCTTTCTCTCTCTCTCACTCATGATTAGCTTGTAGCCCAGGACCGTGCGGGATGGCACCACCCACAGTGGGCTCTTACAACCATCAGCAACCAAGAAAGCATCCAGATTGCTAACAGGCCCGTCTGTGTTTTCCAGTACTCAATTCCCATTGCTGTCAAATAGTAAACAGATAAATCAACAGAAGATTATTTGTCACACTTCTTTTCTTTTTTTTGTGTGTGTGTATATGGGTGCACATTCATATATTTACAAGTGGGTGCATGTGTGTGCACATTTGTGTGTGTGTGTGTGTGCATGTGTGTATGTGTGTGTGTGTGTGCGCGCACGTGTGGAGGCCAGAGTATCACTCCTCAGGATGCCATCCACCTTGGTTTTCGAGACAGTTCTCTCATTGTCCAGGAATTAATCATTTTGATTAGGTTGGCTGCTCAGAAAGCCCTAGGGATCCCTCCCTAACTTCTGAAGTCACAAGCGGGCACCACCATGTTCATCTCTTTTATTTTCCCTCACATCTTCACGTAGATTCTGGGGGTCGAACTCAGACCCTCCTGCTTGCAGGATGAGCACTTTACTGACTGGATTGTCCCCCCAGACCTTGGCCTTTGTGCTTCTAAGTAGAGGAACCCTTGTGACAACTTCTTATCCCAGCCCTGGCCAGAGTGTAGAGATTGGGGCAAGGATTCGTGCGAAGCGTTCTCTCACCACCTGCAGGATAATATTTGGAGGTCCTAAGCAGACGCCACACTCATATCTGCCTGGATCCACCACCATCACCCACAGCAGCTTCTACAGAGTGAGTGAAATATCATAATTCAGGGAAACAGCCAGTGATGTCACATCCTCAGGGCAAACATACTAACTAGCTGAGGACCTTGGTGTCTGGCAGAGTGACTGTGTTCTGTAACTCCATGGAGATGGGGAAGCGACCCTGCCTAATGGGCAGAACATGCAGTTTCCGAAAGGATGGAGAGCGATGCCTCTGGAGACAGGGGAACAACAGTTCTTCAGTGGGTAAAAAAAGCAAGCCTGGAGTCCTGGAGAGAAGCTTCAAGTCATAAAAGCCATGAAATTAAACAAATAGGAAGTTTCTTTGAAATACGCTCTGCAAACGGGCAATTTGTCTTTGAGTGTTTCAAAATTGCTCACTGTGAGAGATTATAAAGTACTCTGGCATTTTATCAAAGTTAGGGCGTCTCCCAGACGTCTGAGAGCCCCATGGTATTGAGGCAGCCGGCACAACAGCTGCGTGTGGGCACTGTGGGTGTGTGGAGGCCTCCCCCAAAGGAACCCGTGTCAGAGGCATGAGGCTCTTTCAGCTGGAGTCTGTGGTAGAGATGTGGGATAGAGGGCCACAGTTCAGCAATAGGAAGTGAATCCCTCTTGTCTGGTGGACTCTGGAGGAAGGAGGTTCCCTGGGATCCCATCTATTCCTCTACCACCTCTTCCAGAATCTGCTCTGTGTAGCACCAGCATTCCACCCCTTTCTGGACAAGGGTTCTGCTCTGTCCCTTAGAACTGTGATCGAACCAGCTGTAGGCAAAGTTCTCTGGAGGAGCAGGATATATTTAACATATATTAAACTGGCAAGAAAAGATATCACACTTGATCTTAGCCAAAAGGCTGAGAAATGATAATGGGATATTATAAATGGGATTCACTAGATTGACTTATACGATAATGGCTGTGTAGTCCATCAGAGGCTGCCTTTCCAATGGAGAGGCTGAGAACCCAGTAGCTGAAAGCTTGGGGGGATTCCTGGAGAGTCACTGGTCTTCGGTCCACTTTAGGAGGCTGAAGCAGCTGGACTCTGATATCAACTGAGGTCAGCATCCTCATCCTCATTGTTGTCTTCATCGTCGTCATCATCATCATCATCATCAACAACACCAACATCATCGGCAGTAGGAGTAGGCACACCCTCTCAGCAAAAGGCAAGAAGGCATGGCTTGGACCTCTGTATTTCTGGACTGCCTGTTGGAAGATGCTGCCTCCTCTGGAGGAGAATCTTCTCCTTTTAGTATCTCTCAGTTGATTCCAAATCCCTTCAAGTTGATGAGATTAACTATCCCCTAACTGAAGGAGCTACCCCCAGAGTCTGCTGGAAACTCTGGCCCTTTGCCACACAGGGAAGCAGAGCTGGGTCTGGTTTCACAGGATACAGATAGTGGGGACAATGAACAGGGGCTGGGGCAGCCCAGAGGACCACACAGGACCAAGATGCTGCTGCCCTCCTGGGATGAGGGCAAGGATCCGGGATGCTGGAAGGATAGAAGGATCAGTTGTGGCTCAGTCTCACAGACCTTTAGTCAGGGGTGGGAAGAGTTCTCAGCATGTGTACTGGGTCAGCCTCTGGGAATGTGGCTTTGAGACATTGCCGACGCTACTTACTGATGAGAGTGTGCTCTTGCGTCCCACCGCGCCAACTGCCGAGTCTGAGCAAACAGTGCCCTCTGGATGGAGTATCTGCCTTCTTTCTGGGCCTGGAGCTTCTGCAATTGTGGCTGGGTTTCCAGCAGGGCTGAGGGTGCTACGTGCTTGGCCTAAAATAGAATCCCTGGATGCTGTGGCTTCCACTCATTGCTGGAAGAAAAGTGTGGTCGGTGTGACCCCCGAGGGGAGCTTGGGAGCTCCCTTGGGTCTTCAGAACTCACCCGGGTCATTTTGTCTCACTAACAGTGCCAGGGAAAACTTGCTTAGTCATAAGTGACAGGCAGAAATAAAATGTCACTCAGTCCCGGTGTCTTTCTTTCTAACCACCCAGAGTGAAGGAGGACATGTTGTCCCAAACCTGCAGCTGTGGAACAGGTGCAGAGCAGACAGATGCTCCAGGTGGAGTGGGATGCCTGGTCCTCCTGCATTTGGACTTTTTTTTTTTTGCTCTTTCCAACTGAGTTCCTCCTGAGTCAACCGGTCCATCCTGATTCCAGGAGCCCAGCCCAGGGCTCTCTCCCCAAAACCTTGGAGCACAGCGAGCACGAGCAGGTGAAGAGTGAATGGTGATGCCTTATGGTGCTGCCACGACCATGAAGATCATTTGCGACCCTCCTTCCCTTAAAGTTATTCTGCCAGGAATTGTGTCACAGCATACAGCCACAGGGCCCTGCATCTGTATTAAGAGAAGATCCTTGGCGGGACATACCCCACATACACACATAGATAACATGGGTTATCTGTTGTATTAATTGACAAATTGCTTTTTGGTGGTGATTGGCAGGTTGTTGTGCTGACTGGCAGGGTGTCTGTTGTATTGACTTGTCAGGTATTAGTCGTGTTGGTCATTGTAACCCTAGAGCTGACTTGCTTTTCTGGAGTCCACACTATCCATGGCCTAGTTCATGCTGCCAGAAGCCAGGCTCTCATACTTGCTGAGCTTGGAGACCAAGCTAGCCTCTCCAGCCCCCATAAACAACACTGTTGTAAGAGGCCAATGGCTTGGCTGTGGGTGCATAGTCAGCCTCCCAGGCTCCCTCATTGATTGAGAAAAGGTGATCAAGCAGGGCTCAGGAGCTTCTGTCTCTGCTGGATTTGTCATTTTGGGGAAGTTAAGGACATGTGTTAATGGGTTTGGTCTAAGACGTCCAACTTCCATGACCAAGTGTCTGTGAATGTAAACTCTGACCTTGAACTTCTCAAGTGGAAAGATGGTACCTGCTGTCAGAGCTTACCGGTTTCTGGTGAATGGATGGACATTTTGTATCCAGGCCTGAGTTTCAGGCTCTGTGATGAGGCGAGGCTGAGACCCTGAGGGGCAGTGACAGCTGTGAGCTGCTCAGCCTGGAGGGGGAAGAGGACACTCACATCCTGATCTGCAGGGACCTGGGCTGCTGACCTCCATGCTGTGCCTCAGGGACCCCAGCCTGAAGTGCAGGAGCCAAACTGTCCTAGGTTCTGATGGGATAGGGAACGAAATTCCAAAGTCAGGGTGTGTGAGAGGAAAGCAGGAGACAGAGACCTGGGGTGACAAGGCCAGTTGTCCCCGTGTGGAGCCTGCCAGGTCAAGATTAGGTTGGGCCAAGTCAGAGGTCTCTACCCAAAGGAGGCTAGACCTTGGTTGACCCAGCCCTCCTGGGTCTCAATGGATTCTGGGTCCTTCTAGAACTCTCTTGGCTCATACCTCAGGAGGGCCCCTCATTCTCTGCTTCCTAGTCCACACCATGTACACAGGGCTGTCCCATGCTCCTGCCACCAAGACAAAGATATTCTGCCAGCTTCCCCTCTGTGATACACTGAGACCCTCAGAAACTGTCAGCTAAAATGAGTCCCATAAAAGCACCACAGGTGGGCTATAGCCTCAAGTGACCGGGCAGACCCACCTCCAGCCTAGGGTCTGAAATCTGTCTCCTCCTTCCCAAATCAGTCTTTTCTCAAGGTAGCCTCCGTGGATGGCACTCACATTTTTCCAACTCTAAAAATGCTTCTGGTTGAGATGAAATTGAAAATAGGAAATGCAGAAAAAAAATTGCTGACTCCAAAGACCTGGCTTCAGCCCCATCCATCATCCTAAGTGTTTCCACAGAAGGACTATGTACAGAGTGAGTCTGTTCTGGTACTTCTCGGAGCTCCTGCAGAACCTGGGTCTCCGCGGGTTAAGACTGCATACATGCATGGGATCCACAGAGATTCTGAATAGGGGAGGAAGGGTATGCCGCCTCATCCACCTCCGTGGGTCCCTGAATGTCCTTGAGCCTCTGTTCTGAATGCCCTGGTGGTTCCTCCAGACTATGGGTGAATTCACCTTCTTTTTAGGCAGGACATTATCTGTCCTTTGTTCTGGATGCCTGCATCCTTTCTCAGTGGCTATCTCCTTCATTCCCCTCCTCTCTCTCCCTCTCTCCCTCTCCCTCTCTTTCTCTCTCTCTCTCTCTCTCTCTCTCTCTCTCTCTCTCTCTCTCTCTCTCCCCCTCCTTCCCTCCTTCTCTCCCTCCCTCTCCACCTCTCTCTCCCCCTCCCTCCCTCCCTCCCTCCTTCCCTTCTTCCCTCCCTCCCTCCGTCCCTCCCTCCCTCCCTCCCTCCCTCCCTCTCTCTCTCTCTCTCTCTCTCTCTCTCTCTCTCTCTCTCTCTCTCTCTCTCTCCCTCTCTCTGACCCTGGAGGATTATGAAATATGCCAGGCACCTGCTGTGTTTCCTCTGCTCCTGTATCCAGTGATGGATGTGTCTACTCAGGGTCTTTCCTGAGATTCCCTTCCTACTCGGTCGTAGGCGGGGCTCGATGCCATCTCTGTGTGAATCAGTCTTTGCACGATGCTCTCACAGTCCTCTGGGCATGAACACCCATGGTGTTGTTATTCATTTCTGTTTATTACGTGTTTATTTTTACAAATCCCAAAGTTGTAACTTCCCACTCTCTTGCTAAGCTCACACCACCTCCTGGGATCTCACTACTAAGTGGGTCTCAGTCTCATCCTCCCTATTCTCCCAGGGACCTCCATTCAGCATTCAGGCCGGGGTCCCCTCCCAGCTATCACAGTCACTCTGGCAGCATCTGAACACTCGTCCTTGCGGCCTAGGTCAGAGTCTCTCTGGAGTGACAAGAGCGGGAATCCATGGCTGCCCTCCTTCCTTCAGGGTACAAGTGTCCTGATGTTCCTATCTCCTGTACATCTGGCATCAGCTAGCCAGCAGTGACAGGGACATGGGGGTGGGGACATCCTCCAGAGCACTTCTGTGAGCCTCACCTTTTGAAGGCTCCACTTCCCCATAGCACCACAGATTGAGGACCAAGTCTGTATCCTCAGCCCAGAGCCTTGGGTACCTCCCCATGCTGTAAATTGAGACATGCCGTTCTGAGGATTTGGGTCTGGAGACCCCGTGCTGGACAGAGATGAGAAGCTGTGTGGAACCCCACAGAGGATGCCACGAGTGAGCAGCCAGCAGTGATCAACCCACAAAGTGGGGGCAGACGCCTCTAGTCTAGCCTCGTCTCTCCCCCAACCTTGCTCAGGGTGACCCAGGTGAGTCCCGCCGCTAGCGCAGGCCTCAGTGTCCCCTTCTGTAGGTCCCAGGGCCTGGTTGCAACTCTCCCTCTGCACCTTGCCATCCCGCATACCCTGGTCTCTTTGTGAGTGCCCACAAAGGGTGGCAGCCAGTGCACCCCAAAGGAATTCAGACCCAGGTGTCATTTGACAGCAACTGTGAGCTCAAGAGTCTGATGGACCAGACAGTCCCAAGTCCAGACTACACAGGTTGGAGTTGATCCCTCACTGCTGGGCCGTGTTGGAAAGGTGCTTCAGATGTCTGTTCACTAGTCTATAAAATACACACAGTCTCCACCACTCTATCCATGGAGTTGTGGTCGAGGCACGATCTTCAACGAGGCACGATCTTCAAGGAGAGCTCAGAGAGAGAAAGGCACCATCAATACCTGAGTGCCAGGTCTTCACTGAGGGTGACGGGTCTCACTGTTGTGGTCGGTGAGGTGCAGTGGGACAGAGAAGCAAAAGGCCTCATGTGGTTTCTAAGCTGCAGGGACTGTCCGCTTACGATGGACAGCTCCTGTTTCTCCTCACACCCTTGCTAATTCTAGCAAATTAAAATGGCTCGCAGAGAGAAAGATGGAGAGGAGATTTGAGCTACATAGAAAAACGACATTTGCATCCGAGCTTCCTGCTCCGGGTGGTGTTATGCCATAGTTTGGAGTGCTCTGGTTGTTGACATCTGTCTCCACACATGGCGCAGAACCATGGTGATCCCAGTGACGTGGGGGACTCGACACATCTTTAAAGCAATTATGACCAGCAGTTTTACCCTCTGTGCCAAGGATGGGTCAAAGTCCATGTTCAGTGTGTGGATGCCCACCCGAGTGAGAACTCTACCCCCACTGTGTAGCACACCGCTGTTAAGAGCATCCAATAGCTACCCATCTATCCACAGGACAGGATCTCCTCTAATGGTCTTGCCTGGACTGAATCTGCCTATGTTCGTCCTATGGCCTCACATCAACCTGCAATGTGGACATGCCTTTGAAGCCGAGGAGCAAGCCAAAGACAGCTCCTGGCCCAGTATACTGTGCTGCAGGGGCATGCCCCGAGTGTCTATCCAGGAGTGGACACTGTCCAGATAGGTCAGAACCAGCGCCTTGGGCGGGATCTGATGAGTTGCGACACTGCGAGACGGAGGCTCAGAGCTACAATGTCTCAGCCCCAGGTAACAGGGAAGGACTTGCTTAGAATCTAGGGCACAAAACAGTCCCTTTGTTCCTCCCAGCTTTGTCACAAAGTTGCCTCTGTGGATGATGTCCACATTTCCCAATTCCAAAAACACTTAGGGTTGAGGTGAAATTGAAAATAAGTAGGGAATACAGGAAAAAATGCTGACTCCATGGGCCTGGCTTCAGCTCCATCCATCATCCTAACTGTCCCCACAGTGGGGCCGTGGACAGAGTGTGCCTGCCCCAGGAGCTCTCCGCAGAACCTGGGGCTTCAGAGGGGCAGGTCTGCATACATGGATGGGAGGAAACGCAGCCTCAGCCACCTCCACGGGGTCCGGAGTGTCCCTAAGCCACCTCTCCACTCGACTTCTCTGACTTCCGTTAGTCCCTCCAGAGTGTGGGTTGAATTCACCCACGTTGTAGGCATCACCCCGTCTGACTCTGTCCACACCCTGGTCTTGAAACTCACTCTTTCTCTCCTTCGGTGGATTATAAAGTGCTGGGGGTGTCAGTAGCAGGCAGTGGTCTCTCTGCTCCTGTATCCAGCTATGAATGTGTTGGTCTTTCCTGAGTCCCCCCCCCCCCCCCGACTCCATAGGCGGTAGGCGGGGCTTGGTGCATCTACCTGAATCAGCCTTTGCTCACTGCTCTTATTGTCCTCCAGGCACAAACACCTGTGGTGTTGCTATTAACTCCCCTTTGTTTATAACACATTCATTTTCATGAATTACTGTGTCGCAAGCATCCTGTCTTTGCTAAGCAGACACCATCTGCTGGGGGGGGGCTCACTGCTGAATGTCTCTTGTCACCCCACACGCTTTCCCCACATTGTCCTCCAATTGTCCCTTGCCCAGGTAGTGTCCCCCCCCCCACTCTCACAGTCACTCTCACCATCTATGCGCCTGTCCCTGCAGCCTGGGTTGGTGTCTCCCTGTAGTACAAGGGTAAGAATATGTAGCTGCCCTCCTACCTTCAAGGCACAAGTGTTCCCGTGTCCCCATCTCTTGTTGTACCTGGCGGCAAGGAGTGACAGGACACCGCATTACTGTCATGGTTTGCTCGTCTGTGGGTGCTAGCAACATGCCTCATCTTGTTACAACATCGAGGTGGCAGAGTGGGGAGGAAGCCAGTTTTCCTTAGGACAGCCAGGGAGAATGGAGGGAGTGGGGAAGGAGGGAGAGAGGGAAGGAGGGAGGGAGAGAGAGAGAGACCTTCCATCACCACCACCCGGCTTCCTAAAGGGTTAGGGTTGGGGTTAACTCCACCTCTCCGTAGCGTCACAGGTTGAGGCTTTTGGAGACATGTAAGAGTCACACCGCTACCTCAGCCACACTATAAAACGAGACATGCTGCTCTGAGAATTTGCATCTGGACAGAGAGGAGAGGCTGCCTGGTCCCACACAGACACAAGGATGGTGTCTTGTCCCAAGAAAGTAACCCGGTAGGTACTTCTTTATGTCACAGTGTAGACAGGCACCTAGCTCTCCCTCATCCTCCCTCTGTGACCCAGGGGCAGCTCATCACTCCTCTGAGTGTCAGTTTTCCCTTCTGCGGGATGACGGAATTGACTTGGTCTCATCTCTCCCCGTGTCTGTGTCCCTAGTATCGATCACTGTCCACACTCCCAGCACAAGCTCCCTCAGCATTTTTCTCTAAATTCTGCTCCCATCCCAGCTGAAGTGTTCAAAGGAGGAAATGCCATTTCATTAGTGTGGCAGAAAATCGTTCTTGCCTGAAAGCAGAGGAAGTCACAGCAGGAAACGGAGCAGGTGGGTTAGCTGAAGCGCTTGGGAGACGCCCGAGTTGGAGCCCACTCAGGGTCAGACTCAGCACCAAGGGTTTCAGGAAGTGAGCCATGGAGGTGGGGCAGCGGTTTGTACACCGCCAGCCTTTGGTGGCAATGGTGGTGGTGGCTATACTGCCTGCATGTTCCAGTTCCTTCCACCACTGGGAAATCCAGGCCAGTGCTGTGGACCTGCCTGCTTCACAGATGAGAAATCAGAGTCGAGGACATGCCCCCCCCCAAGGGACACGTGTCCATCTGCCTTATTGTAACTCAGCATTAAAACCATGATTAGAACCTAAGGCAATGTGACTCTGAGAGTCCGAATTTTTCACTTCCCATAAACATGTAAAAACGTCCCTGCCTGGGGTGGTTGAATCCCTCGGTTATTTGGGTCTCTTTTCTGTTTCCTTTCTCTCTGCAACCACTGAAACTTCCCCCTCTCCCTGTGGTCAGAGACTCACTCTCCCCCATGAGGCCCATCAAAGGGCTTTGGTCCTAGCTTGGGCTCATATCTTCGCATGTTAGGGTGGGGTGGGAACTGTGACCGTGTTGAGGATGCAGAGCCAGCTGAGGGGATAATGTCGCTGCAGCAAAGGTGCCACTGCAGGCTGGCCACTTGGGGAGCCCAGGAAGTGGTCTGCATGGATCCTGTGTGTTCCCAGCACCTAGAGCAGGGCCCGGGTCAGAGTTAGGGTTGAACTGATATCAACAGGCAAATTCCTGCACTCCCGTGGCTTTCTGCAGCTCTGGTTCCCTGGGCTCGGCAGGCTGTGCTGTGCCAGCCAGGCTTCTCATTACAGCTGTTGGGGGTGCCACGGCGGCGGTGGGACTTCTGAGCCTCTGGGATTGTTCGTTCTCTCTCGGAGATCATGGGTCACGGGCGGGTCCCTGCGGTGCCACAGAGCAGAAGCATCACGTCTTGGTCTCTCTCACTGACCAACCGCCGTCCCGTCAGGTGCCAGCGAGCTGCAGAATCACAAGTGCGGCTCTGCCATGCGTTCACCCTGAAGCCCTGCACAACCGTTTCATGGCTCATTTTCCTGGGAATTAGCAGATTAAAAGGTGGGCTTTTCACCTTTCTGCGAGGTGCGGGAGAGGGAGGGCAGAGGAGCAGAGAGCAAGGTGGATCTAAACCTCGAGGTCAGGCTCAGAGTGACCCTCACCAAAGCTCTGGATGCTGGGGACAAGCAGCCCCCATCTTCAGATCAGACGGGTGGTTCTCAGCGTGTGGGTCACTACCCCTCCGGAGGCCGACTGACCCTTGCACAGGGGTCTCATGTCAGACATTTACGTCCCTGTTCATAACAGTAGCGACATTAGAATTATGAAGTAGTCACAAATATAATTTTACGGTGGGGGGTGTCACAATAATGTGAAGAGGAACTGTATTAAAGGGTCCAAGCATTAGGAAGACTGGGAATCCCTGGGTCAGATCCAATGCCCCACTGCTATTCGTGTAAGAAATCTCAAACTCTAGCAGCTCGCAGCAGTGAACCGGAACTCACTCAGCTGATGGACAGCCACCAAGGGATACTACTTCATGTCAAGGATATGTCCCCACAATAATTCTTGTTAATAAAAAGACCCTGGCCTAACTTCTGAGGACCTCTGCGATCGTTTTCTATGGTGCTGAGAACAATGCGGGTGGGCAAACGGAAAGCCTTCTAGAACCTTCTAGCTCAATCCAGAATCTAGCCAGGTAGAAGTAAATACTTAAACCCAACAGAGGCCACAGAATGTGAGGAATTCGAATGAGGGGTATCGTTTTTTTGGTCACGGAATCTTTGCTTGGTGGTGAGTAGGGCCAGAGGAGGGGATAGGTGGAGACTAGCCTGGTATGGTGGAGACCAGCTCTCTAGGAGGCCCTGTCCGTGATGAAGTCTTTCATCCCAGCGAAAGATGCAGGTGCCAATACTGTATGTGACCCTGAGTGTGTCCTCTCTGCTCTGACTCCCCATCACCCCTGCTGTTCCCATTTTAACTCCTGTAGCTTTAATGCATTCTGACTGCATGGGCTTCCCAGGCTGGAATGAACTCTTCCCGTCTCTGGTGGGGTGGAAGTCTGCTTTGACTCCTCCCTGTTCCCAGGAGCCATCTAATTCCCATTTCCTCTTTAACGAGGGAGCGACCCATCACGGGCATCTCCATGTCAACAATGACATAGCCCTTAGGCCAGGTGGGGCCGTGTTCATATTTGCTTCGCTGAGGTCACCTGCACACCTTCACTGTTATCAGGTGGCCTGTCACGCGTATCGTGCTGTGTTTTGCCCATCTGGCATCTGCTTCCTCTGCATCCAGCAATGAAACCCTGATATTGCTTTGGGCAGCTCCACAGTCCCCATGTAATCATTCCTCTGCTGCCTAGCCTTGTCCACAGGGCGGCATAGCCAGCGCCCCCTCCCCCTTCATAGGAAAGTGGATCGGAGACAGGCTTGAGGCATGTATCTCCTGAGCAGGTAAACAGCCAGCCCAGGTAAACAAATGTGTTGGGCTGGCTGGGAACAGATGGAGCAAGTTAACTAAATCTAGCCTCCGTCATGTAAACTTCCTCGGGAGTGGGCAAATGTTATCGCTGCACTTCTCAGCTATATACACTCTCTTGGGTGTAAGCCAAGTTAACAGTGACCTCTAAAGGTACTTCTGCCCAGCCTGGGCAGCCTGTTTGGATCCTGTCTCTTGTTCTACCATGCATATGGTCTGCCTCAGTTTCCTCCTCTGTGAACATGGAATCCCTGCAGGACAATCACAGAGCCGTTGGGACAAGTGTGGCTGCTCAATGTGTAACCCTAGTCCTTGGTGAGTGTGTAGGAAATGTTAGTCATTGTTCCCGTTTGTGTGGCTGCTGGATGTTCTTGTCATTCCTGTATGGTTCTTGTGCCCAGGGAGACGTTGATTCATGGCAAGTTCCATGGAGGACATGGCTATTTATAAATTGTATCACATGAAGCAGAGACAGAGACAGAGTCGGGGGGGGGGGTGGAGGGTGGGGAGGTGAGAGGTGGGGAGGGTAGGGGGTGGGGAGGTGGGGTGGGTTGAAGCAGAATTGTTACTTCTGCCCAGCTACCTGCTCTGCCAAGCTCTGTTGGGAACATTGTGATCTGTCCCCTGATTAGTATCTCGAGCCAGATCTGACTTTGTCTATTGTGCAGATACGGAAGTGAGGTCCCTAGACATCAAATCGCTTGCCCTGTGCCCAGCCGGTACACAGCGGAGCCGGCATCTGTGCTGCAGGCAGGCTGACACTCAAGCCTTTACCCTCTGTATATTTGATGTTTGCTTCCTGCTCACTGCTAATCTTGTCAGACCCAGCCCTCTATTCTCTGAAGCTTGCTGCACATCGTAACGAGTCTTCTTGGCCACTTAAGATTGGCTAAGCCCTTCCATGGATCAAATGGAT
Source organism: Mesocricetus auratus (assembly GCF_017639785.1). Lineage (NCBI taxonomy): Eukaryota > Metazoa > Chordata > Mammalia > Rodentia > Cricetidae > Mesocricetus > Mesocricetus auratus. Next base: position 19,779,328 of record NW_024429206.1, on the reverse strand, counting down.
TTTGTCTGTTCCCACTTGGGAACTGCCAAACTTCTTGTTTTGCTTTGTGTTTCTTGCTTCCCAGTAAACATTGATTCAGAGAAGTTTATTACAGAGGATTTTGGTTATGTATAAGGTCTTCAGACATAAATCAGAGAGACCAAATATCCCTACACAAAGGTAATAGTCCCTACTGCTCACAGACCTGCTATCTGCCTACTGCTGTATGGACAATTACGGTTTGTCAGTTCGCTGTGACACATCTCAGTGAGATAGCACTCCAGTGTCCTCCATTTCACTGATAAATGACGAGAGGCTCTGGGTAGTTGTCATGTGCTCTCAAGGAGCGCAGCAGACACACCAGAATGGACTGGCTAACTCAGGTGGGAGCCACTGGGCCAATACCACACTCTTGTCAGACAGGGAAGGGAAGTCAAGCCGGGGAGTTCAGACAAGCTGGGATTTTAAGTCGTGGGACTCATTTTCCTAGGAGTGATTGGAGGCCACAAATTCAAAGGCACAAAAGGTAAAGAAACAGCCGGCTGCATGGGGAGAAGCCGGGAACGGTTGCATCAGCGTTCACTCCCCAGAGTGAGGGCGCGCTGCAGGTGGGGCCACTGTTAGTTTTGTTTCTGCTGTCGGGCATCATGAGCAGTGTCACCATGACAGGCCTTGGCACACATCTCCTGTGACCCATGCGTCACCCTCCTCCCTCGCCACATTCAGCCCCATGCACAGCTACCCCCAGCAGCTTTTCCTTCCTTGGTCTCTGACATCACGCGGAGAGCTCAGTGGATGAGCTAGCCCATCCATTTACTCATGGACACATGACCAGAGATGGGCAGCTGCTTCTCAGTATCCACCCCAAGCCAGGCACAACAACAGAGAGTAGACAGCTAAAGGGTGTGGGAGACAGACAGCTAGTCTGCCTTGTATCCAGCAGAGGCATTAAAAACACACATGGTGGCTGCGTCTGCTGGGTGAAGCCACCGCCGTAGATATGAGCTGCCATCCTGTCCCTGGCACAGTAGGCCATCAGCTCACTTCTCCCAAGCTAGATCAGGGTCTACCTGGACACACGTAGAAATGAGGTCATGACCATGTGGGGAATGGTATCCTAACTGGAAGCGGAGTAAGACAAATGAAGACAGTGACCTGACTGTGGCTGCCGTTATCTCCAATGCCAGGGCAGCCCTCGAAGGGCCTACTCCCTTTATAGTCCTTCCCCAGGCTGTCACAAAGCTCTCCCCAGGGCCTACTATGTGCTATCCTCCCTCAGTCATCAGTAACTTCTAGATGGCTTGCAAGTATAATCTCACGAAGATCAGCTTCACACAGGTCCCCAGCATGTCCAGACTCAACCTTGTCACTGTCCATTGCTGACCACAAGTGTCTAGTTGATTGCAGCCCTATTTGTGCTTGCATAGGTAAAAAATAAATGTGGGGCCCCAATCTCTCTCTGGATGCGCTGTCTTCCCTTGACATGGTCTGCATGGCATCTCTCGCTTCCAAGAGCAATCGTTCCTCCACTTGTCAGAGAACAGACAATGGCTCATCTCAGACATAGCCTGAGATGTAATCATAGAGACTTTGCCTCTGGCTCCCTCCTCCTGATCAGTATTCTTCAGACATTGACATACCCACGCACACACCTAGATCCACGGTACTAACCTAGATGGAGCAGGCAATCACTTACTGGTGCAAAGAGCTGATATTCTGGGAGCATCTGTCACCCGTTTCAGGAACACCGATGACCCAAAAAGTCACCTGGCATTGCTAGCTTCCTCTGTGACAGCCAGAAGAGAGGGGCATCATCTCAACTGATGATGCTGATGAGTGACCCGAGTCCCTTGTGAGGAGCTGCAGAACCTGTGACTTGAGGACACAGGCTTCAGAGCCAGCATGACAGCCTGAGTGTTCAGTGATCCCTGGAATACATGGGGCGGGGGTTGGTTCTCACGGCCACTGAATTTGGAGATTGGGGAGCAAATCTGAGGCTGTGTTTTGTTCTCATTTTGTGACTGTGCCAAGTCTTCCTGTGGTATAGGGGCTGACAGCTGTCGAGTCTGCCTCCTTAACCTCTCACACAAAAGACATCCTTCTGTATCGTGGCTGTGGCTGTGAAGGTCATAGAGCCAGGAAGTTCAAATGGGCTGTGACTCTTAGATTTCTGTACACACTGTTCAGTGTGGTGACTGTGTTAGTTACTTGTCTTATCGCCACAGCAAGACACCTGACAGAAACAAAGAAAGAAGAAAGGGCTCACTTTGACTTACGGTTTGTGGTACTGTGGTCCAGCATAGGATAGCCATGTGAACAGGAAGTACTGGTCACATTGCATCCATTCCCAGGAATCAGGGAGTGATAAGTGCTGACACTCAGCTCACTTCCTCCCTTTTATTCAGTCCAGGACTTCAGTCCATGGATTGGTACCACCTACAGTTGTGGTGGATCTTCCCCACCTCAATTAACCTAATCTAGATAATTCTTCCCAGGCATTCTCCCTAGATAACCCCACAGCATGCTGGGAGGCTTGTCTACTAGGCAATCCTAGATCCCACTGACAATCAATACTGAGCCTCATAGTTACTAAATGGCCACAGGTCATAAATTCACACCAGGATCTATCACTTATCAGTCTGGCATCCTCTACCTTTGGTGACATGCAGACCTTGCTTTCCTAGAATATGTTCTTAGTTCCTCCCAACAATGTGGCTCCAGGGAGGTATTATGCTTCTGTGTGAGCCCACCCCATAGCCAGTGGTCTGTTAACATTGGCCTTTCTGAAGTCATTGACCTAGCACAGTGTCCAGAAAGAGGGGAGTCAGAGTAATGTAGAGAGTAATTTACACAGGCCATAGAAATCCCCACTGGCCCCGGTAATTCTGAGTAGCAATTTTCTTGTTTCTCTTCCTCATAAATTCTAGTTCTTTGTGTGGTTCCTCAGAGGACAAGGCATTTCCCAAACCAGTAAATAAGTGGAGTAAGGGAGCTGTCAAGGCTCTATAATGCTGTTGGATGGCTAGATGAAAGGACAAGAAAGAGCTCCACCGAAGCCTTATCTGTCACCTATCCATCAGCACCCACCCACCTACCTACCCATCCATTTAACCAGCCTCCCACCAACATATTTAAACACCTACCATATCCATATCCACCCATTCACCCACCCACCCATCCACCCATCCATCCACCCACCTGCCGCGCCCGCTGCGCAGCCTGTATCCCAGAATGTGGCGAGGGTGTTGGGATTGATGACACAGAGACCGGTTGGTTGCGTTAAGAAAAACTTTATGTTCCCCAAGAAGGCTCAAGAGAACTTCCCAAGAAACGCTTCCCTTCAGAAAAACTTCTGTCATACATACATCCACACACGTGAACACACACCTTCCTCCTCCTGGTGGTGGTTAAATCCCTGACACCAGAGTCGGCAGCAGCAGCAGGGGGCAGGAACAGGTGGCTAGCCATTGGAAAGATCAAAGTCAGGGTGTTTCAGTAAGCGAGCCCTTATTGAGCCCTTATCGGGAACTTATAGCTCCGGTAAACATTTCTCAGGGCACTGGATTGTTTTCAGTAAACATGTTTTCTGTAAACATTGTCTCACAGCTGCCTGCTCCCAGGCTGATGGAGAAGTGGGTCCCTGGCCAAGGTCTATTGTTCCCACACCCACCCACCCATCCATCCACCCACCCACCCACCCACCCATCCACCCATCCACCCATCCCTCATACCCATCATTCTATGGCAAGGCACTACTCTTTTATCTTCTTTGGCTCACTCTTCATAGTCTCTTTCTCGTAGCGTCTTAAAATGATCTTTGTTGTGATAAATCATGGAAGTTCTCAGAAACAGAACCTCTATTTTCATGGGCCCTTACAAAGCCAGCAGCTGCCCATCTGTGTCTGAGACTATCATACTATCATACAACTATAGTTTTTAAAATGAGAATGAATGAAGGGGTGAGTGGGTGTGTGGATGAGTATATGAGTGTGCAGTTAGATAGGTGTGGGGTGGCTGAGTGCGTGGCTAGCGTAAAGGTGGATTAGTGGATGAGTGGATATGTTTAAAGGTAGATTGGATGGGTGGACGAGTGTCGGGATGTTGATAGATGGTGGATGATGGATGAATAGGTGAATTGGAGGAGAGACAGACAGATGAGGTGAGTGATAGGTGGATACATGAAGATATGGATAAATGGGTAGGTAAGTAAATGGATGGATGGGTAAGTGATGGATAGATGTATGGATCAATGGATGTGTAAATGGACAGATGGATGAATGGGTGGGTGAGTGATGTATGTACGTATGTGTATATGTATGTATGTATGTATGTATGTATGTATGTATGTATGAATAGGTGAATAGGAGGATGGAGAGATGAAGATGGGTGTGTGATAGATGGATATATAGATAATTATATTTGTAAGTATGGGGTGTGGATAATTGAACAGAGAGGCAGATGGATGAGTGATGAATGCATCCATGGTTGAATGGATGGATAAGTAGATGGATGGTAGATATATGAATAGATGTCGGTAACTGCGTCTATGCTATCTGGAAGGAAGCCAAGTGCTTCTCCAAAAGAAATCAGACTGGGGCAGAGATGTCATAAAGACCATGCCCAACCTTGTCAGCAGCCCTTATCTGTAGATTGACCCCCACACAGCAGCAACAATGACTCCTCATTTGATCAAGTTAGGAAGCCAAGCATCTAGCAGTCCACTGGACAGCCTTTGGGGCAATCACACAGGTGTTTCTGAGCATTCCCTCCAACCAAGCTTCTTGGGGGCTCCTCAAGCCCAGCTCACATTCCCTTCCATAAGTGGGATGAATCCAATGTCTCAAGTGTAATCCAGGAAGAGACCAGGTGTCATGTGTGCTATGTGGTTAATAAATGTGGTTAGGAGTAGACACATGACGTGACCTTCATGAGGGATCTAAAAGCAGGTGTCTATTCAGTTCTGATCTCATTGTGGGGGACATTTGATGCAGGCCTTTACAACAGTCTGTTGCCTTTCCAGAACAGACAATTTTGTTCTCTTCCCTTCCCCCCTCCCCACCCTGAGTCCCTCAGCTGATCTGACTAAATCACCAGCATTAAGATTTATTTCTCTATGTCATCAACCCCAAGTCTCTACCCATGACCCAGCTGAGACATTCCCAGGGATACTCGGGGACATCGTCCTGTGTTCACTAGATCCAGCACAGAGTCTAGGATCACTAGTCAGCAGCCCCAGGAGTCTCATTATAAGAGTTAACCAGCCCAGGGGTTCAGACATCAGCAGCCCCATACCGCGGACATCACCTGGTTAGCCCCATTATTTCCCTTGTAGGATTCTGAATGTCTGGTCAGGTGCATAGAGAGTGGGGAACACTGAAGGATCAGGACCAGCCAAGTGCTAAAGCAGAACTGGAATTCCAGCTGGCTAGAGATGCACCCCTGGGGGCTGGAAAGTGAAACACAAGGGGATGCGGGCTTAGAGTAAGAGTTGGGAGAAGCACCAGGGGCCAGGGAGACTGCAGCATGATCAAACTCAGTTGTGTTTCTCCCCTCACGGTGTGTAGAACTGGTCTACCTACCAACACAGAACTGGTACATTCTGCAGAAGTGTCCGGGGGCCTCAAGGACCGCACAGTCACTATGACGTCAACAGGCCTGCTGGTTCTGACCCCTCTAGCCAGGACTCTGTGGTAGGAAGGACCCCTCTCTTACCGAAGAGAGCTGACCCAAATCAGTGTGGTCAGGGCCACAGGAGGCTTTCCCTCCCCTCTGGACATCAAACAGGATAGTTTGAGTTCTCCACAGAGCCAGAGCTGAACTTACCTGAGGTCTAGAGCTGTGATGGCTAAACATGATTGTCAACTTGACACACCTCATAACAGGGCCCCTCAACTGAAGAATTGCCATCATCAGATTGGCCTGTGGGCATGTGGGGGGGCATTTTCTTGATTACTAACTGGTGCAGAAGGGCACTGTCCACCATGAGTGGTACCATTCCTAGGCAGGTGGACCTACGACACTGTCCACCATGAGTGGTACTATTTCTAGGCAGGTGGACCTGGGATGCATAAGAAATGTAGCTGAACTTGAACCTGAGAGCAAGCCAGTGAGTAACGTTCCTCCACATAGGTTCTGTTTCAAGTTCCAGCTCTGCTGGAGTCTCCATCCTGGCTTCCTCAAAGATGGACTATAGCCTGAAAGGTAAAATAAACCCTTCCCTCTCCAAGTTGCTTCGGGTCATGGTGTTTATAACAGCAACAGAAAGCCAATTAGGACAGGCAAGAGTCGCTAACACTGTGCTCCCCAGAGTTAGGATGGTGTGGCCTGATGCCTCAGGGATCTCAAGCTGCATTTGGATTCCTAGATGGTCCTCCTGGGAGAGCAGGTTCACTATGTACTGGTTACAACCCCAGTGGATGATCCCTCCTACTCATAGGCCATCAGAGGCTATCACTGACCCGACCTGGAACCAGAGGCTGAAATGTTCCTGTCCACTGCACTATGTGCTGGAGTTTCCACCATAGGTATGGACCTGGTGAGGGAGAGCCTTTTCACACAGCAACCCCAGTGAAGCAACTTTACCCTTTGAGACAGGCGGCAGAGGACAGCAGAGATCTGGAGTCCGTGGGGAGCCGATCACCAGGGCTCGGTAACATTGCTTGGGGTTCCGGGCTCTTGTCTTGGCACACAGGGTTGCACTGCAGCACAGGACTCTACAGTGGGGTAATAACGAGTTCACTAGACCCAAGATAAATGATAAATGGGTGTTTTATTGGGGAGCAACTTACACAGCAACCGTCACAGCGCTCCTGGTACAGAGGATGCAGGTCCTTGCCCTTGGGGGAGGGA